>NC_134352.1:22340954-22666496 GCF_964195595.1 Calonectris borealis
TTGAAAAAAGTCCAGATTCTCCTAAATATTTGAAGATACTAATGGGTTTAAGTGAATCTGAATGCAAGGAAGTCAGCATAAAGCATTTTATGCTTCACTTCTCCATCTGATTTGGTTACTTGCCATGTTAGATTGCCACAGGTCCATATTTGTAGCTTATGGGTTTTTCTTGCATTGCAGCTGTGTTGCATATCCTCCGTTATGCAGAAAGGCTTTGCAGTCCTCTGCAGGAGAATCTTCTTCATATAAAAGCCTGAAAATGATTTACAGAGCTTCAACTGTATCACTATAATAAAGTCTAATATACAGCTATATGGTCATGCTCATTCTGGCAACTGCCTCCATTTTAGATTTCTCAGAGCATGTCTACACACCCTAGCCCAGACTATGCTGCACCGGCTCCGTCCATGTGCTGGACTGCCCAGCTGCGAGCAATTCTTGGCAGGGAGTCAAGCGTCTGCATTAGGCTCGGTGCTATGCTAAGCTGTAAGTCTTGAGCGGAGTTGCATAAATTAACACAACTCTCCTCTCCTGTTTATTGCGATCATCTGGCACATCAAGCCGTTCTTGAGAGATGGGGCTTATTTGCTCAGTGCTGGGCTTACTCAATCTATAGTGAGTGAAACCCTGTGGTTTCTGGACCAGAGTTGATATGCAGATAGTGAGGCACTCAGGCGGGTCAGAGCCATACCTGTGCACACCTGACTGCAAAGCGTCTTCTAAGCATCTCTTTTTCTTTATCCTCTCAGTCATGGAGAGGGCAAAGATCCTTATAGATACTCCTTACATCGTTTGGAGAAAAGCAGACATTCCAGCTCAGTCTTCTCTGCACTTGTGCTAACAGGTATAGGATCAGATTCATAAGCCCTGACTGACAGATGTAGGTTAATTTTATTATGCATACATAAAGTTCCACATTCATAAATGGTTGGCTCTGAATGTGTGTAAGCTCCACCTCAGGCCTGTACTGATACGGCAGTGCTCCTCCTGGGCTACAGCTGGCTTGTACCTAGGTAGTCAAGAGTGCTACCTAAGTGGAGGAAATTTGTGACCGTTTCTACCAGAGCATGTAGATATGCTGATACGGGGGTAGGTTTCTGAAAGTGAGATACAGCAGTCTTAGCTCTTTTCTCCCTCCCCCTTTTTATTTGGCTGCTTCTCACCACTTAATAATTATTTTGAGAAGGGTGGACTAAAAAGGCAAAAGGACTTTAAGGACTTTCTTTTAGAAACAACATGAGCAACAAAAAATGGAGAGAACAGACTTACTAATCAGAAAATCTTCCTTCCATAGATAAAACTTACTAAGAATTTTTCGTAACTTTTAGTTAGGGGAAAAGAGCTTTCAGACAATTTCCAGTTGTAGTACTGATATAGGTAATAGGTTTTATTCTGAATATTAGACACTCATATTTAAACCATTTATTCTTTTATGCTTAGATATGCTTTTAGTGTGCGGTGTATCAATTTGAATGTCCATGTATGATCTGACATGGAAAGAGTCTTACAAACTGCGCGGCAGTAAAACAGTATGCCTATCACCTATCTTGGACCTCTAATGATGACAGTGATTCAGACCCAGTCTGGGGAGCTACGGTTTGTAAATAGCTCACAAGGAAAGGTATGGACTTCCAGAAGGCATTCAGAGCTCCTAAGCTGGATGTGTAACTTTTAGGTAGTGAAGCTCTTTCCATATCAGATCCATCTTTATGGAGCAGCAGGAGGTAAAGGCAGGCTGAGTCGCACAAGTCTGTCTGTGAAGATCTGCAGGCTTACAATAGATAATGATTTGCAGAATTCAGAACTGCAGAGCATTTGCAAGTGTAATATCTGTGAATATATTATTCTGATCCTGCAAAAACTTAAATGTATCTAAAAAATACTATTTAAATCAATGTACTTAGTTTTAAGCATGGTGAATAGGCCTATTTGTGATCTTACATTTCAGTCCTTACAGGCAAGATGTCTTTGCTGTCATTAAAAATGCAGGGATTAGCAACAAGACTCCAAAGTAACTGATAAATGGGATCGGTGTCTGGAATGCAGTGAAAAGGAGAAGTTCAGCAGCAACTGAAAGCCGAATTTTCCCATCAGTGAGATTAAAGCAAGAGGTGCATGAAGCTTTTCAACTGTAACACGGTAAATATGTCATATGCTTTGAGAAAGATTCCTTGCCGTTTGTAAACAACCTTTCAAAGAAAAATCTACACACCTACACAAGCAGTTCCAGAGATCTGTCATAATGCTACTTTTTCCTTTTGGTGAGCTCATATGCTGAACACGGCGAAGGAGCTTAAGTTTTGGAAATAAAAAATCAGTACTGAAATTTGTGGTACCACAAAACTCAAACAAGGAAAGATTAAAAGGAGTTTTTTGTCAGGAGTAAGAAAATCAAACCCATACTGCTTTGTGCTCTCCTGAATATAAGTTTATATCTGTCTTTTCTTGGACTGGGTCCACATGCAGTGCTTAAGTGCTTTTCAAAACCAGGTATTAGAAGAAAAGAATCATCAGTACCAAAATGCAGATAAAATATTTGTAGTGAGCTTTACAGTAAATTAAGAAATTGAACTAGAGTATTCCATGGTGTCATCATTTGTTGTTTGCTTTAAACACAAAGACAGGAATCCAAAAGAATCTGTTGCAGAACCCTACTGATGGGGATAGTCCTGGTACATCTCACAGTCCTGCTTGCATAAAGCTGCTGCAAGAATTTAGTAGGTTCAGGCTCCTGAGTCCTACTGCGTAAAAGAAATTGAGAGGTCACAGATGACGGTTGCTCTTTCACATCAGAATAAAGCAGCTCAATACTTATAGCTAGATCTTAAATCAAACTTAACTCTGACAGATTGGCAAGAATTTTCAATGTGGAGCTACAGTTGTACAATCCAGAGGAGAAAAAAAACTGTCTTACAAATATAAAAAAGATGTTGTAAACAACAAAAGAGCTAGTTTAAGCTGACAGGACAAAAAGGAATGTATTCAAGCTACAGCAAGTGTATTTCACATTCAATGACAGGAAAAATATTCTAAATTAAACACAAAAAATGGGAGAATGAACAAACAAAAAACTTCAAAAAAAGAATTTTGAAACTTGACTATTAAATTCCAGTAATATTAATCACTACTTCTAATCTTGCCAACAGTGTAAAGCGGGTGGCCTCATGACCACTCAAAAATCTCATCTAGTTTAGGACTGGGCTAGCACAGTATTAGCACTATAGAGTATCCATCTTTTCCTTTGGAAATGAACATCATAAAAACAAAAGCAGAACTGCAAATACTGTGCATACTGCTTATTATTTCCAGTCACAAAATACCACAGTCTATAAACAAGGCACTCCAAAGGCATGCAACTGTCCTGCTTATCTAGGGGGAAAAAATACTGCGAATTCACCATTCTTCTCAAGGACAGTGTTGGAGAAACTCTTGACCTTTTCATAAACAAGCAATGCCTTTGGATGTAACTTATATTTATCAGTTATATATTTTGTACCCCCAAAAAAGGCAGCCCCTTTATTTTAAATAGGCCTGAAGTGTCTGCTGTTTTTCAGATTATGTATTTGGTTTTTGGGGAATTTTGGGTGCTGGGGAGAACAGCTCTTTTGTCTTGTCCAGCACAGCTCTGCCCTGACTTTCTGCGTTACCATCTTCCCTGCCTGTCGCTACTGACCAGAACTCGCGATGTCTCATGGAGCGATTGGCATTTCCTTCAACGTGCATGTGAGTTACTTCTAGGCAGACGTAGTATTCCTTGGAAACAGTCAGCTGTGCCTACTTACTATACTTGGCTATAGTGTCACCCTTGTCTGTAAATTGCAGGGGGAGACGACTAGTATATTTCATAAATAGCAAGTACTATAAAATATTACATAAAGTAAAATAATTTCCTTATTATTATGGTTTTTTTAAGAAAGCAGGAGGCCTTATTATTTGTGCATGAAGGTAAAGTACCACAGATACTTCACTGCCGTAATTCCAGTCTACAGCAGGTTTTTTTACAACAGTTTTTGGAAATACTGCTAAAAGTGTGTTGCTAAGCTTGACTGCATAGCAGAAACCATGGGGATTACCCGAACGTAATGTATACAGAACACTGTGCTGCCATCACGCAAATGTGTATACTGTAACTCTGTGTGTCAGTCATTCACTCCAGAAACATTAAACACAAAAAAAGGGAAGGGAAAAAGTGGCAACCTAACACTTTCAAAACCCAAACAGCATTAATGGGAGACTTCCAGCTTGAAAGTATATCTGTCTGGATATACTTACCTGGCATAACTATGAGACTCTGAATAAATGAACAGGACTTTACCTGTGCTTTTTGCATGCCTGTAGCTTTACAAATAGTCAGTTTAAAAGATCTTTGCCATGGGCATTGCATAAATAATTTTATATACATAAGTATATATGTATATATATTATCTATGTGTGTGTGTACAAATGCATGTTAAACAAAAGCCTTAAGAAGATTTAAAAAACCCATAGTGTACTTCAAAACTTATTTTCTAGGGTAAACTATATTTTTAATTAATCACTTCAGAAATCGAAGCTGTCGGTGACCTTTTAAAATGACTATACATATACAGCACACTGTTAGATGAATATTGATTTTTTTCCCCCTCCACTGCAAGCAAAGTTTAGAGAATTAGTTTTCATACTGAGAGATAATTATTAAGCTTCAATTTTGTTTCTTAAAAGTTTATAATTAGGCCTCTTGCTTGTGAGCTTTTTTTTTAGTTGTTAAGTCCAAGTAACCAAGCAACTATGTGCAGAAATTAACCTTTTTATTATATTATATACTGTAGTAGTAAAGTTTGTTTGAAGTGCATGAATAAAAAGTTAATGAAATTACAGGAGGAACAATCTATTATAGCAATAGTAAGTGCATTCACTGTGCATCTGAGAGGAGGAGGGGGGAAAAAAGAAGAGTTTTCACTCATTTTGGCCTAAAATGTGTTCAGGTTTCCAGGATTCTGACATCAGAACCCAGATAACACTGGTTAGAACCATAGGGCTTTACAATAAAAGCTAAAATATTGACCATATGATGGCAAAAAGTCTTTATTTTGTGGTTAAGTTATTCTCTTCTAGCTACTCTCTGATGAAGTTGGTGGTGCTGTGGAGGATGATCTCCTTCTTCTTGACAAAGATCGTGATCGTTCAGCACTGTAGGCAACATGCTTATCATAATTTTGTATCTGAGCCTCGAGGAAATCCCTCTGTTGCTGGCTGATCGTCTGGCTAATCAGTCCAGGGAGAGCTTGAATACTACCAATTAAAGTTTCCAGTTTAGTTTCCAGAGTAACAATTCTCTTCTCAAAATCTTCGCTTCTTTCATTTAAGTCAGATATCATGTCATACATGATGTTTTGAGTCTGAAAATAGAAGGATGTAAACAAAGGTTTAGAGAGACCTTACAAATATTGTAACAAGCAGCACATATCTACCAGGGTTTGTAAATGCTTTTGCACTTCACAAAGGATATGAATATTATAACAATATCTAATCTTGTGAAATAATTTTCCTTGTAGATTCAGAATAAGCTTTCTACTAAATTTGTTGAGCAGAAATGTAATATATTTTGAGTAGCACTTTAGATGTCAAAGTCTAAATGAATTAGACAAAAGACCAGACATTTTTTGGAAGTTCAGGTGCTTAGAAATGCACCATGCTAAGCTTTATGAACTGTCAGTTGTGTAAACCACCAGGAGACCGAGCTCCAAAGCCATGATCCATCCTCGCCTCTTCTGTATTTCCTCTGGTTTTAAACACTCTCATTCTTCTAACCAGAACACAAATGTTGTTCATTTGCTTTCTCCTTAAACTGACCATGTTTTCTTGAAACACGGTGGATTGTTTTTGAAATGTAGTGCAAGGAGTAAAAACTCAATTGTATGTTTCTCCACTTCTGCGTTTCCCAATCTATCTGCCCTCTACAAAACAGTGTTTGATTACAGCAAGTATATGTGTACTTTAAAATGCCATAGTGGTCAGTAAAAATGTAATCTGAAATATGTTGTTTCATACAGACTTGGAACTGGTTAAAAATAATGACTGAATTTCTCCCTCTGATAGACTGAGACTTCAGATTAGACTTAAACTAGAGTCAAAACTGGATGTACTTCAGTCGACAAACTGATTGAAGTTTTTAAAACATCCAAAGGGAATGAAAATTAATTGAATGACTGACTGTCTGAAGTGTAAAACACTTCGGTATCAGATGAATGTCAATAACCCATTTCTCTGCCCCCTATTTCAAGATGCTAGCATAACCCTTGAAAGCAAAGTAGTCTACATTAAATAGTATCTGAAAAGTCCTTATCAGTTGCCAGAAGCATTAGATTGAAATGTATTTTCAGCAACTGAAGTTGTCAGGTGGTTCTCTAAAGCAAAAGGGGAATGAACACTGAAGAGTTTAATCTTTGCTTTGAGGCACTTTAAACTGAGGAGGGTTTTGAGTTACATGAAGAGGTGTACAAGAAACCCTTAGGAAAAACCCATTAATGCCTCTAATATAGCCTCAAATTAAGATCAAAGTAACTATTAAATACTGAGGTCTAATGTGAAACCTGGAATGCTATCAGCTCAGCTCTCACTCTCTAGTCATTATTTTATACTAATGAAAAATCCCAGCAACAATAGACAAGCAGTTTCCAACTGAACAGGCTCTTTTACCTCATCTCAAATGGCTTAAAAAAGATTAATAAAGCTTATGATATATCGGCAAAGTAGGCAGCTATTATTCATTATAAAAACTTAAAACAAATGCAGAGCTAAATTTACTTGTCCAAAGTTACTGCTGCATAAGACAATAGGAATAGAAAACCAGAACCTCTAATTCCAGTCTGCATGAGAACCTGTACTATGGTCCCTCATGGCACAGTCACTATCACCGGACAGGAAATCTCTTTACTAGCCAGCACTACACTACTACGGCCCACTCACAGTTCAGCATTTACCACGACCACTGCAGTCACTTCAAGAGCTCTCAGGATCAGCCTCTCAATTGTGAAATCTTTTTCAAATGTACAAAAAAAAAACCCACCGTGCATTCAAACTTTGCTCAGAGCCATAAACAAGATGTTTCATTCAGTAGGTGTTCCCACAAAACACACACATATTTTCATTTTCTACAAATAACAAACTTGTTAGCAATATTTGCATGTATAATGCATAACATTTTCACTTACAAACTCCTGCTTTTGAAAGGATGAATGTTAAAACAACAGTAATTGCCTACTAACCTTTGCCAGGTCCACCAAAGTGTTGGCTTGATCATTCAGTTTCCTTTGTTCCATTTTTACGCTTCTTAATCTAAAAAGTGGAATTTTAAGTCAGATTTTTTTTGTGTATGGTCATATTAGGATTCTAAAAAGCATGCACAAAACTTAGAAGAGCAAATAACTGCATGGACAATGTCTTGAGTACTTTGTGTAAAGTCGGAATTGGTCATGTGTCTGCTACAATGAGAAGCATGCTTCTTCAACACCGCAAAAAAGGAAAGAGCAAGGAAATGTGATGTCCTTGAGAATACCATTTGCCATGGTCAAAGTTGAATTCAGAAAGGGAGATAACAATTTATCCAGACTATATGGAAGAAAGCCAAAACATTCCTCAAAGCCTCAGTATCGTGACAAGTAGATATAGGAAGAAACATAGAACAACTATTTTTTGTCATTAATGTTGTAGCAATCAAGAATCTTCCCATGCCTACATGACTAGATACAGGTATTAGCCCTGTTCTGTCGGAAATGGATTGAGTTAGCAGGTGTTTGAACCTGATGGAAATACAGTGATAAGTGAGTTTCTCATTACTTTAAACAGAACTTCCATCTGACCAGCAGCTAAATAACCAACATACTTGCCAATACATTTGATTTTCTTACATAATTTGTGAATCTAACTATGATTACATTTTAAATTTACATTAGACATTCCTTTTCAATGCACTTTTAAACTACAGCATTGAAAAACTATGAAAGAAGCAGCAAGGGTATACTTTTCTCTTTGATGCCTACCTATCTGCATTATTATTAGTTATGCACATTCTTTGAAAGATATATACATGACCTTTCTTATGTGTTCCCTGAAACAAAGTCCATGTTTTTCAGATTAACTACTAGAGGAGTGGTTTGTAGGATGCAATTTTCAAAAATAAGCAATTTCTCTCTTAAGTACGAGTTATTTGTTCAACACTTCCCAACAGAGAAATACTTGGACTGTCAATGATTTTTCTGGTAGCTGTTCTAAGCAGGAAATAGCTTTTTTTTAAAAAAAAG
This sequence comes from Calonectris borealis, assembly GCF_964195595.1. NCBI lineage: Eukaryota > Metazoa > Chordata > Aves > Procellariiformes > Procellariidae > Calonectris > Calonectris borealis. The sequence goes on from NC_134352.1 coordinate 22,349,237, forward strand.
TGTCAATTTATAAACAATGTGTGATAAGATACCATGCAGTCTACTAGTATGTCAAGGGCCAACCAAGCTAACCATTTGGTTAGCTGTCAAATGAAAATAAGTTTGGCAGCATTTTGTGGCAGGTGGGTTGCTAATGCATACTCTGCCTATTTCTCAGTGATGGTGTTACTTAAAAAGCTAGTTTAAAGAAAGCATTCTTGGAGATCTTCCAAAATGAGGAAGTTTCTGTTCACATCTTTAGTTACCAAGCATTTCCTTTCATATCTAGGCTAACCGCCGTGAGAAAATAAGTTGTGAAGAGTGAAATATCTTTTAAAACACATGGAAATAACTCTGTTAAGGTAGAAATCAATTGTCCACATAAAATTGATGTTCCAGTGGCTTGTTACTGGAATGTCATACACTCTTCCCCTGGAGGTTCCTTCAGAGCACAACATAAATGCATTCTGTAGGAATGGTGCTTTCAGAGGCTATGAGCTGAAGCTATTCTAAAGCAAAAAATATGGAGGAGCTCCAAAGTATGGAGTTATATCATTACAGTTTCAGAACAGGATAATTACTCAAAGGTAAGCATATAATGATTTGACTGGAGAATAACCCTAGGGTTTTGGTCAGCATCTCTCAAATAATTTACAGAATATGTTTTCTGCTGTTCTTAAGATTCATTGACTCATCTGTTTGCCAGTTAATATTTTAATTCTAAAATTCCAAGAAATTAATTGTTATTGTATGAGCAATCCAAGTACCAGCTGACACCAACATGATAATTCCTCATGGTAACCAACCCAATACCTATCACGAGCTGTAAAAATGTATCTCTACGTAATGGCAAGTCTTTAGCTGCAGCAGCCGGATTTAAAGAAAACTGTCAGACTTTCGTTCCTAAATTCATTAAGAGAAAATACGAAACATCTTGATTTTATGAACTTCACTTATCACAGCAAAAGATTATGATTCTGGATCGCGTTTCCATGGCAGCAATCAGATCACTGAAGTTCACAAATAAAGACTCTATTTTTTGCATGCAGACAGTGGTAATTCTGCAAATTTAGAAAGGAACAGCTTATACAACTTACTTCCGAGCTCTATTTTCATTTTGTTGAAATAAAAAGACAAAACAAAAGAAAACAAACTGTAAAATACACTAAAACAACCAAATGAGCACAGTGGGCTCGATTCAGCAGGTGCAAGTCCTAAGGAGCTGCTACTTCTTTCAATCAGTAACTGCCTGAGGTGGAGTCTAACTCACGTTCATGATGAAGAAACCTGCAATAGCTTCAAGCCTTCACATTAACTACATCTGTAGATTTTCTTATTCATACAATACATAAAATGCCTTTTAACAGTATCATTTAGAGTGATGATTTCATCTTACTTAGTGTGCATGAGAAGCAAGAAAGACCCAGACCAGCTAAAGGCAGTTTTAGAGTGACTGTGAGAGTGTTATCATGATCTGCTCTGGTTTCTTGTATAAAACTGGCCCTGAAACTTCACTCCTTTATTTCTGTCTCCAGTGAAATGGTTGGAAAGGTGAAGGAGGGGGACCAATAAAAACCTAAGAATCCAGAAAGATGGAGAAGAGCCATATACTACCATGAGTCACTTGAGAAAAGTTCAAAAATGCAAAGGGCGAAAAAAAATTTGCACCCATCTACTCTGCTACAGCTAGAAGAAAGCAAACCGCTAGAGCAATGTTTTCATCCGTGGCACATGCTTCAGCATATTGAGAAAATTATCTTTTTTTTTTCTTTTTTTTTGCTTAAATACTAAAGTTTGGGAATGGGATGCAAAGCGCTAAAGGACAGAGGGAAATGCATTATTAACATAGCTGTTCAAAGTTTGGCTGGCACAGCTAGGAAAAAATTACTGCTGCCACCTTCTTCACCCCACCTGAGTAATGAATTTTTAAGGCAGGTGCAGAACACCACTCTACATCCTGTGAAGCTCTTCTGGGCTTGAAAGATATATAAAGCTGCAGATTGAGCCTGCTGTGCTTTTTAGATTCTTCTCTGAACATGTGTGTGCACATGCACAGACACACACACACACAGAGAAAATAAATAGCAAAGTTAAAATGTTAAGGAATAACCTTTGCAATCAAGGATTCAAGTCCAGTAAAGGATGCACAGGACATGCCATCCTCTATCCCAGAACCCCTGCCACTCCTCTCTGCCTCCCAATCCTTTAAGCTAAGCCAGATGGCCAAACTGGGAAAATATACTTTTTATATCCACATAAAAATGCCTCAACTTTTGTTGTCTTTTTATTCCTTCAAGTATTTCTGCAATAGCATAGTAACATTTAATCCTGCAAGTTTGCTAAATATAATACAGTAATCAAGGTTTATAGAACACTTAATACCTTACGCATAGCTACCCTTTGCTTTAAAACATTGCTATGAAACAGAGAAATAATGACTGTTAGCCTAAATTTACTAATAGGAAATATGATAACCTGGCCTTTCCTTCCTGTTTTTCCTGCAAGATGACACATAGGTGTTCTTTCCATGATGGATGCTTCCCTCACATCTCCTCATACGTTGGCTCAGATACAGGCCCACACTCAAAAGTTATCAAAACATTAGTTTGAAATTAAACTTACTTAATTTATCTACATCTCCCCAGTATCTCATGGAAACTAATTTCACAAATGGCTGCCTCAGGCTGGATGAGGACATTGAATAAAGCAGACAAACAGTGGCATGGGTCCTGACCATTCCTCAAGAAGAATCTGTGGTTCCTGGGGACAAAAGTCTCTTTTTTTCTCCCATGCAGTCCAAGGAAGAGTAACTGAATCCTTGTGCAATTCTGCTGGTTTTGATGTGCTTTATGACAAATATGTATGATGAATTTTAGATAAATACTTATTGTCTGGCAATACCATAATTCAGCTTAATCTTACTACTGGTTACAGTTCTCAGGCTTGTTTTCAACCCCTTAAGATATCAGTGGAGGGGAAGAACTCATCCAAATCATGCCAGAGGTGCTCAAAGGTCACACAAGGACTGTTGGCATATACTAGAACAGATGTCAGGGGTCATGGCTGACATACCAACATTTGATTTTATGCACTGAGAATATATGATGGAGAGAGGCAACTAATTGCTGTTGGGCTGTACAATGACACTTGATGTATATTTTTTTCATTAAACACTATATACATACTCATAGACTTGCTTCTATCACATCATTCTGATTTTAAATTATTAAAACATCTACTACAAATGAAACTTTTTTCATTTTCTCCTGTCCATCGTATCTTACTACCTATAAGCACATATGTAACAACAAAGGATAGCCTCAGTGGCAAAAGACAAAAAAAATCTTAGATAACTCAAGAAGCATGGGAAACTTCTAAAAAAATTATAAAAGAGTTTGGTTTACCCCATATTGGACATACACAGCCAGGATACTTTATTTTTTTGTAAACAGGTAATACAATAAAACCTTATCTTTGTCTTACTCTTAGAGAAAAATCAACCTCAAGAGCAATGTTCTATGAAGGGGGGAGGGGCAGGAGAGAAGGGAGGGGGCAAGACAGGACATGGGGACTTAGAGTGACTGTGAGGAAGAGGGAAACTAAGAGAGAAAACACCTGGAGCGGAAAACTAAAGCAAAATAGTACTTACTGATGAATAGCTTGCAAGAATTTGCGTTGATGTTTCCTTACTTTCGCATGGTCTATCTTTTTAACCAGCTTTGTGTTTTTATAAATTAACCACGTTTCCCTGAGTACATTAGCCGCTGCATTTTTCACCTGTTTAATAGAAGAAAAACACCAAGCTGACAAAAGTAGCATTATATTATGTTTTCTCTTTTCTGGTATAAACTCTTTCTAAAGCACTTAAGACCCTGCCTAACTGTGGGAAGTGGGTACATCAAGAAACCGCAGCACTGAGGGCAGAAAGCAGTAACTGGACCAAGGCAACTGCTGAGCAATTTCCATGTTACTTATAAATGTGATATTGGGACCAGCTGTCTTTGCGTCGGGGAATAATTTGTCCCTCTTTAAAGAGTTAGCACCATTTGGTGTTTATGGCAATATAAATTACAGTGAGGAAATACTAATGCATTATCTGTATAGTAATTAACTAAATGTATTTAATAGGATCATAAAATTTCTCTCTTTCTTGTTCTACAGTTAATACCTTTTAACTCTCTTAGCAATTTAACACTTCTAAATTTCCAGAGCTGTTTGAACATACTTTTTTTCTTTTTTTTTTTACATTTTTATTCTTGTTTCTTTTTTACAATTCTCTGAGAAGATGAAAAAATATCTTGTCAATTAATGTAGCCAGTGTTCTATTTCATAAGTGCTTTGATTTTTTTTAAAAATGAGGCTTTCCATAAAATGTTAGAGTACCTACAGTTCGTTCTTAAGCCCTCCAAAATTTTCAAGAATGCTTGAAAACAACAGACAAAGAATTTCAATGCAATGTTGATTAATGACTAGGTTACTTGCAAAGGAAAACTGTAAACCTTATTATTCATCTTTATTTTCTCTCCCTCCAACTGTATATCATGCCAGTCACTACAGCATCAGAGCTGAGTCAATGTCTAGGTAAAGGTATTGCAGGAATGCCATGCAGCAGCTCTTCCCAACAAGAGGTCCCTACCTTGTACCTGTAGAAGTGATGGAGAACCTTCATGGTTCTGACTTCAGTGGAAGCACAATCACATTTTAGAGACCTCCTCGCAATCTCTACCTAGTCCTTGCATTTCCACAAGGTACAGCTATCTTCAGGCTGTGAGGAAACCACTCTAATATCTGCGTAACCAATTTGTGACCCGATGTACATCTCAGATTTGTTTGCTTGGTTTGCTTTTCATGTGCTTTGAGTTTCATGAGTTTGAAGCTACCAAAGCACCACCTTTCTATGAAGGATAGCTGAATAAAATAAACTTTAAAAGGCACAAATGAACACCAGACTCAAAATCTGGCCAATCTCTACAAAACCTTCTTCCTTCCTGAAAGACATTTTGAGCTCAGCTGTCAGATTACACTAGAAAAGTGCCTGTGTTAGGAAGGAACAAATTGTTGTCTGTGGTCTAGTATCAACAAGACCTTAACTGACTATAATAGGAGTGTAAATCCATAAGCTCAGATAGACACCTCAAGTCCGACACCCTTTATACCTCTATAAAGAATTGCCTTCCCACTCATCCTTAGTCTTTCCCCACAATGACTGCTTACGCTGTTAGTGGTGACCAGCATAAAAACAAGGCACCCAGCACAACCCGAGCGGTGTACTGACATGTCCTGGAAACACAGCTTGTAAAGACACGACACGGCTCTCCACAGCAGAGGCAAACCAACCTCCTTCCCGTCTGGAGCAGGGCTGTGGCTTCCAGCTCAGGCATCGAACATCCCTCTCCACCCATCAGTAAGGACAAGCTCTGCTGAATTCCTGTTGTGAGTGTAAGGACCTTCCTTTTCATATTGGCTCTTCTCAATAATGAAGATTAAACAAGTTCAGAGGACTGTGTAGCTCCTACTCATTTTCTTGTTCCCTGAACACTGACCTGTTTTATTTCAATAAAGGATTTCTATTGCCTTGTTTGCTGCATTCTTTCATTTTCCAAGACGTTATTGTAACTTAAATTATATTTCATATGGAAAATATTAAAATATTTTTTATGAATTCTATGATTTCTAGAGGGTTTTTTAAAATAATCTTTTCTGAAAATATTATTACCTACAAACATCTTTCAAGGCACTTCAGTACTATGTGCCACTAAGTGAACCCCGCGTTGAATACACAAAGCAATTGGAAGGACTATCTCACTCACAAACTATGAATATGTCTTTTTTTTAAGAACATCCTTCATATTGTATACAAATTCTTGTATATATCAGTTATTTCACTTATTTTAGCTACAAAAATTTTATATATTCTTCTCATATGCTGCATGCAAGTTTTTCAGCTTAATATAGTAGTCTTTAGTTTCACAGCATTTAAATGTTGGTTATACCAGTTATCTTCCATCTGCAAGGACCTTCTATAGAAGAATACTCAAATCCTCAAAATCTGATGAGAACTCACAGTTGCCCTTAATTCAGAGAAAAGCTCAAGGCATTCGATTCCTCCTCCTTGCAAAATCACACCCGTGAAAAAGTTTAGTGGGAGAACAGAGCAGGAGACTATTTAAAACAAATGTAGAAATAAATTAGCACACATTTCCTTTTCAGTTGTGAATATAAAGTGTGACTTACTCTTTTAGTTAGCTGGGTGTCCATCATGAAATTATGCACATGTTTTTCAGCTTTGGTAAGTTCTAACTTCCTTGCCACCACAGCTACCACCAGTGCAGTGCACCCAGCACCCTGAAAACAATAAAACAAACCCCCAAGATGTTACTACTGCATTTTGCAGAGTTTTTAGTGGAAGTTTCTCCTTTCCTGTAGAAGTATGGCAGGCCTCAGGTGATTCATCCCTGGTAAATATAATGAACACGCTACAGCTATTTCAGATCAGAGTAATATGAAAAGTCAGTAATTACAGGCTGGTAAACTGTCAAGGCATCAAAACAATTAGTGAGCAGTATTATTTAAAAGTTCTGCTTTTTTCCCTCATGGGTTGAAAATCTGAACACATCCCATTTCTACTGCATAAACAAAGGGGGTGATCAAAAGAACTTTTAAAGCCCAGAATATTAGTAAATAAATGCAGAATACACTGTTCTTAAAAATTGTCTCAAGGTTACAGCAAATGCTAAAGAGGAAATAAGATCAGATTAGTATTTAGCATACAAAAAAAGAAAAGTTTCTTAGGATTTTCTGTAGGGCCTAAAAATAATCATAAATTTAATATTTAATCACTTTAGTATACTTCCCTGTTGTTCTCTGAGTCCTTCAACGATCTTTTCCTATAGTATTTCTGCTTACCTTATTACCATTTAAAACAGCACACATGCACAAGACCATTTCTTCAAAACGTGGAGAAAATATCAATTTTCTAATTTGTGCTCTGTGTGTGTATGTATATGTATGTATATACATGGACATGCATGTTCACAACAGGCCAAAACTAGTAGGTGCGTGTCCCTTTGAAATGACAGTGCCTTTATCAGCATCACAAATTTAAATGCTTTTTTTGGGGGGAGGAAAGGAAAGGACGCTAAAATGAGCCAGGTAATGAGAAGCAGCATCTGTTACACACATCTAGAGGTATCATTTACTTCACAGCATTAATAAATTCTGCTGTCAGTCTTTTTTTTTTTAAAACAAATCTTTTCAGATTCTTTTTAAAAAAGTACAAAAATCACATTAAATATACAAGGCCGTGTTTAACTTGCAGGTCCACCCCAATCTACTTGTTATTGTACCTGTGTCAGTTACTCTCCAGTATAAAGCTATCTCTTGTTGCACATTGAAGCTTACCACATTTTCATTCACAGAGCTTTTTTCCATTCTTTCTGTATTTCTCCCATTAATTTACGCTCTCTCCATTCCCCACATCTACAACTGCCTTACTCTCTCCAGAAAATCCAGAAAAAATCTCTGAACCTAGCTTCCAAAATACAAATTCCATTAATAAACACACAGAGCCTGCAAAATAAATTCACTCATTGGATACCCTTATTCACATAGTGTCCTCAAAAAAAAGGAATCTGCTCTCTCTGCTTACTTATTGAGGCATGCAATAAATTTTGTGAAAGTCTCCAATTAATTAATTCTCCAATCCCCGGGTAGATTGTTTGAAGAAATCCATCTGCTCCCTCACAAACACCTAATTTTCTGCAATTAGTTCTCACCTATCAAAGCTTCTATCCCCAACAGACCTCAATATTCCCTTGAATGAGTCCTTTGTAATTTTGTTGCACTTCCTGCTTCTCTCCTGTCCTCGATACTAAGCTTTCTAGCTTTGCTGTTCCCTCTCCCTCTGTTCTCCAACCCTGTGTTCGATAGAAGTTCATCGAAATCTACTGGAAGTCTTGTTCTCTCCATGAGATGAGTCAAAATGGGGCTATAAATTCCTTTGCTTCTCCAGATCCCACTGAGAGTTAAAAAGGAAGAAGGCAGCCAGTGCAGCTTAAGGCTGAGCACTTCAGAAATACACCAAGCTTTCTGAGAAGAGGACTAGGCAGGAGATGCTCTACCACATGCCCTACCTCTCCAGAAAATAGACAGCTCTCCTTTGATCTTCTGCCTGTGAAGGAGGGCAGGAGGGAAGTGCTAATATGCAGAAGACTTCTCTGTGGACAAATAAATAAATAAATTACCCCATACAACAGCAAGAACATGAAAAGAAGACATCTTTTGGCCCAGTATGTCAGGATAACCAAGGCCAGATGTTAATTTAATGACATAACATGAGTTCTGCCTGCTTACAGCAAGAATGCTAAAATGGAATGAGACAGACACCACTGGCAAAGTGGCACAAAACAGCTGTTTATGCCAAGTTACCAGGGGAGAGAAATATTAGATCCCGCTTCCCAGCTACCCCAGAAAAGGCTAGAGGAATGGTGACAGGCAGAAGGAATTTGGTGAGAGCTGAAATTATTCCAGCCGTTGCTTTTTCAGAGTGGCACTGCAGTTATAAGGGCCAAACACTGTTAAAAACAGTAGCTTTATATCTCACATGAAAGACACTGCCTGCAGCAGCAGAATATTGTCATCGGCAAGCTACGACAACCAACTCTATGGTGTATAAGCACTGCTATCTTCCTTATCTCCAGGATGGAGAGGTATTATAGAATCATAGAATCATTAAGATTGGAAAAGACCTCTAAGATCATCGAGTCCAACCATCAACCCAACACCACCATGCCCACTACACCATGTCCCTGAGTGCCTCATCTACACGTCTTTTAAATACTTCCAGGGATGGTGACTCAACCACTTCCCTGGGCAGCCTCTTCCAAGGCCTGACCACTCTTTCAGTAAAGAAATTTCTCCTAATGTCCAGTCTAAACCTCCCTTGGCACAACTTGAGGCCATTTCTTCTCATCCTATCGCTAGTTACTTGGGAGAAGAGACCAACACCCACCTCGCTACAACCTCCTTTCAGGTAGTTGTAGAGCGCGATGAGGTCTCCCCTCAGCCTCCTCTTCTCCAGACTAAACAACCCCAGTTCCCTCAGCCGCTCCTCATAAGGCTTGTGCTCCAGGCCCTTCACCAGCTTCGTTGCCCTTCTCTGGACACGCTCCAGCACTTCAATGTCCTTCTTGTAGTGAGGGGCCCAGAACTGAACACAGTATTCGAGGTGCGGCCTCACCAGTGCCGAGTACAGGGGCACGATCACCTCCCTACTCCTGCTGGCCACACTATTTCTGATACAGGCCAGGATGCCGTTGGCCTTCTTGGCCACTTGGGCACACTGCCGGCTCGTGTTCAGCCGGCTGTCAACCAGCACCCCCAGGTCCTTTTCCTCTGGGTAGCTTTCCAGCCACTCTTCCCCAAGCCTGTACCGTTGCCTGGGGTTGTTGTGGCCGAAGTGCAGGACCCGGCACTTGGCCTTGTTGAACCTCATACAGTTGGCCTCGGCCCATCGATCCAGCCTGTCCAGGTCCCTCTGCAGAGCCTTCCTACCCTCGAGCAGATCAACACTCCCGCCCAACTTGGTGTCGTCTGCAAACGTACTGAGGGTGCACTCGATGCCCTCATCCAGATCATTGATAAAGATATTGAACAAGACCGGCCCCAAAACTGAGCCCTGGGGAACACCGCTCGTCACCGGCCGCCAACTGGATTTAACTCTGTTGACCACAACTCTCTGGGCTCGGCCATCCAGCCAGTTTTTCACCCAGCGAAGAGTGTACCTGTCTAAGCTGTGAGCCACCAGCTTCTCTAGGAGAATGCTGTGGGAGACAGGGTCAAAGGCTTTACTGAAGTCCAGGCAGACCACATCCACAGCCTTTCCCTCATCCACGAGGTGGGTCACCTGGTCATAGAAGGAGATCAGGTTGGTCAAGCAGGACCTGCCTTCCATGAACCCGTGCTGGCTGGGCCTGATCCCCTGGTTGTCCCGCACATGGCTTGTGAGCGCCCTCAAGACAAACCGCTCCATAATCTTCCCCGGCACCGAGGTCAGGCTGACCAGCCTGTAGTTCCCCGGATCCTCCTTCCGGCCCTTCTTGTAGATGGGCGTCACATTGGCAAGCCTCCAGTCATCCGGGACCTCCCCAGTTAACCAGGACTGCTGGTAAACGATGGAGCTCGGCAAGCTCCTCCGCCAGCTCCCTCAGTACCCTCAGATGGATCCCATCCGGCCCCATAGACTTGTGAGCGTCCAGGTGGCGTAGCAGGTCATTAACTGCTTCCTCTTGGATTATGGGGGGTTTATCCTGCTCGCCGTCCCTGTCTTCCAGCTCAGGGAGCTGAATACCCTGAGTATAACTGCTCTGACTATTAAAGACTGAGGCAAAGAAGGCATTAAGTACCTCAGCCTTATCCTCGGCTTTGGTGGCAACGTTCCCCCCCTGCACCCAATAAAGGATGAAGATTCTCCTTGGCTCTCTTTTTGTCATTAATACACGTGTAAAAACATTTTTTGTTGCCTCTCACGACAGTGGCCAGGTTGCGTTCTAGCTGGGCTTTTGCCTTTCTAGTTTCTACTCTGCACGACCTAATGAGATCCCTGTACTCTTCTTGAGTTGCCTGCCCCTTCTTCCACAAGTGATAAACTCTCCTTTTTTTCCTGAGTCCCAGCCAGAGCTCCCCGTTCAGCCAGGCCGGTCGTCTTCCCCGCCCGTTCTTCTTGCTGCACATGGGGACAGCCCACTCTTGCGCCTTTAAGACTTCCTTCTTGAAGAACGTCCAGCCTTCCTGGACCCCCTTGCCCTTCAGGACTGTCTCCCAAGGGACTCTCTCAGCCAGTGTCCTGAGCAGGCCAAAGTCCGCCCTCCGGAAGTCCACGGTAGCGGTTTTGCTGACCCCCCTCCTTACTTCACCAAGAATGGAGAAGTCTATCGTTTCATGGTCGCGAAGCCCAAGACGACCTCCGACCACCACATCTCCCACCAGTCCTTCTCTGTTTGTGAACAGCAGATCAAGCGAGGCACCTCCCCTGGTGGGCTCGCTTACCAGCTGCGTCAGGAAGTTATCCTCCACACACTCCAGGAACCTCCTCGACTGTTTCCTCTCTGTCGTGTTGTATTTCCAGCAGACATGTGGAAAGTTGAAGTCCCCCATGAGAACGAGGGCTAGCGACTGTGAGACTTCTGCGAGTCTCTGGTAGAATATTTCGTCTGCCTCCTCATCCTGGCTAGGTGGTCTATAACAGACTCCCAGCAGGATATCTGCCTTGTTGGCCTTCCCCCTCATCCTTACCCACAAGCACTCGACCTCGTCATCACTACCATTGAGCTCTAGACAGTCGAAGCACTCCCTAACATACAGGGCTACCCCACCGCCTCTCCTTCCTCGCCTGTCCCTTCTGAAGAGCTCATAGCCATCCATTCCAGATTCAGGTTACCCCTCTTGGTTTTGTGGGATAAGATGGGATCTCAGGATATCAAAATTAGCTCTTTTAGCATTTCTGCAAAAGAAGGAAGTATTATATTATCTGCATGTTTATGTTTCACAGTACATTAAAGGAAAACAAATTAGGCTCATTCTTTGAACAACTAATGGCTTACAGAAATAAGATTGAAATTCCACGTAAAGTACATGATGTTAATTAATATTTTATGTTACAGTGCTCTGCACTATTATATGGCTCCCCAAAAGATCTCAGCATGCTTAAAAATACTAATAAAGTGAGAATTATTCCAAATAGCAGAAATTAAATTGGGGCAATACAGTTACTTTAGAATAGTAGCATCGTAAGCATCATACTCTTCATGTTTTTGAATATCCTGATTCATATGAAAATCAGTAACATGAATTCAATGAATTCATGCTCATATGCTCAGGGTTTTTTCTAATATCAATACTACATAATGCAGCAGCTACTTTTTTATTAAAATGACTTAGGCTAAGTAAAAGCACAACGATAATTATTTCAACTGCAAGAAGGGCTCTTTTGAGAATAGGACTTCCAGTACGCCAAAATTTGAGGAAAAGGAGAATGAAAGAATGAATATTCATAACGTTCCCTCATCAGTCCACTGCAGCTTTAGCTAGAGATACATATATCTGAAAGCCACCAACTTCTACCCCATTGAACAGTCCATTCAGGGTGTGGCTAAAGTAAAAGATGTAAAAGCAAGTGTCAGATTTCAAAAAATTAAGAAGCATCAGTTTGTGCTAGCTAGTAAATGTTTATAACTATATACATCAGAACCAAAAGGTCTGACTTAAGACTATTTCACAAGAAAGGGAAAAAATGGCCAAAAAATTTAATTAATTCATACTGACTATTCAGATTTTCAGTGATTTCAGGCAAATTTGAAAAACAGACAATTTAGCTTTCACAGTTTCTCAAAATTGAAGAATTCTTTTTCTATGCAGGAAAGTTTTGTATGTGTTCACATTAAATGAAGCATTAAACAGTTACAAGCTGTGTTGACAATTTAGACACAGCTGTTAAAAAACCTGGGCACAAATTATGACAACACATACAGTGTAAGCAACTTGGGCAAGCCAAAGTTAAAGTTTGACTATATTGCTCATTTGCTCCATTTAATGGAAACAGGTAATAACAGAATTAACCATCCATTAATTTGATTTCTTTCAAGTACTCTATGATCAAGGGTTTGCCAGCAACTACCAGTTTTAAAAGCTGATCTACCTGATTTTTTCTATTTTCCAGAAAGCATGTACGGGCTGAACAAACTTATCTACTAAACCAGGAGAAGCCCTTAAAGATCACAGATTTAAAAACAGGCTTCTCTAAAATGACAAGACAAGGACTGCGCCGATGAGCTGAGCAATGCCTATTTTCTATTTGCAAGGATTTGAGGATGAAGCACATGAACCTCATCCTGAATGCACAATATTTCTCGCTTGATATGAAAGTGTGTGTATTAGTCTTCAGTAAAAGCAAGAAGTCTGAAAACAAACATATGACACATCCTCAGTCTTTCAGTTGGGCAAAGCAACAAACACTGGACTGCACACTGGCATCAGTTCTCTGATGGTGACGTAAAGCTTTTGTGAGCATTTGTGAGCAGTACAGTCTTGAAGCATAAGGTTTACAGCCATTTACACTGGACAGAACTCTCCTTGACTGTCAATCTGTTTAGGTGCTGTCCTGTATGAAAACATTCTGATGTATCTACAAACAACTTTAGGACATTCTTCATCTTCATTCTAAGCATGCTGCTCCTGTTCAGGACAAAGAACGATGCCTTAAGTTCAAATGCTCATGCAGGTAAGCAATAGTCCATGAAAGCCCTCCTTGGTACCCTCTTTGGTGCCTAGAATCCAACGTAAGTTGTCCTGATAGAAGTAAGTGTATGTGGGTATTTGACTCACATATATACTTAGGTACTTGTTAAACACTAGTAGGCTAATTATTTTCTCAGTTACACAAGCTTAAAGGATGACTGATGTTCCTTAGAAAAAGGAATGGAAGAACGGACTAAGTTGAGGGAAAAAATAAAATGTCAACAGGCATTGGCTTTTTGACATCAAGCCCAAGCTATTTGAAAACAGCAAGAGAAGAAAAGTGAAATTCATTGTATTCTAAGTTATACTTTAAATTTAGCAACTGAACAAAATGCTTAAACATGCCCTTCAGAGCAAAATAACTATTACTTAGTGTTATCTTTCACTGTACCCTTAGGCATCATAAACTGCAACTTTCCCTATCTGTCTACACAGTCTCTCCTCTTGGCACTTAGTTCTGAATTATTGCAAGCTTCCTTTCATCTGCTTTAACAAAACAAATTATCTCTTTCTTAGCCATATCAGAGATTGCTGCACTGGTTATTTTCTTTGCCTGTCATTTTTACTATGTTACTCTGCTCTGTGCCCATCTATTCCCTTCTCTATGGCATCACATATAGAACTTTTGCCACAGTTGCAATATGGTGTGACTCCAGGCTCTTCCCTCTCATCAGTATGGAAGCAATGGATATGAGATCTAATAAGCCCTTTCAGACAAAATCCTTTGCATCATCTCTTGACTTAGGAAAAGCTCCCTGGAAACATGTACAAATCTAATACATAGTTTTCTTTCAAATTCCTTCCCTTCTTTTTTAGGAGATTTCTTACTATAGAGCCTAGGAAAACCAGTGAAGGTACTTAAGATTCTGGTGTGCCAAGATCACTTGTTTTGATCCTATACAATGCCTCATTGTTCCCCACTTTTTGCTATATGGAGACGGTAAACTGTTTAGGAATTTGGACTATATATCTCTACTGTCTTTATATAGTATTGGTATCAATAGGATCAGGTCTTAAAATCTCGAAGTGCTAAAGGAATATAAATAACAATAAATAAAGACGGTAAGTCTGTATTAACCAATTACACCATAAATATCATAATACTAGACCCGACTTTGCCTTTTTTTCTCCTTCAGATCCTGCTGTGGTTTACCGAGATTATGTATCAATATACTTATTATATACTATACCATCTGAGATGCCTTTAGCAGTCTAATCACAGTCTTCTGTCCTTCTCTTTACTGACACAGCCCACCCTGAGCTTTCTGCTGCTATCATCAGAACCAGCAGACCAAAGCTGACTAACTTAAACTTACCACAGAGAATTTTACATTATAGTAAACTACCGCAGACATAGCCATGGTAGCTAGAGGGAGAAAGCTGGTGTTGCCCAAAGTATCTGATGAGGGTGAGGCTATGAAGTTTGGATCAAGACCTTGCCTTTCCTACCGCTCACAAGTGCTAAGGCTGGGGGTTCACACTGGTGCAATATGCAGTGATTGCAAAGCTGCAGGATTCAGGCTTCAATAAAGTCTAGTATTTACATCTAACATTCTGGTAAGGGCACAGTTTCAGTGATAACCAAAGAGAGGTGCTTGCAACTCTTCAACTACAGGGTTATCTAAGGCAAAGAATGGCTAGCACTGGCTGATAAGCTGCACTGAAAGCAGCATTTGGTCAGCAGAGAAACCCTGTACTCCTCCAAGTAGATGACTCTGGCATGTCCACTTTGTTCTTTCTTTGGTAAGGTTCCAAAATACCTTTACAAGACAACAATGAATTCAGCCATTTCTGCAACTGCCTGGAGGTCATATATATGCCTGGAGGATGCTATTGTTGAGAAAGAAAGCAACATATCTCAGCTGAAAGTCTCCTGGCAGCTTTAGTTTACTGGACTGGAAGTGAAGTGCAGTCTTTAGTGCTGTAGTTGTCACAAAAATGTCCTGCTATACTTGCCTGTAGCTGAAAGAAGGCAGTTGCCACATTTCTTGCTCATTTCCCTTGGGATCCACTGAGGGAGAGAGAAGGTCCGCTTTGCAGACATATGGTTCTGGTGGGAAATTTAGCTCTGCACCAGAAAAGGCACAACATTCCTCCTGCTGCTCTGCATAAAATGAAAATCCTGTAAGAATTTAAACAGGTACTCTGTTCATTTGGCTCTCCAGAAGTTGGACTTACAGGACCACCAGGGAAGCAGGGGGGGCGGAAATCTTGCTTGAAGTAAAAAAACTTCTCCAAAATAAGCAATGCAAAAGTTGAGGGAGGAATCCATCCACAAGACAGACAGGGGCTAGGGAAATGGCGTTGTATAAATGTGTTTTTGCATTTGTCATTGTCTACTGGGAGAAATGTGTAACCTTGCAACACTGAAACAAAATAGGATGAGTAATAGGACAACAACTATGCCATCCCAGCCAAAAAGGTGACCTAAAATAATTTTGCATTATTTATACTTTCATATATCCAATATTTGCCTGGCTAGTATTGTTTTCAGTGGAGTTTGTCTGCACCACAGCTAGAATTTTATTGCAACATTTAAACTTCTAATCTGTACAACAGCAGATGAGCAGATTCCTTTATTTCTAATTAGTCCATAAGGTTTTTAGCAATGTTGCAAAAATAAAAATTATGAAGAGCAATAAATGTCATATGCAAATATGAACTTGATTAAATACTCTTAGACACAGTAATGGGTAGTGGTAGCAGGGGTGAAGTAAATTCCTTTTCTTGAGTAATGCAAGCTGGGTACTGGGAAAGGCTTCTGAGACAGCACAGAAAATGATGATTTATAAAATGAACACAATCTCTCTTCTACAAGGGAACCTATAAATGATAGTAGTGTTAGCTCAGAGAAGCTCAAGAATTGAATGCACCTTGGTGGCTGGGCTCCTGGGAAACCTTCAATGGTCATAACAGTTGAAAAACCACTGGAGATCAAGACAGTTTCTGCCGACGGGCAAAAAAACCTTTTTGCTGAGCAAGGAGGTGAAATCTGATTTCACTAAGCAAGCAGGCTCAACAGCCTACAACACTGATGGGAAACATTACTTTAATAATTCAGGATGACAGCTACCAATGACGTTCTTGTCCAACGCCTGTACTGTAAATACAAAAGTTTCATGAGAATACCTGTAAAAATATATTAAAATTGCTGTATTAAATCTGAAGTTATTGAAACCAAATGAAACCAAACCAAATTACATTTTTTCAAAACAAAGCAGAAGTTTTACTGTAACAGTCGTCAGCTCCAGTCATATCTATGTAAACAAAGGTATCATGGGACAATTGCTGTTCATTCCAGCAGTAACTGACTGCCTTTGAACTTGCTGAAACGCATCCGTAACTCCTAGCTAGACCTAAGTGAGAAGCAGTTCCTCTGACCTCTGACACTTCAAAAACTTCCCTGCTCTACTGGTATGAACTGAAGACCTTCCGAGGGAGGATTTTTCCTTAATTTTTCTAATTCTAAAAGAGGGTTACACCTTCCAGGAGATTTTGTTTACTCAAATGGAGGTAGAGCCTCTGCCCTCCTCTGACATTTCAGATTACTGGCTTAACCACCACTTCTTCAGGGATCACTCTCCGGTGGCTTCTCAACTCGATTTTGATAATTTATTTTTCTTTGCTTCAGTTAGAAATTTCATCCCAACAAGCTATAGCCATAAAATAATCCCAAACTATGTTTGTTCCTTACAAAAGTTTCCATTTTGGCAATCTGGTGTGCTGGAACAACAACAGTAGAGGAGCTGAAGAATTTCTGAGCAGCCCAACTTTTAATAGCTTCAACCCTAATAATTCAAGCATCATTAACTGTCTTCTCCATATTACATTTCTGCTTGACACACTGTCCAGTTAGGTTGTATTACGTTAGAAGGAATAAATACAATCTGTTCTGAATCCTGACATCACTTACATTTATTATTGAATTCTCAGAACCAACTGAATTAAATTCTACCATAGATCTGAGATATGGACCCAAGATGCCACCAATTTGCATGAAAAGCTTTTCCTATTTTCCTGTACTTCAGGGAAGTAAAAACTGAGCTGTGTTCTAGATTTTTTAAATTCCTCTAGCAGGCTTCTCATCCACAAAACTATTCACCACATTGCTCTGACCTTTTACTACCAGCTACTAGAAATGATAAAAATATTATAGATTCTTGATCAATGTGCAAAGTGTTCTAGGTAAACCTTTAAATAGCAATACAATCTATTACTCTTTTACTGTTATTACAGAAAATTGAGTTGCTTCTATCAGTTCAACCATACCTATCTACCCACAAAGCAGCATATTAGTCTTAATCATACCTTTTCAGCTCTTTGAGTGTAATTCAAAATACATTTCTGTATTTCATAAACAATTTTGTGTTTCCGCAACTCATTACAGAATTAAACAATGTAAACAAAAGTTTTCATAAAAAATCCCACAATGTTTTAGGCATTATTATGACCTTTTTGTACATTATCCATAGAAAGTTCTGTAAAATAATTTTTATATTTCATTGCTGAAATCTGATGTTTACCTTCTTTTTCTCTTTTTCAGAAATCACCCCAGCAGATCTGCAGCCGATGTTAACTATGCAGTTAGAATCTACTTTTTTCTCTTTTTCTCTATTAGAATTTCAAAGATGTTACAGTTCAGATTTTCCTACCAACAAAAATCATGTAGTTAAAAACCATACTACTCTAGGTGCCATGTTCCTCTTGTAGATAGTTCTCTGTATTTGTTGGTAAGACCAGGCTGAGTCTAAGATAAAACTGTATGCACAAACACCACAATTTAACCTTAGATGAAGAGGCCCCTATTCTCAGAAACACCTCACCCTCGTCACTTTTTTCATGATGCATAGGAAAGGAATTGTGATTCTTTTGAACTAAATGCAGACTTTCACAAGGACATTAAAAGCTGCCGCATGAGAAACTTTAAAATCAGATCTGATCCATTTTTGATTCACAATTTAGAACTAGTAACCCTAAGGCCAGATTGTACACATATTGACTGCATTGTGACTACTCTAATAAGAATTTTTCACCTACATGAGTAGTGTTCAAATCCTGTAGTTAAAAGATGTTTCTTAAATTTTTTCCAGAAGAAACTTCTAATCCTGTCCACCTGTATGATGTAAATTCAAGAAAACTTTCCCAATTTATTTGGTTCTTTCATAGGCTTAAGGATCTCTTTGGAATTAATTTCAATAACAGAAGCGTTTAAGATGCACTTTCAGCATTAGGGAGGCAGACAGTCTGAAATAACACCTATTTCATTTAAAGCAATCTTCATCCAAGTTACAGCCAACCACCTTGTGCATCCTGTGACAGGACAATTGCAACTCATCCATTTTATTGCAGCAACATAGGTTTGACCTACTAGTTCTGCACGTCTGCTTCTAACTGTTGGCCATTGCTCTGCAGGAAGATTCTGCATCCTTAGCTTTGCATCATACAATAAATGCACTAGCTCATCACATAATGCTGGATGTAAAAGGAGAAGAGTCCTTCTCAAACCTTGCAACAGCACCTTCTATTTGGAGTCGGAATGGATTGTGATTATTTTATCTTGCATAGGTACAAAAGCTTACAAAGGTCTATAAAAATTATCCATCTCACAGTCAATAATTATGCACCTTCCCATATCTTCTCATACTTGCCCCCTTCTTTTACTTCTACCAATTTCTACTTCCCTTCTTTATGTTTTTGCTAACTTCATTATACTCCTCATAAAGCAAGGAAAATTTGGCAAACCACTCCAAGGCCCTAACTCCAAAAAGCCATTAAGGAGGTGGAAGTGCTGCCTGTATAAGCAGTTCCATCTAGCACCAGCATAAACAAAGTGCTCCACCTGTAGCTGAGCTCAGCCTGATGACCAGGATCTGAGAGATCTGCTTGGGTGTGCACTGACAACCACGGGTGGCATCTTCAGACAAAACTCTGACAAGCTGCATGGCATGGTGAAGATGCCATAGGTCTCCCCATCTCCTCTATATCCTGTTCTGATTAACAGTGACAGCACTCATATTTCTATCCATCCATCACGCTCCTGCAGACCTACCTAATGCATACAGAGGGCAGAGGACATATTTACTATCTGATTTATAGTCCACCTGGCCCATGGTCTGCTACTGCTGCCTCGTGAAATCTCACTGGAAAAACACTGATAGGTAATCAAGTTGAGGTACCCAGTTCAGTTTCACTTGCCTGTCTGTAAAGCATCTCTGCATTTACCCATGCCACCAACTCTGTATCACTCTCTGTCAGTATTTTCATTAAAGTTTCACATATCTAAGTGCTTTGCAAGATCAAAAAGTAAATTGTTCAATATGACAGTAAATATTTTTTCAGTAGTTGCATTCTTTGTTCACAGGTTTCTTTTTTTTTTTAATTTTTCTAATATATTAATCAGACTTCTTTGTTGGCTTACTCTTAACGATTCTCAAGGCTTTTTTCCTTTTCGTATAATCTGAATATGTGTAAAGATTTTCCAGCACTGTGCATCTGCAGAATTTAAAAGATGTCACTTGAACCAGTGCCTCAAGATAGCAGTAGCTGCAGTTTCAACAGCCAGCACAACTTGGTGCCATCAGCAGACTGCATAAAGTCTGCTTCCCAGGCTGGAGCGCAGCCTGAGCAGTCCAGTTTCCATTGCACAGAAAGCAATTCCTGAAGCAGAAGTGGGAGGACAGATGGGGCACCTGGGCTCTCCCTTCATTGCGGTCAAGACACCGAAGGAGCCCTCCATGGGCCACCAGTTTTGCAAAGCCAGTATTAACTCTTCAGTGCTCTGTGTAACCACTTTTGTATTCGCCAGTATTTCTATTTATTCTCTGTTCCATCCTTTTCAACAGGGACCTTATCCAAAAGCAAAAACTCAGTGGTATTTGGTATTGATCACACTAATTCAACAACATATTTGCCATTTCAGATGCTAGGGAATTACATTTTCCCTCTTAAAATCACACACAGGGTTTGATTTTATTCCTTACATTCATTCAACAATTATCCTGGTGTATCTTTTAATTAGACCATCAACCACTCCTATTGAAATAAAAATCAGTAAGTCTGTTCTTTTAGGATCTTATCTTTTCCACAACAAATATTAGTTAGTTACTGTACAAGTTTCAGAAGAGTAGCTGGTTTTAAAGAATTATATTGAAGACCTGTAAGTTTTTCTGTATTGCTGTTTAGGCTGGAAGATAGTTCATTATTATGTTCACTGTTTCATACTTCATATCTTTCAGATCCCTTATTTAAAAAAAAAAAAAAGAAAAAAAAGAGTAATTTCAACATCTGACTTTCTCCCATTGCTCCATAATTTTTTCCTCAAAGATGACGTTTGCCAAAGCCATATTGTGGATGTCTTTAAAAATGTAATTAGGGGTCAGGTTTTCGGTATTGTTTTACCTACACACTAGCTACCTGGCTTGTTTTTTGGTTAAGAATGCTTTCTGTCTCTGGAGGTATTTATCCCAAACTCATTACTATGAGATTCTGATTGGAACTTTTATGCTTCCAAAGCAGCTGCAGAATTTTTAATCATAAAAAACAACCAAAGACATGAAGGTGAGCATCATCCATACATTTTACAAGTCTAATTTTCAACGGAATCTTGTTTCAGTTGTGAAAAAGAAATGCCATGTGTGCAAATGGTACATATTAATCAGTACTTTAGTTTTTCATCAAAGCAATGGAAGCAACCGCCATAAATAATTTTACATCTGAATCCAAATGGTGCTGTCATAAGCAAAATGACAAATATATCTTCTAATTTCAGCTTCTGTGTGGTTCATTCACAGGCGTATAGAATAACATTTGCAATAATCTGGAGTCTCTTTTTCTGATTTTATTTTTACCTTGTTTTCATCATAATAAAATAGTAAGTCTACCCAGCTATTCAAAATAACAATCCAGATGCTGCTATCATTTGCATTGGCATAAGTGCAATAGCAGTGTGAAACCTATAGATGATTAGTATCAATACCACTATTCTCATTGCACTTCTGCAGGGCTTTGAATGTCCTAGGTTTCTGTTACAGTAAGTTTTTTTCATAATGAAATGCCGAAAAGTGCTGAACAATTTGAGTGAACAAAATGATCTGATACCTGCATTTTCAAGTATTTGCTTCTTATTTCTGAACAGTGCCTGGGGAAGAAGGAAAGCTTTATAAGGGTTCTGTCCCCATTCTGCACATCCCCGTGGCAATATATACTACTTGTCCTCCTTTTTTCCTAATGAACTTAGGACCACGTTTTATTCTCTCTGGCAACAAAATCCAGCTCAGAAAGAGAAGCAAAGGCAAATACCCCAGAAGATGGCAGATTTGAGCTTAGCCAACAGCCTTTAAAAAAGCCCTCTGAGTCATTCCTCTGCTTTCAGCCTGTACCTTCCAACTCTATTGCAAACTCTGTGTTTGAGGAGACACGCATTTGCCATCATCGGCAAAATGTACTGGAAGTCTTTCTCAATAAAGGTCAATGACCTGAAACCTGTCAGATGTTTTTTAAAAAAAAAAAAAAGGCATTTGGAAAATATTTTTAAACATTACAAAAATGCATTGATCTATTTTACTCTTTGAACACAAAATACACTCTTATAAACGAAAATTTTACCAAAAAAAACCTGTTCAAAAGGGGCAACTATTTGACACCATTTGTTTCCAGTCATAATCCCACTATACCTGTTTTAACAGAAAGTAGATATTGGAGCTGCATTACTTATGATCAATGGCAAAAATTCAGAAACAAGTAAAACAAGTATATATCTTACTGTTATATACAGTATATATGATGCTCATTCTGCCCTTCTCATTCACAGGGACATTTACATAGGAGTTGACATAAATAAAAGTGGCAGAGTCCACAGCTTTTTTACTTCTAATTTACTGCAGATATGCGTAAATTTCCCAGACATTATAATATATTGCCTTACTCCCTGCCTGAGACCAAATGGTGCAATACAGAAAAATTAAAACCAGACATTAACTACAGTTAATAAATATATACTGAATATGCATGGACTAACAATTGCTGCATTGTATCAATGGTAACAAAAACTCTTACAGTGAAAATTACACTACATAAATCCACGTAAAGCAATGGAATGCTATGGATCGTAGTTATTAGACTTATAAGAAGTAATATAGAAAACTATGCTCAAGGAAAATGCTTTAGGAGATTAGCCACCATGACATTTCTTTGTTTTTGAGTAATTTAATTTTAAGAAACAAAAGTCACAACTGTAGCTTCATTATTAGTGATGGTCCAATTACACCTGTCCAAAGATAATCGAGATGATATGATACCTTAACATTTAATGAAAGACTCTATTGAGATTTTGAAGCGGCGAATTATATCGGGGTGGAATTTGTTTCTCTGTATTTCATTACACAGCTGCTAAATTTTACCTAAAGAAGAAGAAAACCCTCCATTCCGTTACCAGGAATGAAACACCATGGGAATGGTGCGAGTACGTATATATACCCTACAAGCCAGCAAACAAATATTTCTTTATGACTACCACAAGTCTTGGGATTAATTGCAGCAAACTTAATCTCATATCCAATGAATAAATTCAGAAACACTCACCATGATTCCAGTGAGTAAACAGACTCCTTTCCCACAGTATGTATTAGGTACCATGTCACCATATCCAATGGATAGAAAAGTTATTGAAATCAACCACATTGCTCCAAGGAAGTTGCTAGTAACATCCTGTTGATCATGGTACCTGAAAAGAAAAAGAAAACAATTTCTTTATCATGAAAACTTTTGTTAAACTTTTGTGTTGTCAGAAAGAAATTTCATTAACTGGTCATACAACCAGTCTTGTATTCTACAGTTATTTCCTTTTTAAAAGCAGCTATAAGGAATTAAATAAAACTCAAAGACAATGACACCAGCAGTAAAGAAACAGAAGGTACAACAATAGCACCAGTAGTAGAGATACTCAGGATGGTTTATAATTCAGTATTCTGTTACTATTATTAAAATAACAGAATCCTCTTGTTTTTTAATAGAATCTCTTCATCAGGGGTGCAAGTCCTGCTAATCCTCTGCAGCAGCATAAGACACCAGTCTAGTATAGTTGCTGCAGTCTGAGGCAAATATGAAAGTCAGAAAAGGATGTGTGAGCAAACAGATAGCAGAGCACATCTCCATCTCCTTGGCCTAAATATAAGTCTGTGATCAGAAATCTAATCATGAACTATCATGTAAACGCTGACTTCGACAACCTAAGATCTTCCCTCTCCTTCGATATGTTCAAGATAAACAGAAAAGTATGTAATTGTATTTCTCATCATCAAAAGATAGAATAGAATAGTCTATTTCAGTTGGAAGGGACCTACAGTGATCATCTAGTCCAACTGCCTGACCTCTTCAGGGCTCACCAGAAGTTAAATCAAATTACGAGGGGCGTTGTCCAAATGCCTCTGAAACACTGACAGGCATGGGGCATTGACCACCTCTCTAGGAAGCCTGTTCCAGTGTTTGACCACCCTCTTGGTAAAGAAATGCTTCCTAATGTCCAGTCTGAACCTCCCCTGGTGCAGCTTTGAACCATTCCTATGCGTCCTGTCACTGGATCCCAGGGAGAAGAGCTCAGCACCTCCCTCTGCACTTACCCTCCCCAGGAAGCTGTAGAGAGCAATGAGGTCACCCCACAGCCTCCTCTTCTCCAAACTAGACAAACCCACAGTCCTCAGCCGCTCCGCACAGGACATGCCTTCCAGCCCTTCCGCCAGCTTTGTTGCCCTGCTCTGGACGCATTCAAGGACCTTCACATCCTTCTTAAATTGTGGGGCCCAGAACTGCACACAGTGCTCGAGGTGAGGCCGCACCAACACTGAATACAGCGGGACAATCACCTCTTTTGACCGGCTGGCTGTGCTGTGTTTGGTGCACCCCAGGATGGGGTTTGCCCTCTGGGCTGCCAGGGCACACTGCTGACTCATGTTGAGCCTGCTGTCAGCCAGCACCCCCAGATCCCTTTCTGCAGGGCTGCTCTCCAGCCACTCCTCTCCCAGCTTACACTTTTTGTCCAGTGTTACTCCGTCCTAGGTGCAGAATCTGGCATTTTGATGTGTTAAATTTCATCCCATTAATCATTGCCCAACGCTCCAATCTATCTAGATCCCTCTGCAAGGCTTCCTGTCCCTCAAGAGAGTCAACAGCACCTCCCAGTTTGGTGTCGTCAGCAAACTTGCTAATGGTGCTTTCAACTCCTGCATCCAGATCAATGACAAATATATTGAACAGAACTGGCCCTAAAATTGAGCCCTGAGGAACACTGCTGGTGACCGGTCACCAGCCAGATGTAGCCCCATTCACTACAAGCCTTTGAGCTCTGCCCTTCAGGCAATTCTTCACCCAGCGCATCTTCACCCAGTTCATCCCACAGTTGGACAACTTGTCCAGAAGGATGCTGTGAGGGACAGTATCAAAAACCTTACTAAAGAAAAACTACATCCACCGCCTTCCCTTCATCCACTGGGCGGGAGATCTTTACCTTAAATACGGCAAAACTTCCCTTTTTGTTTTGTCAGCTATTAAGTGTAATTTCCTGATGTGCCATTTGTTGTCTTAGTTTTAATATTCTAGTGGAATATGTTCATTTTCTCCTTCAAAGAAAACAAGTTCAGATGAATAATCTAGTCTTCACATGACATACACACCTAATCAACTGTGAAGCCATGACATGTTTTAGGGCTAAAATCTGTTGTCACCACTCACTCTGTGGGGGAAAAATAGCCTAACGCAGGTGGAATTTTGCTCCCTGGAAAGCGTAGCTCTGCAACAGAGACTACGTGTGGCAGCCACTGCAGCCTCAAGGTTGCAATAAGCCCTGCAGCTGCTGTGAAGCCTCAGGTTAGCTACCTATGCTGTTTGATCCTCAAGGGTATTATTTTAACCAGTTCCTAAATCCGTGTCTCACAATGGGTCACAAAGGGCCATTAGGGAATTAGTTCACAAATCCGTAACCAACCTGCTTTCCACAACTGAAATAATTGCTTCAGTTTTCTTCCTTTCCGGACCGCTGTCTCCATGACTGAGCAGGAACGCAGCATGAGCACAAAGACACTCTCAGGAAATTATCTATTCTCTCACTTGCAAGATATTAACTATAAATATCTGCAAAATGCCTTCTTCAAAGTCCCACCTATGTCCTGATGGTTACAACAACGTAAAAACTCCTTGACTGCCAGAGACTAGACCAATCACACAAAACAAGTCTGTTCCACATTTCACCAGTACTTCTCCCTCCTGGTATCAGTGTGTCTTTCTCACATCCTTTATAAAAGCTTTCAAAGATTTTTTGTTCTGCACCTAGAACAATGCAGTAACAGCCCACATTTGGAGTTCCTAAGGATGACAGTGACACAAATAATGATAACCACAACAGCAACAAGAGTAGTAAGAAAAACGACAGCAAACTTGATTTAACTCATGACCACAGAGCTCAGCACAACAAAAAGAGATCTGACACTGCTTTTTTTCCAGTCTGCACGAAATGTTATGGATTTTAGTCTCCACTTAACGAACTTTGCAAATAACAGCTGTGAAATACATGGATGCAGGGAGAGAGACATATTCATCCCATCCAGGAGGCAAGAAGAAAGCCTATGTATCATACAAGTCCCTACAGATTATCATGTAAGTGATATGACCCATAGGCTTTAGATGAGCTTCACAGAAGAGCGCTAAAGCCACATCACATATTCTAAGACTAGCAACTCAGTTAAATACCAATAAATGCTTACCTAAATATTTAGAATACATTTCTTTAATGCCTCTCTTTGGGTATTGAACTTGGTCATTTCTGTACTTCAGATAGAAAACAGTTTTCCAATGAAGATTAAAATGCAATACAATGCTTTTGATTTTTCCTACGTTTTGTCCAAATAGTTACATCCTTACAAAATTTCAGCCCGACATGGTGATAATTATAGAAATCTTGATATGACTGAAAACAGAACGTTCAAATCCAACTCAGTAAGTTACTGAAAAAAACACCAGTTTCACATAAAGAATGCCAAAACCTCTCTTAAGCCTTGAACAATACAGGGAAAAGATAATGGAGTATTTATCCATTTATCCTCCTTTACCCATGCCAGAAAACACAGAAGCCAATCTACCCATAGATCATTTAACAAAGGTGACATAGGGTTAACTTTCAAAAAGCAAACCGGTAGTTTTTCAAGTTTCATTGGAGACATGGATCTTAATTAGTAAGGTCCCCTAGATGAAATATTCATTAAAGCCATCTGCATCCATATTTAGTAGCACACTTCAAGAACCTGTTCAAATGTTTTTATCTTGTTAGCTCAGCGCTCTTGGATTTCCTACTCTGAATATTTCACCTGGTTGTGATTTTAAGGTTATAGTTCAGGAATCAAATGGTGCCCACTTAATTTAAAAATCATCATCAATACTTATGACTTTACTGTGACTAAGAGACAAAGGATACTTTGTACCCTCTCTATGGGCTCAACTGCGCAAGCATGGCAAAGCATGCAAATTACAAACTAATTTCATCTTTCAACAAAACCAAAAAATCCTTTTTCTCTCACAATTGTTAAGGGAAAGTTGAAGGAGTGACTTCTCAAGTTAAAAATCTGTAAGTAAAATAGAGACAATCTAAAAGAGGGGATCATTGTCCTGATAATCCCATCATTCTATGCCAGATTTATAGGAAGGTGGATTGGTTTTGTCTTGTTTTTTTTGCAACCCCACTTGTGATTTTTGAATTTCTGTGGTTAGTAATTCTGGTACATGTCTACATCCTTCTGATTTTCATAAGATTACAGCTGGGCCAGCATACACTTCCAAGTGCTCTGCTATGTCATTAGGCACCACCATCACTTGGGATTCGAGCCTGAACGAGCAAAGCCAGGGGAGCTTTGGCTACCCTGCGTCCACCATCAGGTAGCAAATTATTACATCTATATCAAAACAGGAAAAGCAATTTCTTAAAAAAGTAGGAATTGCAACGTCTTATTTGTACAGCCACGGGAATGGCTGAAAATGAGCACTGGAGGTATTTAAATTGCTTTGTTTTGAGGAGGGGGAAAGAAATCTTCTCATTGCCTTTTTGACTTGCTTTTAAAGTTATCACAGCCCTAAAGACTGAACTTTTCCATTTATGCAGGGAACAGTAAAATGAACACAGCAGAAGTTGAACTTTCCCATGTTTTTCCATCAGTGCACCTCTACTGTGTTGCACTCAAGTCACCAGAAGGCCTGAGAAAAGTCATTCCCATCACTGTATTTTCACTTCACTATTGAGACTACCCCCAGCAGAGTGAACTGCAATGGACATTACAGTGAGGAGAAAAGCCATCCACATGAACTGCTGGAGCAGAGCTGTCTCCCTCATTGTCAGTCGTCATCAGCCACTACAAACATCTCCTCATTCTAGCTGGACTGTGAAAGACAGCTTGAATGTAACACACTCCAGAATTCCACTGCAGTTTTTCTAAACTATCCATTCGCTCTGTATCTGAGCGCTCTGAAATCTGACAGGAAAATACCCTACCATGAAACAGCTCGGAAATCCCAAAGCTCAGAAAGTAAAGAAAAAGAAACAAAAATTTCCTTTCAGCGACAAGTTCCACACAAAGCAAAATCTAGTCATTACCAACCAAATTCCAAAACATAAGCTTTTTGTCATTAATCTTTAGTTTGATAAAGGTTTTTATTTTTTATAAAGATTTTTAATTTTTAAATTCAAATCACTACAAAAATATTTATTTAAATATTAAAAGCCCACTATTCTCAGCCAATAAAAACTTGCACTAGAAACACAGTGAGCCACCTGAAGGTAAGAGCTAGTATTGAACTGTGTTAAAACTGCAGCTATGAACAGCTTGATTTTCTGGATCATGTCCAGCCTCCCATGGCAGCAGAATAAAGGGTCATTTAGAAAAGCTGTGTATTCCCCCGAGCTAGGAAAATCCTTGGCTGGAGTCACACAGGCATAAGTATTATTTATCACTTTTTCTCTCCTTCTCTAATAAGGAATGTGCTAGCAGGCAGGTGGTGCTGCAGCTGGAACACGCTACTCACCAGGCAATCCTCATCCTGTGAAACACCACTATCCAGTTCTCACCAACCAGCATATATAAGTCCTGAGACTACTCTAATTTAAAATAACTGAAATATAAACCAAAAATAACTGAATTATTAGATTTGTGCAAAAATAGCATGGCTCGATTCCTTTCCAAGCCAAATTGAGTGGGAGTTTTACCATTCATCTCAGGAAGACATAAATATACTCCTCAGCCGACAGTACTGCAGTAGTTGCGTTGTCAAAGCAATATTCCGGATTCTTTATCAAACAGCAGTCCTTTTCTTCTGGTTTCACTATAGGTATCGTGATTTTCAGTACTGCCTTCCTCCAGAACTATGTTCGTATTTGATGACGTTTCATTTAACTGGTAAAACATCTGTTTTTTAGCTACACACAGTTATCACACATTGACATCTTGACATCTAAGACACGTTCATGTTAAGAAGTGATGAATAAGAAGAAATCAAGTATAACATTAAACGTGACCACTGGCACATTAATTAATACTTAGCAGCTTCATTTCAGTTTATCTTCCCTCCATGGATGGCCTCTGATACCTTTGCCAACTTTGGTTTTGCTTTCTTAAACAAGTCAAGGAAAGAACTAAAAAAGCGCTTGAAAAGATGACCCTTTTTGTAGAGGAGAAAATGGCCTGCTTTTACCATAGTCATGAAGAAATTCCTGGCCTGCATACAATGACAATCCAGGCCGAGTTTAGTCTTGTCAAACCTTGAAAGCTTTTAGACTAATAACAGCTGGAAACAGGTTCAGCCCATTAAATCAGAAACTTGTCAAGATTCTGCTGAGACACTGATTGATCTAACCAGCTATTAGAGCTCTTCCCACAGTCCCAGGCCATTCTGTTACTAAGTGCCTTTTTAGTCTTAGATGGTAGCTACTGGCAGCGTTTTATCTGTTAATACAGTGATGATAATAGACTGGTCTTTTTATTCCTTCTCACTTCCTCCTGTTTAACAGAAACAAAGAAAACCAAAACAGCACTTGGAAGGAACAGTGGGGCTGACTCAAGTCAATGGAAGAAATTTTGCCTGCCTTTAGGGTTTAGGATCAGAAAGACAGCTTGAGAAGTGCACGTCACTCCTTGTCTTTTTTTTCTAACATGCCTGTTGACATCCCCCAAATATTTATGAACAGCAGCAAAAATGTTCTTGTCACAAAAACCGCTTCATGAAAGTGCAAAACACCATGGCAAATGTATGGATTTCATACAGACAGACTCACATCGGTAGCAGTTCTGAACCCAACTAAAAGTAACAGGTGCGAGTAAGCTGTCTGGGTTGCTTCTACAGAGGTCAAAATGTTCATGATTTTTCTATTAAGAGTATTTGTGGACTATTTATGAATAAACTAATAAATCCAACAGAGAAATGTTAGATATCATTACATAAGAAGGATATGTTACTATGTTACCTAAGATGGATGGAAAAAATAATCTGAAAGAAAACAAGAGGACAGAGGAGAGAGAGAAATCAACACAAAAACAGAAGGGTGAGATGGTATACTTTAAGAAATTTTATCTTTATTCTTGAATATAAATCGTAATTTAAGCATAAGTGTGAAGACATAAAATTATTTAGATCCCTATCTGCTGTCAAGTATCTACCTCTTAATGCCTGGGCAATGGGTAACCTGCCAGTAGAGAAATAAGGACTAATAGCCCTTTTTTCAAAGGGTACCAAACTTTTATTTGACCTCCACTGGAGAAGGTCTTGCCTTGTGTTCCTGGTGCTGTAAAGAGCTGATGTTCTGCTAAATAGGTATACCTGTCTGCAGCCGAGGTGGATGGAAAGATTTTCCATCTTTCCAAGAGAAGCCATTCAGCTACAAGCATAATCTGAAGACATCAAAGCTGCTGAAGCTCGTTGAAAGTATTACCTGCTTTTTTTTTTTTAAAACCTGCATCCAATAAATGTGTGAGAGTGTTAAGGAAAATCTGTTGAATCAATTCTACTAGCACTGGGAAATTGGGAAACCTTTATATTTGTGACAGGCAGCAGTCCACTAAGAGGAACAGCAGCAAAGATAGGAGTGCTCAGTATCAGTGCACAAAAAAGTGCTGCTGTGAATAAAGTGATAACTACTGCTTCAGAAGGTCTTAGACTATATGAAAACACTAATGTGTCTTATGAAAGTTTTTAGAGAGTTTGCACAAGGAGAATTTTTTCTTGCCTCGACTAAGAAACACACCCATCACCCCCCAAACCCCATCTTTGGGGTTTATCCCCCAATATAATCATATCCTTACTCCAACTGTGTTCTTTTCAGCAATTTCAAGCTATTTTTTCCTGCAGTGGCATAACTGGAGTAAAATCTTATCTCCATTGAGGTCAGCAGCAATTTTTTTTTGCCAGAATTTCCACTGATCATCCTTTAAGATGTTTGCATTTAGTGTTTCCATGCTTAGCTGCTTCAGAATTGTTACTTTGCCTTTGTCTTCATCTCACATTTTGGATACCAATAATGCTTTGCTATTATGACTATCATTACATATATCAAGAAACATCCTAATAAAATTGCTATGCTAATTAAAAAAATGTAAAAATTTATGCTTCTCCTCTTCAACATTTAGAAGCATAATATGAAATGAAATGCTTATTTGGAGATTTAAACTTAGCTATAACATACATTTACTTCCAACATGCTTGCTGTGACTCAGTAGAATAATGAATAACACTTAAGATCTTTGAAAGCTGCTCCCAAAGTCTTAAACCAACCCTTAACTCCTGGAGACCTTAATGAGCTCTGCCTGCAGCAGTGTTTTTTAAACATATATCCTGACTGCTTTGAAAAACAATCAGGTTCACTGTGTCTAAACGTGGCTCATTTTAATAAAATATGCACAAGAGATATAGAAAAGAAAGTAAGGCCAGCAGCAATACCTTTCTGTCTCTCAGAGATGAAAACTGGGACTAACAGTAGCAGCTGTCATGAAGGTTACGTGACTGATTCTTCCCATTTCAGAAAACATAGTAATTATCCTTTGTGCAAAATTTCACCCAATGTTAAGTATTTGGACTAATACATTTTATTATATTCAGACAATCTTCTGTTGGATAGATCTAGCTTCCTCATGCTATGGAACAGGCTCAGGGATTCAGCTTTTCCCATATATACTGAAATTTATTTTTTGATATTTTTCTGTCTCCAACAAAAACAGTTTTCATGTTTCACAGGGTTGCCTTCGGATTTTAAAAACTCAACTCTCTAGCCTTTCCTGACTCCTGTATGCATGTCCAGACTGTGCAGAAAAGCTAAGGATGAAGCATGCTTCATATCACTCAAGTGCTAAGAGGCAAACTCAGGCAGGCTCTAATGGTTATTGTTAGCTGGTGGATCAAGAGTAACATTCAGCACCGAAACAGTAAGGTCTGGAACAATCTTTATTTCTTAACTTTGGCACACGTATTACAATGCACTCTGTAATTCCATGATCATATGCTACTTTTTAATCTTCACAAAAACACACAAGTACCTTTTTCAA
This sequence comes from Calonectris borealis, assembly GCF_964195595.1. Taxonomy (NCBI): domain Eukaryota; kingdom Metazoa; phylum Chordata; class Aves; order Procellariiformes; family Procellariidae; genus Calonectris; species Calonectris borealis. The sequence goes on from NC_134352.1 coordinate 22,381,072, forward strand.
TGCAGAGTACAGCTTTGCTCCAGGGATGGACAGCAGTAGCACAAAATACTTTATTGTCGTACAATTTTCTGCCTCATTTTTTTGAAATGAAAAATCGCTTTTTAATTTTTCATAGCTCTCTGACAGGCTCCCTGCATGAAGTTAACCATCTTGTTACAGCTTATCATTATTTTGGTGGTCTTCATCTTCTGAGCCTTCAGCTCCAGACTTCACAGTTTGATTAGCCTGGATGCTCAAAGCTCTGACTAAAAACCAATGAACTCAAAGTTCTCTATAATGACACATATGTTTAAAAAGAAATCTCTTAAATTAGACATCCAAAAGTTGCACAACACCAAAATGTCTCACTTTGCCAAAAACAGCGATATGTCCTGAAGCAGCAAAATAGCCCTTTAAATGCCTGAGTACCCATACGTGAAGCAACATGGATGGAAAAATCCTTAGCGAACGAGTAACCAATGAGGCTTCCCACAATGCACAAAAAAAGAGCTGTTGATACCCTTTTTTTACTTCAGTAGCTTAATGACGAGAGCATTCACCATGGGGAGCAAATTTGCTTTCAGTCTCTTCTCCAGCACAAACCTGATTGACATTAATATCTTCATCTCACTGCCCTACCTGTTAGGATACAGATTGTGAAAACATCTCAGAGTATCTTTTTGAAGCTATTTCAACTTTAAATTGAATTCAAAATGGAGACAGCAGGACTCTTTCATCTAGTGGAGAGAGAGATTGCCTAAAAGGTTTAGGACGGGTGCTGGAAAAGGCAACATGCCCACTCCAATCCTGACAAACCACTCTTTTGAGTAAACAATAGCTCTGCTTTCAAAGCAAAATTCAACAAGTAATTCAGAAAGTACTGAGACCGCAAACACATTGACTAATAGAAATAACCCCCAAAATATCTAAGAGCCGCTCTTTCTGTAGTTCATCTGTATATCTGTATATCATCTTTATCAAATGAGGTTCAGTAAAAGAAGCAACTACAAATACACAGTTAAAAGAATGAATATAAAAGAAGTAAACTGAAGTGACATAAGCAATCTTGAGGGAAAACTGTTATTTTTCAGCACTGCACTTTGTAATATTATTTTAAAAGATATATATATGCATGTATATTTCCTTTCTGCAGACATATTTTTTTTTACACAGTATAATATTTGAAATTTGTCAATACAGTAAGAATGAATCCTATTTTTAAGGTTTGCTTTAATTTTTCGAAGTCTGTAACAGCATTGGTTAAAGCTGTGTTATGATAGAAATACGAATCATTCAAAATCAGAGTTTCTTAATGAACTCTACTGTGAATCATTCATTATATTCACTAGCAACTAATTCCCTTCTAAAATTTTCCCCTATCTTGCATTTTGCATTTTCTCTGGAGATACCCTGTTACTATTTTATACACATAAGCCTCCCTCAGAAGGAGGAAAGATTTGTATTTTGTTCTTTTTTTTAAGTTGAGATCAAAAGAATCAATTGACGTCTAAAGAATCTGGAGTAACTTGCTGAAGAAAAACTTCAAAAATAGAAGTTTTAGAAATTAGAAATAGAATTAATCATTATGCACTTAAAATTAAACCCACCCTTTTTTTCTGACATAAAATGGCATAACTAGGTAAAAGTTAGCCTTTCTTTTCTCCTGTATGTGGGAAAAAGGGGGAGAAAAGAGGAGGAGGGGAAATTATACAGCAAAGATGATGCTGAATTCTCAGACAAGATTTTCTGACAAACTGAGCACTCTGAAGGTATTTTTCTCTCATGGAACTAATTTCATTTATTATCACACAAATTACTATTTTTTAGTATCTTAGTTTTCTACAGCAGAAGCTGATGTATTGCTGTCCATAAAAACGAATTAAGTACAAGCTCACAGCCATAAAGTCTGCTTTTTTTTGGTCCAAACTTCATGAGAACATCAACAATTTTACCAACGTACACATGTTCTCTAACGAAATGAACATTGGAAACAGATGACAAAAAAAAAAGGGCAAAAAAAAAAGCCCAAGCCAATTTCATTTTCCTTAGAAATAAAAAACAAAATAACCTACAGATTCATCAAAATATATGTTCTGGATAAACTGGAGAATAAAACTGTCTTATATAGCACAGCACCTTACAAGTAACTGCAGTCAGTGGAAAAAATTTCATTGACTGCCTCAGATTTGGGACTAGGCTTACACCCTGTATCATGGACACTGCTGGAGCCATATGCTTAACTTAAAGCAAGCTAAAGTGTACTTATTCCTTGAATATATTTTAATTTCCTTTATGAGAAGGCAAGGCTGTATTGAGTTTAGCTTCTATAAGGCACACTGCTTGAAACTAGACAGATTTTACTGAGTATTTATAAAGACAATTCCAAACCCAAAGTCTGTGTACTTTTGAGAGTCATCTGAAAGTTGTGCCAGATTTCACTAACAGTTCGTTACTGATGTACTAGGGACAATTAGTACATTTCATGTTATGAAACATAAAGTATAAAAACGTAACTATATATTGCTATGTAGAAAATGAAACAGGGAAAGCACTTGTAACATAAATATTTTCCATCTACATTTTTATGTATGAAACTTCAGCACAAGGCTGTCAATATTTCAAAAAAAAAAAGTGTTCTCTCTTTTTCAATTCTGTTTTTTTCATCAAATCGATCAGAAGGCTAGGAAAATACTTCAGGGTGAAGTTTATGATTAATCTGGAGATGTTCATTTACTAGGGATCGAGAAAGGTTATCTACACAGAAGACAAATTTTTGTGTCTCCTGGTGCCCTACGCCTTACAGTGGAGTGAGCGCGTATGTGGATCAACTATGGGACAGACTTCTGCCACAAGCCTTTCAAGGCAAATGCAAGTTGAGAGAATACCATAGTTTCAGTCAGGCTATGAGGAATGTAATACAGCTGTACGTAGTGCTTAACTCTGATGATGATAATAAAGGAGTATCATCCTCATTTACTTATACAGACTTCTCTATAAGCAGATTTGAAGACAGAAGGGTTGCCCAGCTAAATGCACCCAAAAAGAAAATGCTTAAGAGACCTTCACCATAGTATGTTAAAAATGCCAGATGCAGTTATGGTTTTCTTTGCTCTGTTTTAGGCCTTGGCATGTTGCCATCAAATTCTGTAATACTGGGAGTGTAAGATTATATGAAGTCTGACTCTTCTACTTTCTTCCCTACTTCCTCATTGAAAAAGAGGTTAAAATCAGGCTTTTTGGTTTTGCTAATTTTGCATTTTCAAGTTTGTTTGTTGTTTGCTTTCAGGACAGAATAACTTCTAAGTTCACTTACCCTGTAGGGATCATCCTCATTTTGATGGCAAAAAGGACGAAAAAAGAAAAAAGATCTTGCAGTATTTTCTCTAAAGACCATGCACATGAGAGGGTTCTTTCTACTGCCAAATTCTTTTTACCAAGACCATTGTTGCCTGGTATCTTGGCCTTCATTCAAGACTTTCTGGTTTTCATTTCTATTGATTTTGGAGAAGAAAGGAATGGAATCCTGTGCTCTGAAGGAACCTGAGCAGATGACATTTTCAGCAAGAGCGAGCAGTTACACATTGTCACTTTGTGTTGTACTGGAGGGGAGAAGTCTGGATGGAATGGCAACTGAACTTACCTTTTGCACTATCTACACTTACAGCATGTGTCTTGCAGTCTACATGTTGAACATGTTGGAAAAATCCTTTAATAAAACAGAAACTATCTAATGCCTATTGATTGCTCTATTGGTAATTTCTATGCCAATCATAAAGTAGATGTGTGAGGTACCTATGTGACTTTCATACTTAAACTCAGCTCTTTGGTCATGAGTCAGACTGGAAAGCACAAATCAGGGGTCATGCTTAACTAAGGATCTACAGGATGGGAACATACGAATTTGGGCATGCTGTCTGTAACTATACTGGCTTGATATGAAAACTAGATTTAATTTCAGCTGTTACTAATTATTTCTTTTTCAGACTCTGGAATGGTTCATAAAGGCTGTCAATATAATTAGTATTAAATTGCAACAAAGTGTACGAGCAGAACATGAAATGTTAAACAAACTTGAAATCTAATTTACAGTCCTCTCTTGGCCCTAGAAACAAGACAAGTTCACTGATGGGACAAACACGGGGAAGTGTATATGCACAAGCAGGTCTAGTTCTAGCAAGAAGAATGCTGCCCTTAGGGAGCTATTAATCCTCCTCCTTTCACTTGCTTGGCAGAACTGGCCTTCTGCAAGACTTTACATATACAACAGAAACTGAATCCAATTGAAAAAAAATTAAAAATCACAGGCATTTGTAGAGCTCCAAATGTGATTGCAGAGATACAACTTTTCTGCTATCTTAAATTGTTTCAGCTGTTCTACTTCATAAAAAGTATCTGAGATTATAATTTGAAAGCATCACAAAGGATAACAAGAAAAGACTGTTTTTGGGGGGGTTTGCCCCTCATTTTAAATGAGTAATGACCACCAGCTTACAGGTCAAAGACACCTTATTCCATTAGCAAAAGTCCATGACATTAAAGAATAAACAAGTCAGAGATACTCAGCAGAAGATGTTTGGTTTGGGAGAGGAAGAAGAGGACTAGACACTAGACGTGTGTCTCATTTTAGTAGAGTTGGGACCACTTTATACCTAAGTTGTATTTCTGCAGCTACAAAATACTCATTATAAAAATTTATAAACAAGGCATATTTAACATAGACTGAAAAATTTTCCTGTAAGAGTTCAACTTCATTTGAGTGTTACCTTTTATAGAACTCAAGAAAAGTTGTGACTAAAAATAAAATTATCTTTTCCCTTTAAAAGAAACAAATCTTGGGTTTCTCTAGATTGCAACTTTTGCGTTCAAGAGATTTAGTCATGAGTCCCCCAAAGGGGAAGAGGACAAAGACTTCCAACTGTATGGATTAAAAATCTCTGGAAGATACATAAGATCTACAGTCATACTCTTCCATGCCACCCAGCTTCAGTCAATTTCTCCTTCAGGTTCAGGAGTTGTGACTGAAGAGAGGTAGGTGCGGAGCTGCAATGCACCCACACAGCCTTCTGCAGGGGATGGCCTACGTTTTCTGAACATCTTTCCCCAAAGCATGAGAAAGCAAAATGTAAGCATACAAAATCAACAGCATTTCCTGCATTTTCACATCCCTCCCCTTGCTCCCATAATGGGTATAGCTAGATTGCATCTCTGTACAATAATTTTAAACACTATAAAAGCATTAGCACTGTGATTGTACTTTAATAGGACTTTTTTTCCGGGTAAGTTCAAACCATTTTGTTATTCAGTATAAGGACACCACACTAAACAGTAACAGTAAATATAATTCTCTCCATGGAATAGACACAAAGAGCTTAAGTGACTTTGTTCAAGGTCACAACAGAATTGTAGGATAGATGTCTATTTCATGCTTTAAAAACCAGAACATATTCTGTATCATTAAATAATGGCATTTTCCACTAAATTTTTCCACTTTTTAATACTTCTGTGAACTTATGAATATTTGTATACAACTAGTATATTTTCATTGATATACTAAAACCTTCAATTCAATGTTCTGTACTACCAACAACACTACTGCTGGTTACCTGAATAACAGCAAAGCATTAGGGTTGATCCTTTAAAACCTTGCTAACATGGTATAAATTTTTATTTTCCCTTGAAAGAAAGTGAAAATGAGCTCATAGAATGTGTTGTTCCTGGTGCAGATTGTTGTGTCTCCAGTAGACACTAGAACATCAAGCCACGGCATCTGCTTCTTGGCCGATTATCTGTGCTAGATCTCATTTTCCAAAAATCAAGAGAAATCATACTCCCTGCCATCAGAAATACAATCACTGAAGGACAACAGTGTCCTGCTGCGGTACACTGATTGCGTCAGCAGGTCTTCTGCCTCCCAGCACACAAAGAACAAGGAAGGCAACCGATGTGATCTGCTTGCAAGGAGATTCAACTGTTCGAGCAAATACCATTCTAAAAGCAGTATTATCAAGAATTATCACACACAACTTTTGTTAAATGCTGGTAGGCTTGGAAAAGGAAGAAGATTAATGCTGCAAGTATTACTGAGAGCTGACAACTGTCTTTGGTGTTAAATTAACTAAATGTAACATATAATTTGCTTTTGAATACCTTGGAAAGAATCTACTGTGAAAGACTGCAATTTAACACCAAAGTTTAAACAGTCGAGGTTACAATTTTAGAAACTCATTAGTCTGAAGGTGTATGATGATTTTCTGAAAAGATGAATGATTAAAAACAAAGTCAAAAAGAAAAGACATTTGGGCATGAATATTTGGTCTGAAATTTCACTGTTCAATTTCAGGTGATGTTGCATCTCTATGATTTCAGATTGTGGGAAGCTTTGCAGGTTATATCTACTGCATTCTTTAAAGTATAAAATAACATAAGAGATCACCTTTAACTCAAGGAATTAGAACATCAAGTATCTTCTTTCTGAAACTCAGTGAAGAGATAAATTATTTTTATTAGAAGACTATTACTTAAGGTAAATCATTTGCAAGGTCGTTTCCCACATATGCTATTGCATGTTCAGAAATATGCAGTCCAGCCCCTGGACTGACACTAAGGTCACAAAGGAAAACATTCGGGACAATTCTCAGGTCAAGGCAATTAAACTAAGTGTCTACACAACTGATAAATTTTGGTTATTCATAACAACAAAGAATGCAGTGGCCGAAGGAGACGAGACAAAGATTAACGTCATCCCTCTGCAACTACCAAAAGCAAGCCTGAAGCAGCGAATTGATGGTGCCCTTGCCAAACACCACCTGCACCAGAGTAAACTCCACATTCTCCTACCACCACCACCCCACTGCAAAGCCAGCAGTTAGTGTGCAATGTTTTAGAAATCCATGTTTAAGTTTCCCCCTCAGATGCACCATAGCCAAATACTGAATTCAAAACAAAGCCACTGACCCTTCTGACATGACTGATTATTAACCAGTGATTATTAAGTATGCTCTTCCATACTCCAGAGTTGGACCGAGGGAGCAGCTTCTCCCCTTTAGATCTCATGTCCTATATCCATCCTATACCTACTAGGGAGGTGGCAGCAGTAGAAAAGAAGCCAAAAAAGCAATACATGCTCAGCCAAAATCCTCCTCTCCCCTCAATCAGCATCAAGCTGCAATGGGACTAAAATAGTTTTTCTTCTTTTTACATCAAATTCTTCTGTTTAACACTTACACAGTCAGCTAGGCCAACAATGTTTTTTGACTCCTTGTTGTTTCGTTTCATTTCAAAAACATCCAGACAGCATGAGACAGCTAATATGCAGCAAACTAAGGTCAGAAAAGCATTACTGGCTCATAGTCCTTTTTGCAAAGACTTCAGCTAGGTTTTTTTATATTATCATCTCTCGTGTTCGTGAAAAAGATCACAGCCTTTAAAGATAATAATTAGGCACTGGTTTAAGTGTTATAAAAAATGACACTTCCATATCACAGAACTCTTAACTCCATTACCATACTTCAATTTAGTGAACCACTCTTGTGGAAACCCATAGGAATTTTGCCTGTGGATTTCATTTAACACAGAACAAGGCTTAAAAAGAAATATTGGATATAACTCTGTTTTAGAGAAAAGTAACTGCAAGTAGATTAATGTTCTATTTTCTAATTCAGGAATGTTCTTGATTGATCAGCCTACAAGCTCTGAACTAGTGTAACATCACTGTTTTTGGAAGCATGAGTGTAGGTGATAACACACACCAACACTTGCACACTTACAAGATTAAGAAAGTCACGTATCATGGCCCTACCTCCAAATTCATTCTAGTAAGCACTGTGCATCTGAGAACACCGAGATCCCAGGAACACATACACACCCCACTGATAATGATGGAGGAAAAAGGAGAACAAGCTTCTTTTAAAAACAAACTCATAATGCATTCCTGATTCAGCTACCCAAATACAAATGTCTAAAACATACTACAGATGTTAGAATGTAGGGTACTTTTATAAAAATATTTAGAATAAATCAGTACAAATAAAAGTGAAAAAGGTGCCTGGAATTCAGTCCAGAAATACCATTGAAGCTTTACAGAAATACTCGTTACAGGATATGAGAATTCCTGTGTTTTGGGCCAAAATGGGGAAGAGCCTTATCACTTGCAATGAATATAGACAGCAAAATGCCCTTCCCTCTACTACTTTGTCACTTTTCCTTGGACTAACAATTTTTTTTTTTTTTAATATAAAACCATTTTAAAAAGAAATCCTAAGGGTGAGTTCTTCAGAACAGACGGCGAGCGAACAGATGCAACCTTTGGCCGGACTCTTCGGGGAGAGCTGCGTGCGACAAGCGCGCCCACCTCGCAGACCGACCAGGGGCTGTCGTGTCAAGGCAAGCCTCCCTCATCCCTGCCGTGCCCATTCCCTGCAGCGTTAACTTCCCACAGTCAGCAATACAGATCAAGTCCTGCAGGCAGAGCTGTGCCCTCTTCCACTTCCACTAAGAGAAGGAAGCTGCCATTTCTAAAGTGGACACTGATATAATCTCTCAATAATATTCCAGAAGGGCTGGTGATGGGACCTTTCCACTCACAAGGGCATTGCTCTGCAGCGTGACACAAAATTAGGGCTCTCTCTAATTGCTGTTAAACTTCGTTGCAGGTTTAAATATCAAATGTTTCCATAGGGATTATGGGCTTGTGTACATAACTGAGCGGTATCCACTGTTGGGGATCGTTTGAATAAACAGTTTTAATACAAGGCTTTTTCAGCTCTGCATAAACAGAACCGTACCAAATTACCTGGTAAAAACGAAAGTAACCTGTAAATATGTAAAACTATGGCACCAACCGGTAGTAAAGATTTATCTGGTGAGCTGTACTCCCCATATATATGTTAACTATAAACTGAAGTTCTAAGCATAGGCTGGCCACTAGTACGATGTCTCTGCCATACTTATTACCGATTTGTTGCAAATCACTTACCATCTCAAGAACTGCTGTAGGAAAAACTGCATCTGATTTTGAACTTTTCAAGGCAAAAAATTACCCAAGCAAAAAAAATCTGAATGTATTGAGACAACAAATTAAAAGGGGGGAGGAACACAGAAATGGAAAATATTTTTTTAAAATATTTTATATGTTTTTTAAAATACTAAAAATATATATAAAATATTTTAAATTAAATATTTTAAAAGCACCTTCTGATGTGTCCCTCCATATAACCATTAATTTCTTTAAACTGTGCAATTCCCCCCACACTAACTATGTCCTGTGATTGACCTTACAGACTTGAATTTTTAGGACTGAATTATAAATTCCCAATAAAAGGAATTCTTTAATGTCTAAGATCAGAGTTCAGTCAGCATATCGCCTGTTTATTAGCGCTGAAGTGACAACCATGATACAAACTCCTCACGGTGGCCTGATATCCAGATCAAGAAGCAAAAGAAAACCAGTAGTAAAGCCTAAATCCCCATTTCAGGGTGCATTTTTCAAATACATTAAGCTACTGGAGCAAAAAACTATATTTTGAACTGATAAGAAATTGATTTCTGCTTCAGTATGATCATATTTTCTAAGGACTGCTTTTAAAGTATTGTGACAAACAGTTTTGACTCCTTTTGAAGCAAAATACTCTGAATAGTTTAAGGTATTGGTTAAAATGGGAAGGAAAAAAATTAACTACTGCATTTAAAAGACCAAGGACCAGAGGATGTATCTTTGGATCCACTAATGAAATAATGATTAAAAAACGTCCATAAATTGCTCTCTTATCTGAAAGAATTTGGAGTGGGTACAAACATTCTTGCTGAACAGAAGACAGATTGTTCCCTGAATTATGTTTTACAGATTCAAGATTAATGAAAAAAAAAAAAGGCATTTTGTCCTTGAAAGCAGGTAAGTACTCCTTTATAAGTATTCTTATTCTCGTCAGACTTTTGCATTTAGAGGAATAGTTTTCACTTTGCTCAGCATTCTTATGAGACCTTGGAACTATACATGAGCTTTTCCACTTCATTCTGTTCTCATACAACTGTTGTACGTATAAATCCTTTGTAAATAAAAAGGAATTTAACCAAAAAAAGTTTTCCTGCTTTACTTAGATGACCCTGAAAAACAGATGTAAGATCTTTTTTAAGTAAGCGAAGAGCCTTTTTTGTGCTTGTTTTTTAACTTTTTGTCTTTTGCATTCCCTGCCCCCAAGTTGGGTCTGCTATTTTTGGACTAGAGAAACACCGATCTATCTTGGCTTGATAAATTTTTGTGAAGGGATGACTATATCCACTGAGTTACTGCACCAGTTATGGTTACCTTCCATAGCTATAAGGCTAATTCTATAAATACAAACAAATTGGAGAATATGTTCTTACTTGTATTCCCAAAATTCTTTTGCTGAGGATACACAAACAGCATTGTTCCAGAGGGAAGAAAAATAGGAATTTGAAAGAATAGCGCTCAAACTCCACATGCATTAGAACAGGTGCCTCTGCTTCCTCCATTAAATGTACATAAACTGTTTTGTCTTCAAGCAGTTGAAGAACACATAATTTAGCTGTTAATCCTACTGAATACACCTAGCAAACCAATATTTTATTTGAATCAATTGTTCTTTTGGGGTCTGGATTATGTATATCAGGCATTCACTGATGTACTTCTGTGATAGACTCCCTTGTTGCCTTCATTGTTTGATAAAACAATATATCTGATGTCTATTGGTAACATCTGCAAAGGAAATGCAAACCAATTATATCTGGTTTAGTTATGAGTTGCAAATATCGTAAAAGAGTAACCTAACATTTACAGTTAATCTACACTTAGCCTGCAAAACCAGGAATTGAGACTAGAAGGCAGAGATCATTCATTCATAGTACACACTCAAGTCAAGATGATGATGAATCATCTTTGATCACTGTTGTGTTGAATATTTAACAGTTAACTTTTGCCACCACTGGAGAAACCTGACTGCAAGGAGCACATTTTAGTGTCAGTGAGCCAAAAGGTAAAGAACTCTGATAAACAGCTAGCACTGTCATTATACAAACATTATTTGATCTGTTGACATAATTAGACATACTAGCTAGAAAAAATAAAAGTGATACATCATTGCTTCTGAGCTTTTGGGGCTAAAAATGGGTTTAAAACTAAATACCCAAGCTTGTTTTTTTCTTTTTTTTTAAACTACTAGCAAGAACCTTCACACTGGCACTGCAGAACTGCTAAAGCCAATTTCCAGTGGAGTGCGGCCTTGGGATTATAGGTGCAGTGTACAACTTCAGCTAAGGTCCTCAAGCCAACCAAAGAAGCCGAACACATACAGCAAGGAAATTAGAAGCTAAGGAACATTTGTTCCTGCATGAATTACAACTGAAAGTCTCGGTGCATCCAGCGGCTTGTATCAAATGAATCCTTAACATTTGCCTAGCAGTTGTCATGCGCGAGCTGCTTACTGAAAGCTTTGTGATGGCATTATGTTTCCAAGAATTAAAACAGATATTTATTTATTTGTAGAAAACATGAATGAGGAGAGAGCGGAAAAGGATTTCACCTTCACACACAGACAGATTTTTTTTTTGCTTTGTTGTTGTTTGTTTGTTTGCTTTTTTGTTAAATCAAGGAAAGAATACAGAGCAGAAGCCAATGGGAGGAAGAAATGCTGACTAAACAAACTGCTCAATCTGAACTGACTTCATTGCCAGAAGTTAGAGAGAGGTACAAACAGAACCAAAAACGGTGCCAAAAATGTGCTCTCTGGGAAAGCTGAAAATCCACTTCTGTTCTCAGTTCTGCTGCTGTAAATCCACAGTAACTCCAGGCATGTGATATGAGCTGTTCTGGACATACAACAGTGTAACGTGGGCACAGGTGGCTCATGTTGCCCTGATACATGGGCACATTATAGCCATGTGTGCATTCAGAAGGCAAGGTTCCTTCTTCCTTTTCACAGAAAAAATAAAAGATCAACAAGAGTGACTACCTTCTACATAACCTAGAAAAGCAGCACACTTCTCACAGCAGAGGCAGGTCTCCAAAAAAGCAAAGCAAATTTGTCAGAATTTTCAATGACATAATGCTATGCATACTAACTTTTTTTTTCTTTTAAGAAACCAAATATTTCAGTTTTAACTACTATAAACAACTGATGACCACGCACAGAGCTATTTCAGTAACAAGATCAGTATGGGAGACTGCAAAAAGTAATCCGCTTACAGATTATACAAAGTATAATACGAAAGTAACATATTCATAAGTGTTCTAGATCATATGCCTCAGAGATGTTATAAACACAAACATCTATTGAGTTAGACCTAATAAAAAATTTAGATTTTCATTATGAAGCCCACGTATGACAGACAGCAATATACTGATGCTGACAATGAAAAGACAGATACTGAAATCTATGTAATGTAATCTTCTCCTCAAAACAGACATAAAAACCTAAGCCAATAAAAAAGCAAGAGTTTCTGGCATTGTGTATACAGCAATGCTTTCCCCACCTTTTCCTCCCAAACTGCCTCAGCCAGGTTACTCTGCAGCCCAAGCACCCCGTTTATACTCAGCTGGCTGCCCACCACCATTATCTGTACTACATTCTGCCCTCATGGATGACCTTGAACTGCAATCCTGGAAAATACCTTGCTCACCAACCCAAAGTGTCACTTGCTAAAATTAGCGTTCTGGGAGCTAACAATAAAGCCATTAAGGCACTGAGAAAGACACATGTCCTGCCTTAGTTCAGTGTATATCAAGTGATCAGTCAGATGACCGTTAAAGCAGTGAAGTCTTTATTCAGATGGTCAACTCGCCTGCCTCAACCCATAACCTGTCTCTACCGGGGTTTTCTCAGAGAGATGGATAATGATGCTCTTTCATGCTACCTTCCTCGCTATGAAATGTGGTGCTTCCAAATCTCCATTCCTATTCCCAGGACAGCCTGCAATGAGAAAAATCTGACTTCGAACAGAGCAACAGTCTCAAAATCAGGCTGTCACTCAGCAGCAACAGCTCTTGCTGAGCACTCACAACTTCACAGTAAGGACACTGCCTACTGTGACTTCCCCCCGCACTGAGGACTGGAATAACGTGAGAGTGTTTCATCTCCATTCCAAAATTTTAATATTTTAATCTATTTAATCTTATCACTATCATCTTGTTCCAATTTGGATGGCCAGCTAGCTGATTTAATACACTGAAGAAATACTAAAACCACCAGTGCAAAGCTTTATGTAAAACTACTATATAACATAAATTAAAGAGTTTGGTGATAGAGTGATGCTGAGAACCATTTAGCACCATCAAATTTCATTCACGTAAATCCCCTCTCATTAAAAAAAAAGGAACCAGACTGCTGCCTAATTCCTAATTTCTGCTAAATGTATCAAAATTCTTTAGGGTTGCATGTATATTGTCAAGCAGAATAGCAAATACTCCTTCTAATGAAAACATTTATTTTCAGGATCATTTTGTGTACATAAAATAGTCTTTTCCAACAAATTAAAACTGAGGAAGAAAAAATCAACTTAAGAGCAGATGAAAGAAATGTATTTTATTTTTGTAAACTAAATTTTAACCACTGAGCAAATCAAAGCCATTAAGATCTCCAGAGACATCTTCTGAGGACTATGACCTCTACACAGCACAGAACGGATTCAGTGGCCGTATTTGTCCTTTCCCATGACAAATGGCTACTATATCTGTGTCCAGCTATACAAAAAGGGATGTTTAGCTTCAGACGTCAGAGTGTTAAGAACATTCCAATGTGTTTTGGGGTTTTCTTCTGAGAGCTTTGTTTAAAAATGTACTTCTCTATGGGCTATGGATCTACAGGTTTTTGGTGGACTAATTAGTAACTGGAATCCAGAGCCATCATCATTCATTGGGCAAAATGCTTACATATTCCCTCAGGGGAAAATCTGAGGCAAAACACACCAAATTGGCTGTGCGACTAGCATGGATGACACAAGTATCTAAATCCCAAAGCCAAAATATATCCCTTTTAGTGTTTTGAAACATAAAATTAACAATTTTGTTAAATGTGAAGGAACATAATCTTGGACTGGACTCCATGGACAGAAGGTAATTATGCTAGAGACATATTAATATAATACTCACTTCTATATTTAACTTGCTTTTAGTTGTGTTTTGTTTCAGTTTTAGAGGAGTCAGTGGCTATCCAGCTTATTGTCCAAACCATTACAGTCACTTCAAGGACAGCAACTACCAATTAAAATGTGGAAAATCCACTACTAGTCTAGCAGAGAGTTGAAGAAAATTCAGCCTTGTTCGCAACCCTGAGTTCAGTGTACCTGACCAAACAAATAAGTGTCTTCCCAAGATCACAGTGATCCAGAAGTGCCTCAGTTCTTTTTCAGTAATTTTCACTGTGAGAGGCACAAATTTTATAAGCTTATTTTGAATGCACATCTATTAGAAAGTTAGTAACACCATGACTATTTAATGCTACTTTTTAATAATAATAATAAACCAGTGATATGTAAAACAGTGACAGCAATGGATGCTGAAGCTTCTCAGAGCCACTTCACAAGTGACAATTTGGGAAATGCCTAAGCAGACACTCAGGAATTCCTGAACAGTAATTCTGTTGAAAGAAAACTGGTGGGAACAGAGGTGAAGAATGTGAGACAAAGAGGAGAGGCTTTGCAGAAGTTACATCTGAAACAAGAACATGCTTATTAAAATACAACTATTATAGATTCAGTCGATATCTAGAGTGCTCCATCTGCTCCCACTATGGCGAGTATTTTGAAACTGTAATATGTCTCTGCTAACATGGCATTTTCAGAACATTCTTAAATTATTAGTCTTGCCATAACATGAGGAAACAACATTGACACAAAGCATCTACTATGACAAACTACATTGCACAATTCTAGCAATTTTAACAATAAAACCTACAACGTCAACATGATCTTTACACTTAGTTTATGAGATCAGCTATTTTTCTGTGTAACAAATTGAGAAGTAATGCAAGGAGTAACTTCCAAAAGTAACATAACCATAACAGTTGGTGTGCAATTTAACTGCTGATTTAAATCAGCTAGCTGTCACAAATAACTCCCCTGAACTGCTTCAAACATGGGCAGACATGGAAAGGAAGAGGAAAAACAAAATGATCAACAACCAGCAGCAGAAATGCCTTAAATACATTGAAGATCTTCCAGCTTAAGTAAGGAGAAATTCATTCCAGGATCTAAAAGCTGTGCCAGGTATTAAATCTTTCATAGAGAATCATCCTAGTTGTCTCCTTTGAGTTAACCTGTCTTATAATCCTAAGCAATCCTATCCAATCAGAAGTTCATTTCTTTTTTGTTAAAGCTACGTTTGAGAAATTCAATTTCAAGCTGTCAGCACTGATAGCCATTTATTCTGTGGGAGGGGGCGGTTGGAAAACTAGCTGAAATGAATGGAAGTCTGCCTCTCAAATGCAGTTTTTCTGATTTTTAGCGGAAGAAAAAAGAGTTACTACTATAATTGTTCTGCCTGTTCCCCTTTTGATCTTGCCAACTCCCTGACAATATTTTGCACTTCCTTTTTTTTTTTACAGTACAACAAAACTCAAATTAAAAAAAACACAAACATTTTCCACTGGAATTTTACATGGCCATTTTATCTACCTTATCCTCAATAAATTTAACTTGAAAATGAAATAAATTAAAGTTGATATCAATGCAGAATATCAACAACTACTCTTAAAGACATTTTATGGTATCCATCCACTGTGTTTTAGCAAACATACCTAAAGTTATATCAAAATCAAAAGTTATATATTTGACTAAAATAAAATTGCAATACTACAGTAAACAGCGTGGCACAAACCTCTGCAGAAGTCCTTCAGATTAAAAGGCAAAGCATTCCTGACAATCTGTGACACAGAATACAACCCAACCAGCACTTAAAATATCAAGGACCTGGAAGCTCCATGCCATTAAATATTTAGGTCCCCTGAATCCAAAACTAAAGAGGCAAAACAAGAGAGAAAAATAGAGAGACAGACAGAAAGAAGTAAACAGAACAACCTTACCTTTCACAAGCTCGGACAGTCCATGCAGCAATTATCCATAATGAGATACTAAAAACCAACAGTACAGTTCCTGGACATATTGTCATTAGAGTCTTCATAACAAAACGGGTATTGAAGTTTATCTTATTTAATGCTCCAATGCTTCTAGATGAGGCATCAGTGAAAAGTTTGCTATGCAAAAGCATAACTCTGGCAATAAGATATAGTCTTAAGAACATTGGTATAGACAAAATAATATCCACATCAGCTGTTGTTGTGGATGGAGCGTAAGAAAAGGCGAGCCGGGCTGTCCATGTGAATGTATAGTTCCCAGGTATGGGATGTATAGCACACACCAGTATTTCCAAGCAGATAAAGAAAATACGCTCATAAGTCATGGCTATTCTCCAGTCATCTGCTCCATTGTCCACCATGAACAACTGAAATAATAAAATATAAGGTTAACTTTAGTACATCATTAACAAACCTTGTTATAATGCCATTTTAAAATACCATAGTTTTCAGAGCTGCCAATGACCACTAAAAAAAAAATAAATATGCCATTTCAGAAAATGACATTACTACATCACTATAAAGTGAAACATAACTCTGGTTAAAACATTTTTTCAGGCACTATTTTTAAAAATGTACGTGACACTTCATTTTCACATGTTATTTACTAAGAATTCCTCACATTTTCTTCAATTGTCATTTCTGATAAAACAAAACTCTGGACCAATTAAGCCTTGTCCCTTCAAAATCAACTGGTTACTCTGAATCCATAAAATTGAGAAAAATTTAAGAAAGTGTTTTCAGAATCGGTATCTAAATTACAAATTGAAAATACTTTCTAAGATGCAATGTTAAGCCTGCCCTAGAGCATATCCATGCTTCAGACTCGGTGATATTATAGCTTCTGTAGAACTATTGAAGCTTTCTTCAAGCTTCAGGCACCAATACAAATCAACGTAGGATGCAAAACATGAGAAACTGCACAAAGACTCAAAAAGATGGTAAAAATCTGAAAAGCAAAAGCCGGCAAATATCAGAGTAGCCCGGGCAGCCGGGTAATGCCTACTAGTAGCTGAAAGATAAATGCACATGTTGGTTCTTGCACAATTGAGGCCTTCAGTTTGCCGCCCAAGAACAAAGGTACTGAAACATTTCACACTGTTTAGTAAATGTTGTTCCTGATGATCTACTAAATAAATACTTAATCAAGCAGCATTTGTCACTAGCAGAGAGTATCAGTATGCAAGAAGTTGCAAATAGGCAACTTTTCAAAACAGAACATAACCCATAATGACAAAGATACAATCTCAGTGACAGAAGACCTTCTCATCACTTCAACTATATTCCAAATCTAAACAAGGCTATTCAGTAAACAGGTAAGAGGATATAAAAATACTTTTGCAGGATTTTAAAAATTAGATTATTCAAAAATGTGTAAGTAAATCAATAGGTGAGAAGGAACAGTATACAAAGAATGCCCTCCTTAATGCAAGAAGAGTATTTTCAACACAATACACACCATATACACAGCCAAAAAAACAACTACTCGTTGCCCCTTTCCATTTTTCAAGAGTTTAGAATACAAGCCTGATCTCTCTGTATATGTTTTTAGAGATCGAAAACGCACTTCACATCCTCCTTTCCCAATGCATTCAG
The DNA here is from genome assembly GCF_964195595.1 of Calonectris borealis. Taxonomy (NCBI): domain Eukaryota; kingdom Metazoa; phylum Chordata; class Aves; order Procellariiformes; family Procellariidae; genus Calonectris; species Calonectris borealis. Next base: position 22,398,729 of record NC_134352.1, read on the forward strand.
TTTGTCTTTCAGAAAATTGCTCCAGTCATTTGTTTAGGAAACTGATAACCACAAATTAACTTTATTGTAGCTGAACTGATGTTAAAAGAAAAAAATAAGTTAACCGTAGTAAGAAACAACACAAAACATTTGTGGACCTGTTTTTTATACCTTTACGTTCTTTCCCTCCATCTTACTGTATTGTGTGTCGGTGACAAGGTTTTGGTACTGGGGAGGCTGCAGCGGTGGTGTCTGCGAGAAGAGGGGCTGCTCTGCAATGGACCCACTGCAGAACATAGCTGAGCTCATCCGTGAAGCTTGTGGTGCTTCTGTGAAAGCATATATAAGAAAGGGCAAAATGCTGCCCAGGCAGTGAGGGAAAAAAGTGTGAGAAACAACCCTGGAAATGCTAGGATCAGGGGGAGGAGGTGCTCCAGGCACGGGAACAAAAATTTCCCTGCAGCCCATGGAAAGGACCGTGGTGAAGGAGGTATTTCGCTGAAGGCCACGGAGAGGACCACACTGGAGCAGATACCTACACTGCAGCCCATGGAGGACCCAGTGCCAGAGCAAGATGGATTATTTCCTGAAGGAACTGCCACCTGCAGAGAGCCCACGCCGGAGCAGATTCTCCTCACAAGAACTAACGCCCATGGAGGACCCATGCTGGAGCAGGTTTAGCCTGAAGGGCCACAGACCATGGAGATGACCCACACTGCAGCAGTGGAAAAGTGTGAGGTGGAAGGAGGAGCAGCAGAGAAGAACTGTCATGGACAGACTCCCATTCCCCACATCCCCATGGGGGAGAAGATAGAGGAGTTGGGAATGAAGGAGAGATGTTGAGCCTGGGAAGAGGGGGGTGGGACAAGGTGTTTCAGTTTTTGTCTTTGTTTCTCACCATCCTACTCTACTTTTAACTGGCAATAAATTAAACTAATTTTCCCCAAATTGAGCCTGTTTTGCCAGTGCCAGTAATTGGTAAGGGATCTCGCCATCTTTATCTCAACTCACGAACTTTTTCATCTCATTTTCTCTCCTTGTCCGGTTGAGAAGGGAGAGAGCAGCTGGGTGGGCGTCTGGAAGCTGGCCAAGGTCAAGCCACCATACTTATAGTATATAGTTCTTACCTCCACTGCCATACTATTAAAGACAAAGAAACACAAATAGTGTTGAATTAAGCTAAAGAAACACACTCAGTAAATTCAATGCATGCAACATGAGCACATACACTTTCTTTTACCTGTGGTCATTCTGCAAACTTCACATACTAGATATGCGAATTGACATTGGAAGGCCAATTTATGTATGTATATATGTATGCATGTGCGTATTACGAAAAAACTGCTGGTTTGCACTTAGCAAATGTACTATTTGGTATGAAGGGCCAAACTTTCAAAGTACAGTAAGGCTACAGTGTATTTGATTCTTGTGATTAGCCTGAAAATGCTGTCAGTCAGATCACAAAGTGCTACATCAGTTACGAAGAGGTCCACATATTTAGAACACCCAGAAACAGATGAATAGTAACCAGCTTGACTGAAAAAGAGATAGATAATACCAAATCTTTCAAATGCTGTGTGGGTTTCCGAATAAAAGAATAAACTAATAACAGAGTTAAATATTTCAATTCTCAGATGCATATCTAATACATGTCAAACTGGCAGTGTTTTAAAAATTCTTTTAAAGTTGCAAAATCTGCTGAAAAAAGCAACGGTCTTTTGTCCTCCCTTTTTATCTGCCATCTGCATAGATTTCAAAAAGAATTCTATATACAGAAAGGCGATTCAAGAAAAATGATACCTTAAGTACTGATTCAATTTAAAGGATGAGAATAGAAGAATGTTGAGTTAAACTTAGGCATTAAAATTTGATCTTACAGTTTTCATAGAAGAAAATGTTATTTAATCACTGAGTTTTTTTAAAAACTTTAAGATGTCATTATGGAATACATACTTGATAACATATTCACCTGTCAAGAGAAAGAAGTTTCTCAGTAGTGCTCAGTGGAACGGGTTATGTTTGCAGACACAGAAGATCTCTGTCAACTTCCCTTGACCTCAGCTGTCCCTACTTCTTCTAAGCAAAATAATATTTTAAAGTGATAATATCTTCAGCTGTCATATAATGAGATTTAGGAGGTGAAAATATGGAAGATAGAAAACACCAGAAGCCACAGAGGACCATAGATCCAGTATAAACATTTCTATTTCATAAAAATATTAACATTTCAAAATCTTATTTATGAGGAAAATTTTCGTACAATTCTGTGTCTCTAAATTCAAACTATGATGGATATCAAACACTCTGGAACAAATATGGGCCTCTAAAACAGGCTGTGAATAACAATTAAATTGGGACATACTGAAATGACACAGAAATCAGTACAGGATTTAATGTACATTTTTTATACTTGCAATTATGCAATCATCTACTAAATGCAAGTTTCACTTTTAATTTGGAAAATACAGAGGTATTTGTGCATACCTGCGTGCTTGGCTAGGTACATTTCCTATCCAGAAAGTGAGGAAGGTAAACGAATGAAGAAGAGAAAGAACAGCTGAACAGCACAATTTAAAGGTTACATACACACCCTCTCAGCTGCTTTCAGTCAATCCTGCTACAATAACTATGCATTAGTTTCAAGATACTACTCCCCATTTGAATGGAGAATGATGCTAGCAATAAAAAGAGAACATAATAAAAGAGTGAGCAAACTCTTCCTATAGAATTGAGTCCTGCGCCCTACGGGGAAGGCCAAACTTCAGTCAAGGTCAAAGATGTTATGCCTGTTCACAGCTTTCAAATTTCTTATAATTATTCAGTGTTCAAATGTAACGCAAGTACTTCATCAGTGTTCTGCAAGGTTCTTCAAATACAGAACTCATATACCTTTACTAAATCTGCACTCTGTAAGAAAAAATTTAAAATTATTTTCACCTGAAATTATGTATTTCCAGCACGTTGTATGTAAAAGTAAGACATAAATCAATCTTTGACTTCAAATAAACTTGATATTTGTAATGCCACACAGTAAGAACATAAAAATAAATATCATATCATATTTATATAGGTATGTGTATATTTACATAACACTTCGTTAAATTCACGTAACACCAGATGAGAAAAAGAGAAACACATTCAAAGTAGACAGATTGCACAAAATGACAACTTAGATCAGAGACTCGTTGAAGCTACTTAAAACAAAAGGAGAGAAGTTAATTTTGTAAATCATTAGTATATCAAAACAGATTCATAGTGGGTTACAGAGGATGTTGGTGAATGCAACGAACAAGGAAACTAGCCATTTTCTAAAAGTGCCTTTATAATCCAGGTAAAAGAACAAATCTGAAAACTGTATCACTACCCTGCTATAATACTGTGGGGATACGTTAACACAGGAGTAAAAAGAAAGCAATAAACAGTGATAGAGTCGCATCAGCTGTACTCCTGGAAGCATTCCTTGCAGAAGGGGAATCAACTGTACCCACAAACATATTGTTGCAATTGTTTAATTTAAAAATCCAAATTTAAAATGGTTAAATACTGGAGTCATTTAAACCTTATAAAAGAGCTGACGGAACTATGATTCAGAGTAGCAAAATACAGCCTCTGGGGCTGCTGATTTACCAAAGTTTTTGACCAGGTATTTTTCTATAGCTTATAGTCCCCAAAATATCATTGATACAACCAGAAAGACCATTAAGGTACTCGGCGAAGAAGAAGATAGAAGATACTGCTTTTGTCTCACTACTCCAAAAAGCCCAGCTATTGCCCCACAGCACCCCATTAAGTACAAATGATTTAAAACCATGTGGTGGTGGAAGATAGACATCTCAGGCCTTTACCACAGTTGCTCCTAACCAGGAGATGAAAAAGACCTTCTTCCATCAACAGAAGGCACATAATCAAATGGTCTGTAAGCTATCTAAAGGCCTGTCCTTGACCTTGAAGAGCCTGCAGGAGCTCCCGAGGGCTGCTGTACTCCTCATCCTAAATACATCACAGAGCAGAGACGTTAGCGGGTTCAAGTCGTATGTATAGTCATGATGCATCAAACACCTTCTGCATGCGAAGCACTGAAGGCAAAGAATATGTTTTTCACAAAATTACATAAGGGCTTGACTATCTTATATTTTCCAGAATGCTTCCCACATCCAGAGTTACAACCAAACTTTCTAGTAGGTCATTAGAAATTGATCCACAAGGTCTTGTGGATATAGCTATTTACTGAATGAAACATGCTTAGTTCATTCAAACGGGAAAGCTGGACTGCTCTATCACTTATACGTGTATACATGCATACACCCCCACCTCCGCAACTATAAAAATGTCAATTTAAACAAAGGTTTGTAAAAGTCTGGTACTTAGCTTCAGCACAAAAATTATTATTTGCATAATATATTTATTTAAATTTGGCATCTCTGTGCAAAATGAGTTTTTCATAGTTGTTGATATTTTGCTATAAACACTGTGTACATCAACGCATGTAAAGAAAACTTCATGTTAATATCTGCTGGTGGCTAAGCAGGCTCAAAATACTTCTCTCAAAGACTGTGCTTAAACGTTACCATCTCAGGAAGGGATGCATAAAAGAGGCTCAGACCATTTATAGTCTTTGTGAACCATATTTTCAGAAGTGCAGCACCAAAAACTTCACATTAAAATACACCTGAATAATACATCTTAGTTACTCTGACAGGTCACACATAACCACAGCCTTTTCAAAAAACAGATGTGTTAAACAACGCTCTTATCAGGTTTGTCTATGTCTTTTTTTAATCTCTTCCCTCAGTTCATTATAAAAAACCTACCCCAAATACTCTATGAGATTTTTTACGAAGAATGGACATTTATGATCACATAAACTAACATAGGGTTAAATTCTACCTAAGCACACACAGTTAAATTCCGCCTACCCATACTTTCTTTCTGTTTTAAGTAACATACTGACAGTATTCTTTTTAGGTTTCTCTCTCCAAAGACACTCAGAGGCATTGCTCAATGTTTTTAAATGATACTGGCCAGACTTTCAACTCTATCGTTCATCTCAAACAACTGTGAAATAGCTTAACCCCCCGACAACACCAGAAGACCATTATAGCACTCAGCAATTGCCAGGACATATGTAATTTCTTGTCATATAGGTCTCTCCATATATATGTACGTGCTCCAGGGACCCAAAGAAGGTAAGATTCTCCTAAAAATGCCGTTCTTTCTACCCACTAACTTTCTATGCAGGTAATGGTATTAAGAATTGAAATCCAAGAACTGCAAAGGAAAAAAAAAAAGGACATTCCAAGATATCAAGATTTCTTTCCTAATGCTATGGAGAAGGACCCCCTCAGAAAAGCATAATTATGCACCGAACTAAGAAATCATCACAAGCTTATAAATATGTAACAAAGTAAAAAAAATTAGATAACGAACTTCTTATTAATAGAAAGGGTTGATTTAAAAAAAAATATTATTATCAAAAGAAAATAGTTTTTCAGTTTCATTATTAAACAGATATTTCACAAGGCAATCTTCTAATTTAATTTAGTTTGGACTCTTGCTGGAACAATCACAGTTGAGCTTCCTCAGATCTGTAATCAACAGGGAGATATTTAGTTATATGAATTTTTATGAACCTTAGAAGCAAAGCAAGAGGTCCAGAAATAAAAGTCCACCACTCAGAGTTACCATATTCATTTCAGATAGGCAGTAGACCCACCAGTAAGTGACTGAATTAAACTGATTGAATCAGGAGTTTCTACAAAGTCAATGTCCATGACAGGTATTTTTTCATTTTAACAATATTCTTAATTTAACAGCTATTTCATTATACCAAAGTTTCAGATCCCACCCTCTCCAGTTGCTTAAAACACAATGAGAATAAGCTCTTTAAGTTACCAGATGTAGAAGGCTTCCATCGAGCATCAGCAAAAGCTCTTGTGTCTAGGGTTGACAGTCAAAAATATTCTCCAAGCAGATACAGAAGGAGCATGACTTACTAAAGCTCTGAATATCACTTAAGCACAAGAAGAATAATACAGAAGGAACAGTTGAGATAGGTCTCCTGCATAAACATGCAAAACGGGAAAATGGGACCAGTTCACTAAAACAGCACGAATCTTGTTTTGTACTATTTGTTATTCTGTTATTTAAAAAGCAGAGAAGAAATAACAAAGACAGTAAAAAGGATATGTATATTACTACATAACACATATATTTACTAGAGAATACACTGGGTGACCCAGAGCAATCCACAATAGCTGCTTCATACAACTGACAGAGATGGAACGAAAAAGATGCATAGTTTTCAACCACAACTTTTTTCCCCAAGAACCTAAGGACTGAGCACGGTTATTTTGATGTGGCCAGCCCTTAGAAAACATTTCAGCACCTAACCTAACCTAACCTAACCTAACCTAACCACACCACAACCCGTTCAGGACTCAGCCTCCATCAGCCGCCACTCCACGCTACCCCCTGCTTTTGCTGACCTGCTCTGGCTCACTCTCCCTGCTAAGAGAATGCAGCAGGACATGAGCTATGCCAGCTTTATTACATCTAAAAAGACAAGTTACAAAGAAATAGTGAAGTAATTGCTCAGGTTCCCTTTGCACATTCACAAATATAAACAAATGACCACACTGAACAAATTACCATGCTAATAAATACTCCCAAAACAACAAAAAAAAATCTCTTTAAAAACTTCTTCTAGTCTTTCAGGTCTGCTGCAACTACTACACTGATCTTGGCAGTATGGGGATGGAAACGCTGATTTCAAAGTTAGGGATGAATTTAGTTTTGCACTGAAGGAGCAGTTCCGAAACTTCATATATGAAGAACACAGCACTTCTTCCCACAAAATAACTGTGCTATTTTACAGAACTAATTTTTAGAGTGCATTTTTTAAGAAACCCAGTGGTCTGTGTTATATTTTCCCCATTTCGAGTACCTCAGAAATAAAGTAACTCTGATTCTACAATCTTCTTGCAGAAGCAAAACTCACCGGGGAGAACTATCTACATTTCACTATTTTTATGTTGTTAATTTTAAATTATTATTTTAGAATTCTTCTACTTAGGATTTGTTTTTCTTTATTTAGCACTAAAAATAATTTGTTCCCACAGATCACTGCACGAAGAAATGCCATCTCCCAAAACAGCTGCCATCTGCCACTGTTCCCAATGCAAGAGAAGCCTCACTCTCTTCAGGGATGATCAGCTTCATTACTCCTAGGAAAACTGGAACCAATTAAAAAAAGGATGCATTTTCTGAAGAAGTTGGCAATAGTTTTGCAAGTAAATAAGGGAAACAGAAGTTAAAGAAAGAAACACTGAATCTGAAGCTAGATAAAATAAGCTAAGTCATTCATTCTGCCAAAGGAATACACCAGTGACTGTAAACTTAGGAACTTGTTTTTAAGGAATGACTGGTACCAACACATCATATACACAGTAATCTGTCTCCTCAGTTCCTCCTTTAGTGTTTACTTATGGAACAAATACTTCAAGTATTTGGGAAAGTTTGCGTGTTTGTTTTTAAACTGGGTACATTTTTATTTGACTGACAATGGGTGAATACACATCAGCACCACAGGAATTATAAAGTCCCTGTAGTGTTTTTGCTGTCTCAGAAACACAGTTAAACTGGGAACTTCATTTACGGATATGTTTAAAATAACTCCAAATACAGAAATGCAAAATCTAAGTATTTAAGTATTTAAAATTTAAGTATCTAAGTATTTAAAGCATGACCACTTAAATAAGGGAAACTAAGAACTGGGCAGCAGGAGAAGCAAAGTGGAATTAGATGTACTTGTGTATTTAAAAATTCTAATAAACATAGTCACACACTAATCTTAAGCGTATAGAGGCATTCCTGCAAGAATTGCCTCTGTAATTCACCCTGGCAAGTAAAACTGGGAGGGAGCAGCAATGAAGCAGCTATTTAATTAGCACCTGTTACTCCAGAAGGCCTAAAGTGGGTTTCTGGCTAAACCATACAGCAGATAGAGTCTTCAAATTGCTTCAAAGATTAAGTTAAAATATCTTTAAGAAGGGCAACTTTCAACATCACGTTAAACACAGACATGAGTTTCTTTACAGGTATTTACCTGTATTTCTTTATAGGTAAAATACTGTTTTACTTGATCCCTACTAATTACAGCTGCAGCAGCTTTCTCAGAAAGAAAACCAAAAAAAAACCCCAAAAATCCAAATTCCAGCATATTCTGTCAAACACCTCTTAGCATACACAGTTCTTGTTGCTGCCCCATTAATTAATTGAATGATACACCTTCTTCAAATCTGTCTAGTTTATAGCAGTGCTTTCAGGTAGAAGATCCTTTGTCCTCAAAGCTACTGTTTTTTTTTTAAGAAGCCTGCAAACCAAATACATGAATCAAGTTTGCACTGAATATTGCCAACCCCCTTATCTTCCATGATTTAAACATAAAATTGCTATTCAAATGTTTTAGAAAGCTTTATTTTCACAACCATTATGCTTAACAGGACAGTCTATGGCACCAAAAAGTCTGTTGTCCAGCAGTTAACACGGGATGACACCAGCCACAACATATATACAAAAGTCACAGGTGAAATGCAAGAATTATTAATTTTGGATAAGCTGACATCTCTGATCACAGGCTGGATATAAACAAATTGTTCATCTTTTTTATTTTCCTTTCAAGTGCCAAAAGGCAGGGGAAAAGAAAGCTTACAGCCACACTGCTAAATTTCTCATCTGGCTCCCCTGCATCCCGTTCTGTTGCTGGGAGGTAGACAAATGTCTATTCATATATGGCTGCACATAAAGATGGAGAACCAAACAATTTCCTATCTGACAACCAAATCTGGAATGCAGACCGGCCATGGGTAGTATTCTATCTTTTTTTTTTTTTTTAAAACATTTTGCCATTAAACTATCTTAAAACTATATGGAAGCTGAACTGGGAACACATCAGGCCCAGCACTGGTCTATCCTAACGCATAAGGATTTAGTTATTCTAAACTATCACACTGCAGAAATCACAACAGAATGCAAGTTATTGGCTTTTACAATGAAGACCACACCTGAATGAGAACAAAAGGAGGGTGTGGGCTTAGTGTGAAGCCACTTTACCCATGACACCATTCAGATGAGGATCATGTTCAGTAGTAGCTGTCATGGGGTACACCCTTTCAGCTATGCTGGAATTTGGATGGACAAGAATTTCTCCTGCATCAGCCCATGCCTTATGCAGAGCCCAAGAACAACTCTTGGGCAGTATCCTACAAAGGAATCTACAATCAAAGGAATCCACTACAATCCGGGTGCAGTAGCTGCACGGCCAAAACTGAATTTTACAGCTACCGCAGAGAGCAGCTCTGTGGGCAAAGAAAAAGTGGGTAAAGAGCATCCTTAGCTTATTCATAAATCATTGTCTGTTCAAGAGTTTCCAAGTCTTCTTGAAAAGATATTTTAATAATGACAAAGGTGTTAAGGATCAAATCCTTAGCGTATAATGAGGATGCTCTTAATTGAAAGGCTCTAAAGATCCCACTAATTTAGATACTCACAAATACAGATTCTCCTCTGTACTCAAAATACACCTCAAATGTGCATGAATGGTGTAACAAAGGTAACTAATGTTGTACCAGAAATGCAGTGAGAATACTTTTGATGTAAACTTCATTAAACCTAGGTGCGACCACTGAATGCTGAGTGATCATTATTGCTAGTTGTATTTATTATTTGTTTCAGGTAGGAAACAATTTATTTTGTGCTGTCTAGCCACACCTGAACATTCAGTTTTTCTCCAGTTTCCCGGACTGAAATCAGAGTTCTACACATGCAAATTTTATGGATGCAATGGTACAGACTGAATCAAAGCTACAATGCAATTTTTATTTTTAATTAAAGACATGCCTCATTCCCTGGCTGCAACAGATCTTATTCTTAAAAGCCTAACAAAACAAGAAATACCATTCACCCCCTGGGATGAATCTTTGTTTTGTTAAGAGACTGAAGATGAAGCATTGCTTCATAATGCATTATTCTAGTGAAAGACACTACTGTCATAGGTGAGAGGTAGGGGAGGTGTGAATGTCTGCATACACTTGCAGTAATGCTACAGAAGTTGCAGTGCTATGAATAAGCAATTGTAATAGGAATAAAATGCTTCATAAAGATTCCCAACAATATCTCGTTAGGACATACTGTGGAGCACTGCATTCATTTTACATTGCGGTGTTTGGGACACACGCTAAAGCAGGCTGATCTTGAAAACTGTAGGCATAGCTGGATGGCAACAAGAGTGTCTTATTTACATGACAAATGACTGATTTGAGCATAAGACTACAAGATAGGCAAGCCTGAGCTTCAAATGCAGTTACAAAGCCTTCCCCAGATTGCTTCCACAGCACTCGAACCCTTGGTCTCAGCATTTCCTTTTGTAAAAACATAATTTAAGTGACAGAAAAAAATGTGAGGGTTCGTCGAAGTAATTCCCTTTGACAATGAAAACTACAATATAAATGCTTGTTATACATACGTTTCCTTCTTTACAGGCTAAGTTACACCTACCCACCAAACCACAGAACTAAGGTATAACTGTTTATGGAAGACACACAGCTACACTCTAAAATACTACAAGCAACAATATTTATTGCAGACTATCGGTAAGGAAGCTCAGGAAGCTCTTTACCCACAGGTGACAATAAAATCTATGGATATGACCCAATATATATTTATTTCTCAATTATTTTTTTATTTCAAATATGCTTTTTTACAAGCAAGAACTCTTCCTTTGCCTCTGATATCTTCTTCTGAATACCCAGACTCAGTATCAAATTAGGTCCCTTCCCGCAGATGCACCTTACCAGCAGCAGTGGTTTTGCAAGAAAAATTATACTTAGATTACACCTGTATGGCCTTTTAACTCTCCATTTATGATCCTCATGGCTCCTGCAGCCTTCAGTGACTTTGTGATATGTATTCAATTAGAATTCAATCAACAATTCTGTTGGTCAATCACATAACACAGCACCCAGCTCCCCCCTATTCATCAGGATAGCTCTACAGTATTAATAGGCATAGAAGTTTAGGAGATGCCACTTTGACAGAGCGGGTTTTTCTTTTAATAAATTTTTCTTTCCAGAAAAAACAACCCAGAAGAAATCACTCTTAAAAAGACTTAAGAGCAGCGATTTTAAAATATAAAGATATTTAAGGCCTACCCTTTGGTTTTACTTTATATGGAATTCACAGGGGTATTTCCATCTGTCACAAAAAGGTTTAATATTTCCTCAAAAGGGATTTAATTCTGTCCATCAGTCTCCACCAAAATGAGTGAAATAAGGAATCACTTTAGAAGATGCACACATTCCTCTTCAGAATTTATCCCTCTTAACTCCTTCATGGAGTATCTAACATTCACACCCTTTTGTTTTTAAAATATCAGTGTAAAACTCTGTTTATTAACGACTGTTTTTGCACAGATGAAGGAGCACAATTGCAGGGACTGTTCAAGAGGGAAAAGCTGAATGAATCAGTAAGTTACAAATGTGTGATTCCCTGCAACTACATTAAAACAGTATTATATAAAATATTTATACATGATATTAACTGAACATTTTTGATTGGAAAGGCCTGGATTCAGATACGCCAGTTTAAAATATAAAATGTTCATGTTTTATTACTCTCTTTACACAAGAATTCTTTCTAAGCTGTAAAACATGTTCTCATGACAATCTCTTCTGATCTTCTGACAGCTGTAAGAAGAAATTACTTAATGTAACTTTCATTAAAATACTGGGACGAAGTCAATTTACACAAGTTCGTTAAAAATACACTGTCATACTTAGGTTCACATATCACATTTTTTGAATGGAAATTTTCCTATTCACATTTTTGAATGTAATATAGTTTACGTTATTTTAAAATAAAAAAGCATGAAAAAAGTGATACTAAATTCTATTTTTTTTTTAGTGTTGTCATGGCATGTAACTTTTCTTTTTTCCATGGAACAGAGCTGTGGAAACTTCCCCACAAAATTTCTTGCTTTTCTGCATATTTTACAGATTATTTTCAGTTAATAAAAGAAACTTTGTACAATGACCAATATATCCAGCTTACCTGAAAGCTAATTACAAGATCAATTACAGCCCCTTCTCTTAAGGGTAATTCACGTCTTAAAAGGAGCTTCATAGGCTCAGAGTAGTAACTTATCCTCTATTAAGGGAGTGTGACAACAACTTTCATCATCAAAATCAAGGGTGAAAACGGCCGATTGAAGTTGCATAGAAGCTTCCACACAGCTTTTTAATTCTCCCAAGTCCTACGCAGTAGCCATTCCTGTTCTGATCTCTGCTCAAAACGCACCATAAACATGTCTCGAATCAAATTCAAAGCCCAGAATACTACCTTTACTAGATCACATACAAACCAGAACCAGAATCACACGAGTGTTAATCTGCACTTGTCAGTCTTGGCACACTTTCACTTAAACTCAGGCAAACCAGAGCTGCAGTCAAGCACCTCACAGAATTTTCTGACCTGAAGTCCCCACAGTCGAAGGATCTGACAGGTACAATACTTTCACATTAAGATGTGCACGCAGAATGCCTCTAAGATCATAGACAACAGTACCTCTGTTTCAGCTAAGCTACACAATTTGTACAAATCCAGAATCTGATCTCTGTTACAAATGTTCTCCTCCAACAGGGGCAATAACACGCCTTCTCACACTTCATTATGTACTACTATGTCTTGATAAACTTCTAACAGACTCATTAAAAAATGCTCAGAACACCGTGCATATGAATAGATAATCCTAGATATGGCCAGGCCAACCATTCTGTGTCCCAACCTAACAGGTACAACCTCCTCTTACGTTCTAGTGGAGCCTGGTGGAAATAGAGGCATCTTGTATGTGTAACTTCAACGCAAAAGCCCTCGGATCCTTTTGGATGCTGACGTTAAAGCATTTTCTAGCCTGCCTTCTGTGCCTTATGCATTACAGTGCTGCGTTTCGTAGATGCTGGGCACCTGTAACTTTTCCTGGGTCATCAGACTGTGCAGATATGATCTATCAAAAACGTACTGAATGGAACTAAAACTAAGTATTTTCACAAAAATACTCAAAAGTGTTAATTTGACAGATATGGTGTTAATTTGAGATACAGTGTTAATTTGACAGATATGGTGTCCTTGGATTCCTACATGATTTTCTGCTGTTTAATACACATATGGAATGTTCCGTTTGATACACATATGGAATGTGTATGAAACATCTACCTAAGTATGAACTAGCAATACATTTTAGAAGTGGTTAGAAATCTCAAATGACATAAAAAAAAATGAAGATTTCTATTCACTTCTACCAAATACCAACAAATGCCATGTTTCTGCATGAGTGAGAGCATCTGTATCAGGCAGAAGGAAAAGAGGTTCAGATTCTGTCCAGGAGAGCACAGGTTAACATTGCTCAGGTTACTATTATTCAGGACAGGCAACAGAAGGGATACACTAGGCAGCCCAGCATCAAAGGAAAAGTGTTCCAGTGGATATATTCCTCCAGTGACCACCATCTCTCAAGAAATACGAGGCTATGGTGGAATGCCCAAGAAAAGACATTAAAGACCTCTTACTGGCAACCTCAGAGAATTTTTATTTTAATCCTTTGCTCTGAGTAATACAAGAAAGTGCCAGTAGGACTTCAGGAGTGCATACTTAAAAAGCATTTCTATCTCCAGCAGTACTAGAGAGAGACAGAGAGATCTATTTTTCAATAAAAGTAGAAAAACTGCAGCTTTACCATGTGAACTGCCACCCAAAACTTTCTTAAATTCCACTTCATTTATTGATCTAACAGCAAATTCTGCTAGAGAAATGTGGAATGGAACAATAAGTTGTCTAGGAACTACAATTTTAACCATGTTCCATGCTGCTGCTTTAATTGTGTAAAACACTATTAAGTAACGAACTGTTTATGCCTGAAGTGGATAATTTATATATCAAAAATTATTATGATAATTGGATCATGCCATATTCATAGCTTTTCCCTCCTCCACCTCTTCAAACTCTCAAGTGGAGTAATAGTAAGAGAAATACCAGTTCTAGGCTGGGATAATGATGAATTACATTTTTCCCATTGATCTTCCAAACACAGGTCATTTGCTCTGAAGAACTGAATCAACAACCACACAAGCTTGGAGAGAGAGCAATGCATATTTCATCATCTCCCAAGTGTGATGTTTTTAACAGCACTATAGGCATGACAACAATGGGCCAAAAGGAGAACACACAGATTTGGGGTTGTCACTATCCTCAACTCCAACATCGTTACTGATGTTCATTTGGGTTTTCTTCTAGGAGGGGGAGGAATGTGAAGGAAACATGCTTATAATTTCTATCCTCTTTTCTGGAAATGATAATGTAAGCTATGTCATTTAAATCCACTTGGTTTCTTCTGACTTTTATTGCAGTCTTAGCGCTAACTCATGTTTATTAAATCTAATAACAGCTCCGACTTTATTCTTAAAGTTATACAGAATAACTAATACAGTACGATGACTGAAAACCTATTTGATGAAAATACTTTAACATTTCCAGTATTTCACAAGACTACACAGCATCCATACAGTTATTCTTGTCTAAATACTGCTGCTACACCCTTCTGGAGACTTTGGTCTGTCAGATGCGGAGCTCTGGGCAAGTTCCAGGGAATAGAAAATCAAAGCCGTTTTGCTAACAGGTTATGACCGCGGGGCTAAAAACACGCCCAGAGGGATGCATGTGCCGCCGGCCGGCGGGGAGGCTCATCCGGCGGTGGGGCGGGCGGCAGCGGGCAGGTGCTGCGCCGTGCCCCGCCGTGCCCCGCCGTGCCCCGCCGTGCCGTGCCGTGCCCCGCCGTGCCGCGCGCAGCGTGCGGAGCTGTCTGCGGTGCTGAAAAGGCGCCCCCTCCCCCCCCCCCCCCCCCCCCGAGACTGAAGGTGCTCCAGCTCCTCCAGCGCACATCAACCACGGTCTGACCGGAGGAAAGGCAAAAAAGAAAACTCGCACGTCTCACGTCAATATATGACTCTCGGCTCTTGGGAAGAATCCCAGCAAGTCTTTATAAACTTCCCCTCCAGCTCCCTTAAAATGTCCAGCAGCCCTGGGACAGGCAAGCTCTAGAGTTTGGTTTAACTGACCGGCTGACTGTTTTCAAAGCAAAACATATGGGCAAGGTCATTTTAATGGAAAGACTGGAGTCACTTGCTATGCCGCTAGGCACAGCCATAGACTTGCTTGCAGCACAGCTGTTCAGACTTCTGACCAATAAATCAAGGGCACAGACTACTGAAAAGAACCAAAAAGCTGATTTTCATTTGCTGGCATTTTAGGTCACCAGGAGTTTCTAAATATTAAATCTGCAATCAGTAATAATTACTAAACTGTCATCTTTTTATCCCCCAATATGTTTTGCCTCATGCTTTGTAGAAAAATCTACTTATGTTTAGGTTGGTTTGCTTCCACCAGAGTATGAAACATACCACACCGCAAGCAATATACATTGACCTTCTTCTGTTCTATGGAACAATTTTTCTTCTCTCAATGAATTCTTGCTTATTTACACTATACACACTTGTAAAGTCTAAGTACACTTCAGAGAAGAATTAGAAAGGAATGTTCAAACTTGAACAGGATTGACAAATAGCTGGTGCAAACAGTCCTCCAGGACACAGCTAACCATCTGCAGGCATGATTCTACAGACAGGCATGATTCATTCTACTGCACATTGCAGGGTATTTGCTTGAATTAAAGGCAAGTGTGCCTTCAGAAAACAGTCAGCTTTAAAGATTATTTAAAAACCCTTACATTATCAGGGTTATGCAGTAATTTCTTTTGCCTGGAGAAGATTCCCTACATTTCTAAGCCAAGCTTTTTAAAGGTACTTCTTATTTTCAGATGTCAACATAAATTTACGACCGTAGATGGACGTAAATTTTGCTCTGCATGTTCTTCACCTTATTTTTTAAAAGTAAAGCGTGTGTACAAAACCAGACTGTGCCTAAATTAAAAAACTATCAGATATCTAATAGCTAAGGGTGGTACAATGCCCCTTCCTTCTAACAGGCTCCTCAGAAGAGAGAACTTCCTTTTTATTTTCAAGATTAATGACAGAGCCCCTTGAAGCTGCAGCTCACTCCAGGCCCTGCCATGACTACTGCAGTTTTCGGTGTCTCTCAGACAAAAACACAGGGTATTGCCTTTTTACAGGCAGGTATACTTGTGTTCTGTACTGTCAGGCAGCACTGAAAACTACATTAACCTTGATTAAGTCACATGATTGCATAACTCCTTCCATGTAGTCGCATGCATGAGGAAGTTCTTTAAAACTATCAATAAAAAAAAAATCAAAAACCAGAATTCCAACTTTATTTTTTTAAGATTGTTTTTTCTGATCCATAACACACTCCTAAGGGAATAAAAATTTGCAACTATTTACTTAAAAAAACCAAACGAATCTTGGAGTGACTACTTAGAATAAGCTGATGCATACAGGGACCTACAACTATTTGGTTATCTTGCATAAAATTTTCCATTTAAAGTTTCTGGAAAACACATAGAGTAATTCAAATGTTTACAGAGATTTTTTTTCAGCTTTGCTCTTCATGCCTTAAGCACCACTTGTGGGAAGATACATCAGAGAAGAAGGCTCCCACATTGCAGCAGCGCCACTTACTTATTTTTATACAGATAAAGAAACTTCTTCATTAGTACTCCAGTAGTTTATAAAGATGCTGTTTCACCAGAACACTTGTTTATTGAGTACAATATCATTAAACAGCTTTCAATATCTTAGATATTAATGCAGAGAAACTGGGTTCTGAGCCAGGAATAGAAGTTTTGCAAGTTGTATCCAAATTGGTATACAATGGTATCCAATTTGGCAAAAAGTCTCCAGTAACATGATACTTCTCTAACATTACCCTAAGTAGGAGACTACGGTACCAGTTCACATTGAAACTACAGCATTCTTTTGCAAAGAAGCAGGGTACCATACAATTCTTAATTATTTTTCTTTTACTGATTGGTACCAGTGGAAAAGACTTCTTTGCCCTTGAAAGCTGTCATTTCAGCTTGTAGCTCAAGGTATCTCTAACTAATCTGAAAAAGCAAAATCACTGATGTATCTGTAAGGTATTTTCCCCTTCAAAACTTTGAAACCTATCTGTTGTATGTTTCAGTTGAGCTGAAATGCCAAATTTTAATTTCTTGGTCAAAAAAATTACAACTGAAATTAGAACTAAGTCCCTTGGACAGAACCTGTGACAGTATTTGTGAGACTTATTCTACAGCTTTGATCATTACATTCCTCCTACCTTTAGCCCTACCTTTCCTGACAGTCTTCCTCTGTCACATTCCTAGTGGCTGTATGGCATCAAGTAAAACAAGTCGAACGTAAGTCTTCCCCTTCCTCTTAAACATTCTCCTAGAGTATGCTGGTATCTAAGATAGCACAGTGAAGATTACGTACCTTGCACAGTGAAGATAACTAACCTTGCCGTCAAGAGGAAGCACACAGCATGAAATTTAGTCGTTGGGAAATAAGAAACTGTTGCTGTACATCTGCTACAGAAGACAGCAGGCATGTCACTGAGAAAGCATGTTATAACCTCAGGCCTAAGTGATTCTATCGCATAACCGCAGGCAACAGTCCCTAGCAGGCAGAGCTTTCTGGCACATATACGCCCGCCGTGTTTCTCTCCAGGGCTGAGGTCCATTCACCGAACTTGGGCAGGTGGGCAGTGATCACTTCTGCTTTCTGAACCAGCGGGAAGCGCCGAGTACTTACCACCACTGCACCCTTCGACAAACCGCCCGGCACCCCCAGCTATGTCAGCAACGCTCACTGACCCACAGAAGGAAACGTTACCTGGATTTCCCTTGCGTGGTACACGATGATGAGCCCGAGCAGGATAATCGTGGAGAGGCTAATAAGGCATTTCAGAGCGAGGGAATACAGCGACTCCTGCAAGAGAAAGACACCGCCGTCCCTCAGAGACCCGCGCGCGGGGCCCGCTCCCGCCCCACCGCCACCCCCGGCCCTGGGGAGGGCCGCCTCGCCTCACGGGGCCGGGGCACAGCGGGGGGCCGGCGGCACCCCGCCACAGGCCGGGGGTCGCGCCTCGGGACGGGGACGGGGCCGGGCCGGGCCGGGGCCGGGAGGGGGGTCGAGCAGCCCCGCCGCGCTGGGCTCTCTGAGGGGCCCGGGCCGCCCCCCCGCGCGGCCGCGGGGCGACCGCGCCGGCTACCGGGGCGGGCCGGGCGTGAGGCGGCGGGTACCTTGGTGTAGGCGCCCCAGGACAGCTCGGTCTCGATGACCATAACGACGATGCCGAACATGCCGAAGATGAGCGCGTAGTCGCTGAGGCGCTTGCGCTTCTCGAAGAGCGCCCGGCGGTGCCCCAGCTTGTAGCCGATGTTCTGGTTCTTCTTCTTGCTGGACTTGCCCCCGCCGTTGTTGGCGCCGCCCGGGCCGGGGCCGGGTCCGGCGGGGCCGTAGAGCGCCAGGTTGTTGGAGTTGTTGTGCTCGGGCTTGGAGACCACGATCTCCGGGGCGGCGGGGGTGCCGGGGGCGGCAGCGGCGGCGGGGCTGGCGAGCGGCGGCTGGAGCGGCTGCGACTCGGAGTCCGGCTCGTGTAGGTTCCTGCGGGACGAGCTCAGGTTGCTGAGCGGCCGCATGACGCCGCCGTTGTACCTGCAGCTGCTCATGGCTATTTCGGTGAAGGGGTTGCTCTCCCGGCGCTGCTGCTGCTGCTGCTGGTGATGGTGGTGGTGGTGGTGGTGGTGGTGGTGGTGGTGGGTGCTGCCGCTGCTGACACTGCTGCTGGGGCTGGCTGCCTGCTGCTGCTGCAAGGTATGGCACTGGTGGTACTGGGAGTACTGGTGAGGCTGCCTGGACGCGCCGGCATGGCTGGACGGGGTGAGCTCGCTGACGTTCAGCTGGCTGCCCTGCCGGGAGGAGGCGGCGGACGAGAGCGGCGAGGAGTGAGTCCGGAAGGCGCCCGAGAGGGGCGATGAGGCTCGGAGCAGCAGGGGCAGGTTATCCCCCGCGGCTGCCGCAGTAGCCCCGTAGTAGGCGCAGTTGTTGCACTGGAGGCATGGGCTCTGCTGCTGCTGCTGCTGCTGGAGAAGGCTCTGCTTGTCCTGACCGTGCTGCTGCTGACAGTGCGGCGGCGCCGGGCGCTGCTGCTGCTGCTGCTGCTGCTGCTGCTGCTGCTCGGGGCCGAAGCCCGCCGGGAACTGCCGCGGCGCGTCCATGCCGGGGCCGTTAAAGCCGCAGGAGGACCGGGCGGTGGTGCACCCTGCGCAATGCGTTATGGTCGGCAGGGGAGAGTCCTGCTGCCGCCACGAAGGGCCCATCCCGGCTCCCGTAGAATCCAGCCGGCGCGTCCGATTGGTCGGGCGGACCAAAACAACGGGCATCACGTCACCTGGGGGGGGGACCGGCCGCGGCGTGAGGCGGCGGGGGCGGCGCGGGCGGCAGAGGGTCCCCCCGCCGCCCCGCCCCACCCCGCGCGGGGATCCCGCCTCCCGCCCGCGCCGCGCCTGCAGGTAAGGGCAGCCCTCGCCCCCCGCCCCCGCCCCCGCCCCGCCCCGCCCCGCCCGCCGCGGGGAGCCCCGCGCCGCGGAAACCCGGGGGTTCCCGGGGGCGGGGAGCGCGCTCGCTCCCGGGATCGCCCCCGCCAGGAAGGGGTCGCCGCGGCGGGGCTCCTCGGCTCCCCGGCTCCCCGCTGCCGCTCACATCTGCGCCGCCTCCGGAACATGGGCGCCGCGCCGCGCTCCGGAGCTGTCCAGCGGCGCCTGCCGCCCGCCGCCGCCTCCCTGCAAAAACACAGCGTCGCGCTCGCTCCCCCCCGCCGCCCGCGCCGCGGCCTCCGGCCCTGCCCGCAGCGGGCCGCGGGAGGGAACGGGGAGAGGCCGCGGCCGCCGCGGGCTGCCGTGGGGCCGGGCTGCGGGGAGCCTTCCCCGGCACGCCTCGGGCCGGTGCGCAGGGTGGGCAGGGGGGTTCTGTCGGGCGCTCCTTCCCTCGGCGGGAGAAGGGAGAGCCGCCGCCGGGGTGTGAGGCCACCAGCCGGGACACCGCAGCGCGCGGTTTAGGGGCTGGAGACCTGCTCCGACGGGGCGGCAGGAGCTTTACCGTGAAACGGGATGGGTGTCGCTCAGTAGCTGCGTTCCCCTCCGGCTCCGGTTTCCTGGCAGGCAGCGCCTGTGCAGTCCTGGAGTTGGTCGCCTGCTACCATGTTGCCTCTTCCCCTTCCTTTCCCTCCCAAACTCTCCCTGAACAATTCCCGCAGCTCCCTCAGGCAGAGTAACGTCTGCAGCAGGTAGAGTCTCTCTTCGGCATTTATGTGAGGGGAGATTCTTTAAGGGAAGAACCGTGCGAACGGTAAGTGATTTACCTTGTTACAGCGGTGCCATTCTTGTCACCTAGGTGAGATTACAAGAGGGGTTTCACTTTTCAGTCAGGCAGTACTGTCTTTGCGGCTTGAAAAATCAGCTGCAAAATTTAATAGTGCGGAAGATTTCCTTACATCTTTAACTTCTCTCTAATATCAAAGACAAAATTCACTAAGCCTTTATAGGGTAAAAGTCTACATCTGTATGATTTCTGTGTCTCACACGACATTCAGTTTCCTTTGCAACTCTACACCCATGAATGGCTTGCATTTTAGAAATTTGAGTAAGGCACCATCAATAACAAAGTTTTAAAATATGCTCTGCTATAAAATTTCAATGACTTAATTCCTAACTTTAAAGCAAGCACGTATTGCACACACACAACCAAACAACCCTCACTAATATTGTAAATATCATGGTTGTACAATGTAGGTGGATTACTCAGAGAGTGACCAAAACTTAAAAATCCTGAGTATGTTTACATAGAATAGGTTATTTTGGAAAAAGCACCCATAAATACGAGTATGTGTGATATACAGCATCATAATGCCTTGTGATAATTCAAAATTCATTTAACAACCAAATCTTGAATAAAAATCCACACAGGCATTCATGCATGAGTGATAAAGTACTTTCCAAATACATCACTCTGTGTTTTTAAATTGTACTAAAGTGTATTTGGATGCTCTTCATTGCACTCAGTTCTCCTAGGCACCAAAGACCAAAAAAAAAAGAGGCTTTTATTTTTAAGAATGAACAGTCTGTTTAACACAGCTTCAGATCTTCCATTGTTTCTTTGAAAAAATACGGTGCTATAATTCCAGCTCACTGGTCCTATTTTGCATGTGTTCTCAAACACACACATGAATTGCATGGATCTTAGAAAATAAAAATCTTAGGGAACCTGGGCATTTATCACTCTGTAAATAAAAGTCGTGCACAAATGTGCTATCAGAATATATGTTTTGTGAACTAGTTAAAGATTTAGATAGGCCTAGGTTTCATCTTTCCTTTTCTGTGCATGCCATGTCCTTAATGTTTGCTTAAAGACACTTTCCTTTAACAGTATCTCCTTAACAAGATAAAGTCCTCAGGACCTAGTGTACCATGAAAGGCTTTTTAAGAAATTGGTAAATCTTCATGTTTTATTGAGAAGTCACCAGGGCTCTGTCCTGTAATTTCATCTACTCTGGTCATGCAAGGTTTTACTATAATTGTGAAGAAAAAATTGATCTTTTTAAAGTCTTGGTAGACTAAAATATACAATAGCTGTGTTCTATATGGGGAAATGATTGCGTTTATTTTTCTAATTCATATATGAAAGTTACAAGGCCCCATTTTTCTACATCTACTGCTGCTATCCTATTTATTTGTAGAAATGGGAAGGATGGTGTTGTTACTAGCTTTTGGATATTCCATCTAATTACTTGATTGTTTCATTATGCGAATAAACCAATGAATATTCCCGTGTTTAACACAAGAGGTCATACTAATCACACAGCATTTTATAAAACTAATCAACTAGAGGTTTTATTTCAGTTCCATTGTGCAACCCGGGATATCTCATCGCAGTTTCAAGGTCTAAAATAAGAATTGTTGAGAGTTTGCATTTGCATAGCTAAAGAGGTAAACCTTCCTCTCTATAACACTGATTAATGACATGGAATAGGAAGAAGCTATTTAATCTAACATCTTCCCTTGTAAAATAATTTTAAAGTTTACTTTTAAAAATTAGTGTATTTATTTTCAGAAATAAAATACATTCTTCACCTTAATTGAATTGTTATATTCCTTTGTATCACAAATAAATTAGCATGGGCAGCTCGGAACTGCTAAATCATACAAAACTAGTAATAGTGAACCCCTATGAAACAAACGTTATCTGTTTGGGATTGGGGACTTTGGTTTTTTCCTACCTTTGCGTTATATACTGGATGGAACTGCTCTTACTGATTATCATAGGTCCTGCTGCTTGTTGCTTTGCCAAAGAGGCTGTTTTTTCACGTGTGTCTGTGTGTACACACATGTGCGTGTGCACCTTTGTATGAAGTAAGAAAGAGACAATTACTGCAGATCTCATTTTATAATGATAATGGTGATTATTAGAGCTATTTGGAAAACTAATTGCAAGAACAAGATAAATACTGTTGAGCAAAACTGTATCCATAGCAAGACAGGAAGCTCATCAGACACAGGAAAAATTAGATTTCTGAGAGGAAAAAAACACTGTGAAATATTTGAAGTGAAAGCTAATGGCTAGTCATTTGAAAAGCTCACATAACAACATCCAGTGGAGATGCAACACCTACAGGCTACGATAAAAGCTATTAGAAAGCTATTTTGGCTGTTATCCTATTGCCTCTACTCATGCCAGACTCCTTGTTAAAATCACTGAGAATTCTGCACTCATAAAAATGTCAAAAAATATAGAAAGATAGTAACAAAAAGGAAACAAAAGGAGTGGAGGAAAAAAAAGCCTAGGAAATTCCATTCTGTAACAGTATTTTGAACTCAAAGCATATTCTGCACAAGACCCAGGAGTTTCTAGAAAGCACTAAAGGAAACAGCCTTGTGCAGTTCAAAAAAAGCAAGCGGGTACATAGTTCAGTGTATACAGAGAAGGATGCCGTTCAGTGAAAGCAGAGTCACCTTAATAAAAACAGAGGTAACACCAACAGCATTAGGGTATCACAAGATCATTCGGGGTATCCATGCAGCAATAAAAATGGTTTGTGAGACACCAAGGTGACTTCAGTACAGCTGCCTGGACAATGGCATGGAAACTAACCATATGAGCCACATGTGTAAATTATGTTTTGCATACCATCTGGCAGGGCTTTTAATCTCCAGATGTCTCGGACATTCACACCAGCAACTTCTGTTGTCAGGTAGTATATGCCCTAACTGGAATCCCACCCCGCTGGACCTGTGCTCATTTCAAAGACCTTTGATAATGTTCCACAGTAGCAGGGGAAGGGGAAGAAATACCAAATAATGACTCTGTGCAGATAGTACAGCTACATATTAGAAGGAGGAATGCTTTACTGTTTCTACTTTTGATTTTATACTGTTCTACTAATCTACACTTTCTTCTGCTTCTCCAACATATCACCAATGAAAATGCAGATTCACTCCAGTTCAAAACCTTCATCTATTATCTGGGACATACAGGATACAAAAGATAAAGACACTGGATTGACAGCTCTAAAATGCTAACCAAAATTTTCAAACCTTGGGATGCCTTAATTCGTGGGGGTGCAGCTTAAGGAATATCTAGAATGGCTGCACACTTTCCCCCCCGTCAAGGGGCCTTCCTCAAGGGATGAAGTGGGTTTTTTTTTTGCTAACAAAATTTTTTATTAGTATTAAACATGTTAAAAATATTGGATGGGTCCACAAAACAGCTCGGAAAAGTGCTTCTTCTCTTAATTCACTTCTCCATCCTTTCTGGATATTTTTATAGTACTTTAAGACCACACAAACCTAATGACTTCTTTTCTTGCCCCTACTTTTTTCTCATTATCAAGGGATACTGCCACCTACAAGGAATTTCTTAGCTAGCTAATTGCATCAGTGTTAATACTATTTTGCACAGCCGTTACAGGTGCTCAGCAGGTGACTATTACATTATGTTTAATCTGACTACCTTTTATTCTTCTGTCAGAACTTTAACTCAGTACAATTACTGAAATGATAACAACATGCAGTATTTCCGTTTCAGCCTATGCAAAAGCACAGAGTGACTTTGAGTGTGTGAGGGGTTATCAAGTGTTTGAGCTTACTTTTAACCTTGCAGAATCCAGTATTTGAAGAATTTTGACCCATTGAGTCCAGTGAGTGTTTATGTCTAAATATAAGGTCATACCTTGCAAAGTTGGTAGTGCACAAATTGAAGATGTTAGCAGCGCTTTTCCTCTCCATAAAATATGTCATTTCTGATTCATGTAGCAATTGATTCTAAATAATTAAACTTCATTTGCCCATATTTGAAAAATAAATATTTCTGCATTGGTACTTTACCATCACTGCTTCCATTTTACCATCAGAACATAGTTACTGTGGATTTGCACTGGCATTGTTCTATTTGGAAAATTCGTTCTAGGTTACTTAATAACATGATCCTTTATTAGTATGTAAAATGGGAGATGGACTTTGCTTTTATCAGGTGACAAATGTGTGGTGTGTATGATTGCTTTCAAATCTTAAATGCACTGTAGGTTCTTCCAGTCAGTAGCCCTCCCAATTCAAAACATGTATAAAGTGTAAGGTTGCTTCTTTGGTTGTGTTTACTGGGAGCTTTTTTATTTGTTTCTGCAGTCCTGATTCCTCGAAAGACTCTACAATTTCCACAGCACGTTCAAATCCCATGTCACAAAAGTCCGTTTGCTCATTGTTGTCGTCATCATACCTAAAGCCTTTTGGATACATTCATAACACACACAAATGTCAATGTATGTTGTGGTTCTGTTTGCAGAAACCATCTCTCTAACGAAAATTTATACACTTACAGAACAAATGGAAGCAGGGAAAAGATGAAAGGCAATGTCCAATTTTATGTTACCTGCAGTCCTCAATATTGTGTTTGTGTGGTTGTTTTTCTAATTTCTAACTTGATGAACAAGTCTGGGGCAGAGGAATGGGGCAGTCGCTGAGGGAAGAGCATCTCACTCCTTCCTTCCTAGTAGGTTTGTCTGCAGCATCTTCTTTTCTCCACTCCCCTCTCCTTCACATTACCGCTCCTTCTCCCTCTTCCCCACTGCAGAGGGGACAGAACACTTACTCTTATGGTACTTGACAGCACCTCTGGGTCAGGTGGTGGAAGACAGGGAAGAGTTCTGCAGCTCAGCTTTTGTCAAAGTAGGGAGTTATTCAAGCGATCGGCGCTTCAAGCTGTCTCTGGCTTGATAAGCTCAGCGACTCAGCAATGATTTGAAGCGATATTGCAGAAAGTGCCGGGAGGTTGTATGAAATTTTTGTTCTCTGAAATAGAACTCTTCTCACTTCTCTCCTTTATCCCCTATATTTCCATATTACTCAAGAAAAATTAACTGTGTTTTTGAGGAAAGGACTAGGCAGTTTTAATTATAAAAACTAAGTTTAAGGAGAAAGGACTTAAGACTTTTCACATAGCCCATAAAATCTTATCCCACTCAGAAAGCATTTCTATAGAATTGAACTTCCTTCCAGCTGGGTAAAAGCCATCTCTGCAACCCAATATATCAGGTTAGTAGCTCTTGTATTAGCAAAGCGACATTTAAAAATACATGTAACACTGTAGACTGCTTTAAAAAGTTGCAATAACCAGACCATTTCTCAAAGGAAAAACTGTTGGTTTTTTTTCATTCTATCTACAACTTCACACATTCAAAATATATTCTACATTAGAGTAGTCTGATGCAGAAATGGACAGTATGGTTTCTTCACTCCTGACCAGCATTTTAGATTTTTCTTTTTGGAAGGTCAAAACCAAGTTTGAAATGGAAAAGATCTTCTAGCTTTAATTATGAAATCTCTGCTGTAATATAAAGTATGTGCTAGAAGTTCTTTCTCAGACTAATTTTCCTAATATTAAAAATGTATCAGTGTTCAAGCTGGTCCGAATAAAACTAGTTTTTCTGTCTCACAGAAGCCTATCCTCTGGAGAAGAAAGCCACCTGTAGGCATGATAGGAATCCATTTTCCCCTTTGCGATCATTACGGCAGAACAGACAAGGCACATAGGTAAGAGATCTTCCTGTACCATCTTGGGAAACAGCAACGTGGATGTCGACAGTGTTGAGAGCAACAAGTCACCGAATTCCCATATGCTGCTCGGTAATGCAGTTTCTTTTTAAGCACAGAATTCCAGTATTCAGCCAGCCATGTTCTCTGAAAGGTGGAGGTGCAACATCCACCTGCACCTCCATGCACCTTGTTCCTGACAGTTACCTGACCCCCACTGCAGAGCTCAAGCACATGGATTAGAGGAGTTAGCAACCCAGTATGCAGAGCTTGAGCTAGTCAGGAGCAAGAACTGAGGAATAGGGACACGACCTCAAGACCAACATTTAACCGATGACTCTCCTATTCAGGAGAACTCTTTTCTGATGGGGAACCTAAGCATTTTCTTTTAAACACCATCAGCTGTTGTGTTCTCCTCTTAAATGTAAGCTAATTTCTTCACCACATAAACACAGTAGGGAAGAAAATGTGATTTTCCTTTCTGCCAGCCTGGATGGACTCACATGCACACTCCATCACAGAGAGCAGGTCCTAAAAATCAAGCTGTATCGTAGCTGGGGGAAGGGACAACCAATTCTTCCCGATACAGTTGTCTAGCCATGAAATGTGAGATGATTCATTGGGTCAGACAGAATGAAAGTACACAAGACACATGGATCTAGCCAAAAACCAGTCACTCTTGTTAGAGCAGGAGGAGGAATCCCCCTCTTGGAAATGAAGAGAGACCTTTTCACAGACCCCTCTCGAAGAGGAGTGCACAAATACCCACCGAACCCCTGCAACATCTACCGCTGTCCCCGTTGGAGGAGCTACAGGAGCCGGTTGGCCATCTCTAGGCTTTCTCATGTTCAGGCTTCTATGGCTGTTTGGGCATAGTAACAGCGTTTGAATGCTCAGGGGCGTACACAGCGCTTTGAACCCTAGAACTTAAAGCTACTTTCAGAATTGCCCTGAAGTCTTGAGACTCAAATGGCATTTTCTAGAAATTCCTTACAATCTCTGTTTATTCCGACCTTCAGGAATCGCTTATACTTTACAATACCTCAAACAGTTGTCACTATTAGTCTTGTGTGTGAAAATTCAGCATTTCATCTCCTAAGTATCTAGGAAAAGGAGGACTCACTGCAAGATAATGTCATCATATACATTTGTCATTCAGTTAACGTTCAGTTGTCAGTTTCGATAAGTTTTTGTCCTGCTGCCTTTCCCATGCACATTCTACATAACTGACAGGACTGTCATTCCAAGAGGTGAAGCTGCTACGTGACTACTCGTTTAAAGCAATTTTAAGTGTCTGCATGTGCTCTTTACTAGCTCTGGAGAGCCACTTCAGCTTTGGCCATTTCTTTTTCAACTTCATCAAGCTTTTTTATGATTTATGCTTTATGAGCATATTTTGCATAACAGAAAAAGGAAAAAAAGACTTTATATTTGACATAAAGTATCCATAATTTTATTTATAACATGGGAAGCGTGGCATTTATGAAAAAAAAAAGGCCACATTATAAAAGGTTGGGCTATGTTTAGCCACAAAAACTGCCTAGACTATTTTTACTCTGATCTGTCAAAAATTTACTCTTTAAACTCCTAAAGAAAACTTACCAAATCAGTATTCAATGGTAGCTAAAAGAAAATACCACAATTGTCCCTCTTAAATTTTCCTATCTTCTAGACCTAGTGGCCAGTTTTACAAAAGTTAGTAGTTTGGTCTACTTTGGTTTATTTTTTTGACTGCAATGAATGTGGACAGAATATTTAACTTACTATTAAATGGTATGATTTTGCAGAAAGTACACTCCAGGTTGTATTTGCCTATTAGATTAGTCAGTGCTACCAAGCAATATCAATAAAAGTAGGTGAGATTGCAGAATTATATGCTGTGGCAATTCCATAAGGCTAGAAGTAGTTATGATGAGGAATAAAAATAACTTACTGCTAAATACGTTTGCAATGCAAGTTAGAATGAACTGTCACCTTTTCACATATCTGGTTGAAACAACAGTTCCCCCAAAGCTGGATGATCATTTGTAATTTTTTTTCCCTTGACAGATACAACATTTTCCACAAAAAAATGGTGCCTGTTCCCAAGGTGTTACATGACAGAAGTAAATAATCTGAAATTGTGTTGGTAAAAATAAATCAGTAAAGCCCAGCACTGCTTTCTCAAATAATCAGCTATTACTCAGTGAGCCCAGTTCACACCCTTTTCATACTCCCTTCTGCACATGAAGGTATTAGAACAGAAGTTCATGTATTTCTCCTTCTGAGGCTGTTACATTTAACGTTAAACAAAAAAGTCACAGAATGCAGTCATGCTTTTGAAGTCTGGCAGCTAAGACTTGGAGGTGAACACCATCATTTCTTTTCCTGCACCAATGAATAGCTATCTATCCAATACAGAAAATACCAAAAGGGTGGCACAAGAATGTCTCTGCTCAGAACACCTTGTGCTGTCCTGTGGGGCTGGATCCCCCAGCCAAAGCCCGAAGGGGATTGAAAGTTTGCAATGCCCTGAGCGACTTAGTCTAACAAGAGGACTACTGAATAAGAAAGAGAATAATGTCACCTATTATCAAATTATGTGTTCATCTCTTTTCCTTTTATTGCAACAACTAAACCATTTTTTTCTTTTTTTAATTACATGATATTACATGTTGAGAGTTTCTGGTTTCGTCAGGGATGAAAAAGAACTCCTAAATCTCGCTTGATGTGAACTTAAACTTCCTAATTTTCCTGCTGAAAAATAAATTATTCACAGTTTTACTCCTTCCAACTTTGTTCAACTCTGTTTCAAGTGTAATGCTTTCATTTCTACGGGCAAGTATATACACAGACCAAATGTGTGTGCCAGAGAATGTTTGTTCATGTCTTTCTACAGAAGTATTTCTTTGCAGATGTAAATATATATTTTGTAGACATAGTCCGAATGTTTGCTTTTGAAAACTGTCCTAGAAGGCAGTGGCAGATGTAATTGCAGAACCTAGGTCAGGATAATAAATCTACAAGAAGTGAAATACAGGAAGCGTTAATAAGAACCCATACAATTATAAGTGTCATTTTCTAATGAAATGTAATGGCTTACATTTGCAGAAAGGTGGCTGCTATCTGGTAGGCACAAACTCTGCCAATATATTTGCATCTACATGTGAACCTGTAACTTCAGTGCTGCAAGCAGACCGGGAAGTGAGGTGCTAAAGCACTGGAAATGGATGCACAGTTCCCACACCGGAGGGAAGAGTGGCACTTCTGCCTATTATGTGGCAAAGGGTGAACCTCCATGAAAATGCCCCCTAGTATGCTCATAAACAATTTCTCTGTAAGCAGCTAAAAGCCATTCAAGTGGAGCGGTCTTGCTTATTGGTCTCTGATCTGTTATATAAAAGTAACTCATGACAGCGGAGCTAGAAATGAAAATAAAACAGCAGTCACTATGAGGGAATACTGGAACTATAGAGAGGAACTATGTGAGGTGGAAAGAATGGTAATGAGGGATAAAGAAAGCTGCAATTCCAAAATAGATGTGACAGCAGATGTTTAAAAAAAAATCTGAGACATGGGAATTGAAAACTCTAATTCCAAGAATGAGAGGTGATGTTTTGGCCAGAAATACAATATACATACAAAAGAAATTCGATGTGCCACCAGCACTGAATTTCTCAAAGTGCAAGAATGTCAGTAATTAAATGCCAGTGATAAATTCTGGGAACAGATTTTATCCATGTAGAATACAAATATTATTTTGGCCTAAGTCCTGAACAACAAAAACTGGCTTGCTGATGTAAGATACATGCTCTTTTAAGAACAGTCCTACCAGTGAGAAGTTCTTGTCACCTTTACAAACTTGATCTATGTCCGCAGCAGATGGCGGAGATGGCTGACATGTCCCTCCTCTTGTGCTCAGCTTTAGAAGGCAGATAAGGCCTGCGAGCACTGGGACTGTCCCTCTTTGTAATCTGTGGGGAGAAGGCAGTGCCCAGGCTCCAAGTTTAGATGAGTATCCTGTCCCTGACAGGAGCTAATCAGAAGTTCGGTAGAGAGTGATAAGGACTTGGCAGTAGATACAGGGATAATCCGTCCCCCTCCCTAGTGCTTACAAGGGCAGGAGAACGGTGATGCATTCAGGCTGACTTTAAATGACTTGGGTGGCAGAAGTCTGGTGACCGGTGCGGAAAGATCGGTCCATGTGGAGGGAAGGACAACCATAGCTCTGCTGCTGGTAGGAGCCCCTTTCCAGTGCATCGCCCGGTCGGGGAGGGCATGCCTGTCTGATCTCAGCTCTGCCCCGTAGTAGTTTTGGCACTGATGTCTATGAGATAACAGGTTTGGTCTCTCTTCCAAGGTCTCTTATTTGAAATGCTAGATATAAATGTAAATTGATACCCCAGCTGCCTTTTAATCTCTCTGAGCTAAAAGCTCAGACTTACCAAGACAGTAATTTACAAAGGTTCACATTTTATGAAAAAAGGATCCCATTATAAATTTTGAATATTCCCGTTTCTAAAATTTTATTTACTTGCCGCTAACTTTTCTGGTAAGAGAGACAAGACACAGGTCCTGTTCTGTTTTTCTGTAACATGTATTTTATTTTTAGGCCCTTTTGTTTAAAGCACATTTTAAACCACATTTTTTTTTATAACATTGTGGGGTGCAGATATTTAGAAGACCACTCAAAAAAGCTAATTGAGGAGGCATATCGTATGTTTTTTTCACAAGTGTTTTCTATGCCTTGCCAATGGAAATTATCTCTTTCTCAGCCTCCTTTAGCACTGAAGTGCCCAGTGCGGCACTTCAGAGAAGGCGGATACTGCATTGCTTTCAAAGTTATTAAGCTATTCTCTTTGTTATTCTTCGACCCGATGTGCATCTTTGGCGGTGACTGCATACTGAAGCTGTTCACTGAGCTACCTGCAGTGGCGGTTAATGTTCCTACCTCAGGTGACTTTGTAAAAGAAGTTTAAAAATTGTTCATTTATTGCTACATTAAAGCAGTATTTTCCCAAGGTTCCCAACTGTATATTATTTGTTGAAGCCAAGTTTATCTACAATGTCCAAGCAAAAAATTCATTATTAGTAAAGACCAGCCCACCTCAAAATCATTTACCCTGTGAAGGCATGTGCAAAGATTAACCCAGTTTATTTTCAGGAGACTTACGAATGTTTGGGTTTTTCTAATGTATATAACAGAGCAGTGCCGTCAAGGGGACAGATTTGTTTCTGCTCTACCTGTGAAGAATATGGCTCAAGCACTCAGCAAGTTATGTCAAACTCTTGGAGGCAGTGCGCCAAATCTTTTGGAACTTCTTAGCTGATATATTTTGCCAAACTGACAATTAGATCAGGTGCTGAGCAATTCTGAAAATTAAGCCAATTACTATGATACTGACCGATTTAGTACTCTTTCTTAGTTCTAGTACAAACATTTATTTTTTGGTTTAGGCAGAAGAAGGGTGCAAGTATTCCAGGCCGAAAGAAAATAGTGGCATAGTGGCAGTGCAGGCAGACACAGGTGATTTCCCTTGATGTAAAGACTTTTTCTAAAATAATATAGATAAGCCAATGTCTTTCGAAAGGTTATGGAGAAAATGGATACCAAATATGTGCTTAGTGAACCATCTGAGAAGAAAGTATTGGGATAATCAGTAGTTTTGATTTAGGTTGGCTATTTTTCATGGTGGCATTCGTTCTCTTGTAGCATTAAAGTAAGAGTATTAAACAGATATAGACATCATATTAAAAATAGATTACTGGAATTATGCTAATTTAGGGAGGAGGGAAGTATCTGAAAAAAGGCAATAAATACTAACATCAGACATACTGGAAAACTGGAAAGTACTTTCCCAGTAACATATGACAGTGGACACAAATAAGACATGCTAGGTGAGAAGACCCTTAAAGGAGAAGTCTAAGAAATTTGTATCTAAAATTTGAAGAACTGTGCACAGTATTATTTGGTTTTCCACCTGCTGTAGCACTCTTGCTTACATTTCTGTGTAAAGAGATTGCATAAATATGTTTACTGCATGAACATGTCGTATATGTTCTTGATTATATATGAATGAATGAAGAGGGCAACGAAATTCAAAGTAGACGACTATCTCTACTTCTTACAGAAAGCAAATCCTTAATTTAGGTTTATTACAGTTGTCTGGCACAATATAGCCTCTTAGGAATCTCCAAAAATAAAATTACTTGATAACAATTCTGTGTAATTCTAGAAATTTTCTATGCTAAGTAGTCATCCCTTTACATGTATTTTACTAAAGAGAATTCTTCTCATTTTGGCTAACTAAAAGAAAATGAAAGGATAAGGTCACTGATGAATTTTAAGATGTTTAACAACAATAGGCATTAAACTCTGAATAGATAGTTAATGGTAATGAATAATCATGAATTGACTGCTAGCATTTTTTCCCTAAAACTCCTGCATAAAGGAATACTATTTATAGCAATACCATTTCCAATCTGTCATGGATGTAAACATCCACTTTTTGCAATAAACTAAGTAAAATTAGTTTCCTTTGGCAAGGGGAATACCAGCATTTTTATAATTTCTGTTAAAAAATCCTTTTGCATTGTCTTAATTTTCTCTGAATACATGCATTCCCTGAGTATCTCAAGAGTGAACTTTTTGGGAGTAGTTTTTGCCCACTAAATTGCCCATCTCCAGTCAGCTTTTTCCAGTGATCCAGTTTAGCACATGATTAAACTGGGATGAAGATGTGTCATAATCCAGATTCTTGAGAAATTACAAAGGATCAGTGAAGCACAGAAGACCATCCTGGGCTGTATCCAAAGAAGCGTGGCCAGCAGGTTGAGGGAGGTGATTCTGCCCCTCTACTCTGCTCTCATGAGACCTGACCTGGAGTACTGCATTCAGCTCTGGAACCCTCAGCACAAGAAAGACATGGACCTGTTGGGGCGGGTCCAGAGGAGGGCCACGAAGATGATCAGGGGCCCTGGAACTCCTCCCCTACGAGAACAGGCTGAGCGAGTTGGGGTTGTTTAGCCTGGAGAAGAGGAAGTTCCGGGGAGACCTTAGAGCAGCCTTCCCATACTTAAAGGGGGCCTACAGGAAAGAAGGGGGGGGACTCTTCATCAGGGAGTGTAGCGATAGGACGAGGCGTAATGGTTTTAAACTGAAAGGGGGGTATGTTTAGATTAGATGTTAGGAAGAAATTCATTACTGTGAGGGTGGTGAAACACTGGAACAAGTTGCCTAGAGAAGTTGTGGATGTACCACCCGTGGAAGTGCTCAAGGCCAGGTTGGATGAGGCTTTGAGCAACCTGATCTAGTGAAGGATGTCCCTGCCTATGGGTCAGGGTCCTTCTTCCCAAAGAAGGTCCCTTCTAACCCAAACTATTCTGTGATTCTATGATTGGCAAAAGAAGAAACTATTAGAAGAGAATCCAGATTAGAAGCTCGACAATAGCTCACAGTCTTATTTTTGAAACTGTATTTACTTAGTTTTAGAAATTAATTTGAAAAGGTGTTAGACAAATACATGTTGTGTATCCTAGAACATCCTCTCTCATTTCAAGACTTGCCTGTTTTGAATAGCTGCTCATTAGCTTGCATATTGTAAATTCCTGGTTCCAGAATATTTCCTAGTAGATGGATTTCTTAATCATGCTTTACATTAATAATCTCTCACCTGAGTACATCTTTACAATAATTGTGTAAAATGAACTCTATTATGATTGAACATAAATGATATAACTCTAAAGTGTTTAACCAGTGAAATTCCTCACTACTGAACACCCACTAAGCTCCAGAGAGCATCACTTAACCTCTGTGACAAAAACTAGATGTTCAAAAACTGCACCACATCAGCAATAGAAATAAATGCTGTATATCTTAGCACTATAACAGTTTGCAGGTATCTAGCCACTAATATAATCCAGAACCTTTGCTTGCCGACTAAAACTAGAAACTTTACGCAACACACTGGAAGAATTAGTCACTTAACTGTGAAACTGAGAAGCAACACATGAACCAGATCTAGCCAGTAAACAACTGCCGTCTGAGGGACGATGGCACTGCATGAAATAAGATGCCACCATACAGTACACAGGATAGACTCCCAGATCGAAACTGTTTCCCGGGGCACAGTATTTGTCTCCACTCCCTGCAAAACGGAGGGGTGGTGGAAAAGGGAGGAAGAGGATGCAGCGGTGCCGTGTTTCACCTGCTCAGCACACGCCCAAGATGCAGAACAAATAGGGTCAACATCTTCCTCTGCTTGATGAGCTTTAATGTGCATCTCTTAGCTCAATGCTTTAGCCACTAACCTAGAGGGTTTTCTGAAATGGGACTCTTAATAGAATATACTTTAAACATTCATTAGTACAGGGACTGGAATCCAGGCTTCAAAGTCCCAAGTGACTTCCTAAGCCATTAGTCTGTAGAGCTTTGCAATGGCTATTTAATTATTCTGTTCAACAGTAAGAGTAATTGAGAAAACCCTACCCTATATTCTGGCAATTAGAGAATCCAGCTCAGAGGGATTTAAGATTTTATCACACAGGAGACACCTACAGCATGGTCTCCTCACATGCTAGGGGACAGTCCTAGCCCCTAGGATTGTTTAATAAGTGAATTTGTGGGAACAGGCAGCAGCACCTCTGTTTTGGAAGGGGCAGTGAGGGAAGGAGAGGAACTACATAGTGAGTTGCAAAAATGCCTACTGGAGTTGGCCGAGGTGATGAGAGAGGTAGAAGAAATACTCACGATCGGTTTGTTCTGGGCAGACACATACATGAGCTGAGGGCTTAGCTGATCATTACCTGTAAGATTTTAGTCCTGGGCATCCCCAAAACCAAGTGACTTGAGAATTTAACCATTAGAAGGGAAATCATCTGTATAAATAAGTAGCAGATATGATGGAGGCCTTGAAGCCTTGATCTTACATCTTTCAACAAGTCCCCCATAAAGAAGGGATCCAGACAGACAATTTGAATACCTATCGCATATTGATTTCTCAGGAAAAGACGATATGGGAAAAAAAAAATAAAGGAGGGAGTATCAACCAGTATTTACCTATGCATTTGATGATTTGAGATGAAGTAGCTGAGTTACTAACTGCAGAATTTGTAACCTCTTGCTGAAGACTGCATCAACACCAGACAGCTGGCAAATGGCCAATATGATGCCAAGGGTCCTGGGAAGATAAGTGACACGACAGACCAGTAAACCTGATGTGGGGACTGCAAAACTGTGTAAAAACTATAATAAAAGATAGATGTAATACACACATGGATCGATACGATTTTGGGAAAGAATCAACTTTTTTTCTTCCCCTTAAGGAGGGGCCCTATCTAAAAAACCAATGGATTTCCTTGAAGAAATAAACACAATTGTGTTAAGAAGGGAGAACCACTTAATATATTTGAATTTTCAAAAGGCAGTTTAGTGGGACCCTGAAACCAAGTTGTCTTTGCAGGAAATAATCATGACTTTTTTTTTCCCTCACTGTATAATTTTTCTTAAGTATTAAATTAGACTGTTATGTGGCAAGACCACAGCACTAAAATTTACTAAATCATTTTGTTTACTGAGGCAGAATAGCAAGTCACTTCATCAAAACATTTCAAACGCGTTAATTCTAACAGTGTTTTTCTTTCTCTCTGCATATACACTTTAAGATTATATTTGTAAGTACTGAGAGGATTCATAGCAGCCCTGATAATCTTACTGCTCTTCCACCAAGGCCCTACTGTAAATAAATAAAGGAAAATAGCAGCTGAATATGAACAAACTTTGCATTCAAATACAGCGTACTGTTATTTTGCCTGTTGTGAGGGTGTGAGTGGTGTGACAGGAATACCCCTGCTGACATGGCTAGGTGACTAGTCAGTGGACAAAGAGAGAGACTCTTCCAGCAAACCATTCAGGGAACTAAATCCTGAAAAAGCTTTTTGGCTCTGATTTTGGAGAAAGACTATTTACATGACTGAGTAAGCTGGGTAATCAGAGCAATTAGATTTTAAAGTGAACAATAAATAGCCTGTTATCAAAAGTGATAGTTTCATCAAGGATAATACACACAAAGGTTTCTCCTCCTCTTTTGTACAGTATTTTTTTCTCCCTTTCCCTGCCACCACTATATGTGCATATAGTAGCAATAGCTTGAGTTTTATACATAACTACGTGCAATTTCAGGCTGATTTAATTAAAAAAAAAGGATGGGGAATAGGGTTCTTGAGTCACTTTGTGATTGACAGCTGGTCAATATTTTTCGTGCAGCATTTTTCTTCACCTTCCTGAAAGGTATCTTATGCCTAACATTTTTTTGTCATGGGCAAAAAAAAAGATGCTTCAGATTTTAGGATTTTATTCCTTTTCCATTACACTCGATCTCCTTCAGTAAACTGGATTTGGGAAGCAGTTTTATTGATTTCAATTATACAAAAGGGAAAATATAGAAGGATTATTGAAAGAGAAAGAAGAAAAGAGGAACAGTGTTGAGAAATGCTGATCTTACCAAAAGAGAAGCACCACTGTAGTGGAGATGTTCAGTTAATGAAAGATAAGCCAAATCCACTTTGTATATTAATTTCTCCTTTGAATTCTCTTTCTTTCATCTAACGGGAGTAGCATTAGCAATCTACACAAAAATAATCATGCTTATCTTGTAACCTTGTAAATGTAAGAAAAATAAAGGAGAAATGAAAAAATTGAACTTTTGCAGCTGGACTATTTATATCCAATCTATAAATATATAGGACATTTTTTTGTACTCCCTTTGTTTTATTGTACTCCCTCACATGGCTAAGCCAAAGACAAAAAAGGATCTATTTTAGATTTAGTTATAGCTTTTGCAGCACACAGTATTGCGGAAAAGACAGCTTTCTACTTCAGTACTGCTTCCCATAATATTTGTGCTTTGCAGATGAGTTATAAAAGCCGTGATTTTAATTTGAGGGAGAGGAATTGAAAATCCTTCTAGATCTTTTCTTCACAAATTGAGTTGAGAGCTGGATGACCCAGTATGGTTTTTTAATCGCATAATATATAAAACCATATCTTATGTTCTTTTGCTTAATTCATTGGTCTGCATACTGATAAGTGCTTTGCTAAAGAACCTAATCTTTCTGTATCTTTTAAACTAATTTTTTTTCAGAAATAGCTTTAAAATTTGTCTGTCTCATTTTTTGGTAGAGATACTTGCCATTTTGAAGCCTGAGCTTCAGAAGGTGCCGAGAATCTAGTCTCAAGAATCAGGCCTTGTAAATGCATGAGGTCGAGCACCGAAAGCAGTCATTGCAGGCCTGTGAAAGTCTTGGCCTGTCCTATAAAACTGCAGCTGATGCAAGGAGAAATATCAAAAATCCCTATCAGAATTGTGTTTGAGCCTACCTTTCAGTCCTCTGTTTTCTGAAGTATGTAAGCCAAATTCCTCACCTCAAAATCAAATATTCAGTAGGATCAAATGCCTACGAGAGTAAGTGAAAAGATATTAATTTCAACAGATGCTGGGTCAAACCTCTATGTGCAGTAATATCAGCTACTCTACCCTCTCTGTATCTAGCACACTGTGTAGTGAAGCCACTCTGCTGTCACAGTCCTGAGCATTGCAAAAACCTAACTTTCAGGTAGTGGAACCCAGCCTTAAGCACCTAGACTCCCTGTGCAGGAGAAAAAGGTATTTCCAAACAGGATCCACAAGAGCTAGCTAATAGGTAAACACAAATGTAAAAATGTACTTTATCTGTGGCCTGTCCACAAATAAGCATCAGAGGTGAGCACCTCTCTCCACACTGAATTCAGAGCCTGAAACCTCTCCTAAACACATCAGTATAAAAGAAAGCCAGAAACAGGAACAGCATCTTCTCTCCTACATCATCGTCTTGGGATTAGAAACTCATCTCCTACCTTTTGGAAAACCTCCCAGACTAACATTTTACTGTCTGTATCTCTCCCCTGCCAAAGCATTGAATAAAGTCTTTGAGGAAGAAAAAGAAGAGAAAAGGAGCGTGGCTGTACAACCTACGGGCTCCAGCATTCAGCGAGGCAGGGATTCCTGATGTCCCAGGCTCTGATATTTGTCCTATACCAGTCCAGAGCATCACCTCCATCTCCTCTTCCAGCTGTGTTTTGAAGAAAGCAATGTCTGTGGTTATATTTCATGAAAAGTGCAGTCCTCTAGATTTTGCACCATGTGTGCTGTACAAAAGCCTACCAGACCACTACCTCAAAGAGATTGATGGAGTAACATC
The DNA here is from genome assembly GCF_964195595.1 of Calonectris borealis. Taxonomy (NCBI): domain Eukaryota; kingdom Metazoa; phylum Chordata; class Aves; order Procellariiformes; family Procellariidae; genus Calonectris; species Calonectris borealis. Next base: position 22,437,067 of record NC_134352.1, read on the forward strand.
TAATTTCTGTGTCCAAGTGAGATTATGTGTTAACTGTTCAGCAAAGATAAGACAATGCTTCCTGGTGTAGGAAACATTTAGAGGCAGAAGCTAAGGTGATCATGGATTAGGTCCTGTGGATTAGCTCTGAACAGACCCCCGAAGAGCTCCAAGATGAAAGTTAGTCTTTGTAAATACTTATCATATTTTGCTAATTGCTTTCAGGTAGACAAGGAAAAGAAAGGGTATAAGAGGCCCTCCCATCTTGTGTATCTATATATCAACACAGCAGCAAAGCACAGCTGCAGTCTTGAGCTCTCATGTGTTGCCGTTTCTTTGCATGCCTGCATTGCTCCAACGAGTCTTCCTATATTTCCCATGTGACTGGTCCCTAATAAGAAAGAAAAGGCAAAATAGCATGGTTCATTTGAGGTCTCTTATTTGTGATTCCCCAGCAAAAGCTTTAGGGTTTTGTAAAAATATGTTTATTGAACTCAAGTGAGATGGCTAACAGCAACAATGATTCTGTCTCTGTTGGTGTAATATCCCCAGGGCTGAATTTTAAGTAATTATGTGTATTTCACTATATCCATCCCTGTGACCGCTTTTTTTTCCCCATGAGAGCTGTAGATCTGTTAATGCAATAGATACAAATTGAATAAGCAAAATTGTTGAGAGCACATTACCTTGAGCTAGGAAGCACAAATTGCTTGTCCAGACAGCTCAGGTATGTCCCACAGCCTTGTTCCCTGAACTTACGGTCTCAAGGTGAGCAGTAGAAGGAAGCAAGCCCAAGTCTGTCTGACCCCATTAGTGTAAAAATGCCCTGTCTCACTGCTCTCCAAGGCTTCAGTCTTAATCATCCTCTTCCAGTCACTTGTGATTCATGGTCTGGAGTTGCCTTTCTGAGGTAGGAACCTCTCTTCTTTTGAAAAAAAAAGAGCTGACATAAAATGCAGTTCAGAGTCTTTTTTCCCTGGACTTGGATTCAATGCCTCCTTTGCTTAAGGTAATTCTCTGGGAAAGCCCAGGTCACCCGGACCCAGACTGGGCCTGGGGACAGATGGCACCCTCATGCTTTCCTCCTAAAGCTAGGCCACAATTTGTAAAGAAAGCAAAATTCACCGGACCACAATGAGTTAAATTTTCCTGTTTTTTTCTTTTATAAGCTATTACAGCAAATGCATTTAAAGTTTTCAGTAAATCAGGAATACCAGCTTGAATATACATATTAGCAATTACTGGAATTGACTATACATATACTATATATTATCAGCTCTAGTTTTCTTGTTCATAAAAGAATTCTGTATTATTGTCACCAAACTGATAAAATATGTTTCCTGATTCCTTTTCGATATAGTTTTCATGACTTCTGCTGTGTAGTCACAGGGGTGCTACAACCACTGGCAGATATGTGTAACTATAAATACACGGAAGCCAAAGAAAATGTTTACTTAATGAAGTTTTATGAACAGACAGAAGTATGTAGAAAGTTGGAGCATGAGCTGGGTATTTTATTTATGTGGTTCTTTGCAAGAAACAACAGCGATCAGCTTAATAGAGCTGCATAACAAAGGGTAGAAATGCAGGCATTTACAATGCATGGAGATGTTAGTGTAGCAGTTGTGACAAGAGACTTGCACATCAGTAAAGCAATTCAGCAAAAGAAGTTTTACTAGCCATTAAAACAGACACTGATGAGGTGAAATTTCTCTTCTGTTATATGTCTGACTGAGCAAGGGAAACTTCGTATCTTTCTGTTAACATCTTCTGCATTTTCTAGCATGTCCTAGACAAGCTCAAAGGGAAGAATCACATTTATTCAGAACAACAAATGTCGTTCTTCACTTATGCTCTCCTTGCTTCCTTATCCTGTGATTTCTCAGCGGTCCTCTCTGTGCCAAGTCTCTTAGAGAAATTCTGGCCCCAGCACACAGCCAGAACAAGAGAGATGTGTGCTGTGTGTGCCTTCACCATGGACCTTCACCTGGTATTCACACAGAAATACTCATTTCTTCTCAGCCTTGTTCCCCCTCGATTTATGAAAACTGACCATGCTGTAAGAGTGTTGTAATTTCCAGACATAGCCAGACATCTTTCTGTATGTGGTCCAGTTCCTTTACTGCCTTCCAGTAACATGGTAAGTCTGTAAGCTGTGAAAGCAGTGCAGTTACGTTGCTTACGTCTCAAGACTTGGATGACTTGCTCCTAGTGCAACATACAGCCTTAGCACATCAGAAAGCAGAGTGTGGCTACACCAGTATGTGGTCCACTCCCTCTTCTCCCTCTTTGTTTACTAGAGTAACAAAGTTATTGAAGGTCAGGAAGCCACTTTTCAGCCTGAAAAGGTCCTGTTTCTTTTTTCATCACTATTTGCACATACTTAGATATATTAGCCAGAATGTTCTGGTTGAAATCCTGCCTGTCATACCTATGTGATTAATCACATTATGAGCTAAACCTTGAGAAGGGCTAAACGCTTGAAAGCATAATTCATTACATCTTGATGTAATAAGTATTCATAGTTCTCATTGATTTAAGCTGTTGAGTTCAGTACCTTTCATGAATAAGACTGGATTTCACCCTAAATATTTGCCTCTAAAAATAAAATCAATTGTAAACAGATTAAATTCAATATCATCCAAGCTGTAGTCCCCAAGAAAAATAAATATTTAAAGACGTGATTTGTAATTGTGGTCTACCATTCTCCTAAACCATTCTGAAGTGATAAAAATGAAACACTTTTGCCCCTCAGTTAATTTTTGGCATCCTTCTAAACTGAAAAGGAAACGAAAATGTTTTGGAATTAAATTTGATAACATAGTGAAAAGAAGAAATATTTCCAAATAGACAAACACAGGGCTCAACAACTGTCATTCCCGTGCCATTCAACATAATCAGTGCCTCTTCAGAAGCAAAAAGTCAAAACTTCTTCGCATAGCAAGCTCCCTTCTGCGAGCACGTACCATCATACCAAGCTTCCAGAACATCTCTGAACATCTTTGTAAAAAAGGTACATTTTTTGTAAAGACAGACTTCTTTTTTGGGAGGCAGGGTTCTGTTTTCTCAGCATTCAAGACATCCTGTGCCTCGTGTATGGGTCCCAGATTTTCATTATTTATTACTCTACTATGATTCACCCTGTCACCTTGTATTCAGCCATGTAAAGCATTAATGCAGGTACACATTAATAAAGCTAGGGAATTCTTCATATTATCTGTTGATAAATAAGTGACATAAGTATATGTTAATACTTATGGAATGGAAGTATTAAAATAATCAACAGCCTTGTTATATGACAGTATGGTAGCCATCCTAGTAGGAAGATTCAAACCATTACACATGCACTGCCCTTTAATGATCCTCTGAGAAATTTCTCAAGTAAGTGAACACTAAAACAGTGTCTGATACAACATATAGGTACTAAGCTTGATTCTTGAGAAAAAAATTAAAAAAGAAACCCCACAACTTTTATACATCGAAGTCAAGCTTGTCATAATACATCATATTGGAAGCCCTCATCCAGACAGGACAACCCACTACACACTTGCCCCTGTAAGGTCCTGGGGGATACTCATATCTCCTGCCACATGACTATAAAAGCAGATTGGGGTTTGCATTTAATATTGGGCCAGACTGAGTATCCATGTCTCCACACACACACACACTTACCTTTCTCCCCGACTCCTTTTAAACAAGATAACCCCAGCTGACACTAGACTTGAGAGGGATGTGACACCAGAAGCTTGCCATGACACTGTCAGACTTGCGTTATTTTCTGGAATGGATCTGACATATTCCTTGAGTGTTTTTGCATTCATAAAACTGTAAGCTAAAGAGAGTACCATGATGCTTTTACTCACAAACATTTCTGCATCTTCTATGAAATTAGCTCACTTAAGACAAGGTGAAGAACAGGAAAAGGCTCTCGCTTCACACAAGATTCCTAACAGTGATATTTTGCAGTGGCTGCCAAATACTTTAGAAACCAAGTAAACGCCTAAACAGGTTCTGTTCATTGTTAAAGGTTTTGTTTCATGCAGGTAACGCAATCATTCCAGAGGTGATACCTCGGAGCAGAGTCTAGTCTTCACATAAGGGCTTCTGCTGCCTAAGACCCCTGTAACTCAATGAACAAAAGGCGTGTGGCATTCTCTAGTATCTTTCTAAGAGATGCACTATCTTAATTAAACTGAGCAAAAGACTGGAAAACAGACTGTGCCTCTAGCTCATAGTCCCATAGCTGTATGGGACACAGTAGAAATATTTCAGTGAGCGGGAGTTTCAGTCACGTGGATTTAAGCAGTTCTTATTATATTGTGATTTGACTAAGGCCATAGGTGGGAAAAAGTTCAGGCCAAAGTCTAACCCTATATATATTTATCAGTACAATATCTCATGCTGTTCCTGCAAGTTGCATTCCTTGTGGTCATAGGTCGGACTAGAAGCATAACAGCCCAGACCTGGCAATAGTAGCAGGAAAGGCATCACCCACCCTTGGGGTGAACTGCCCTGATGTCTTCCCAGCAGTCAAAAAAGCCAGCTGCATAGCTCCAGGGTAGCTGACTATCTGCATAAGAGTGGTGAAAATCCTAATATATTTATTGAAAAATTAATAATAAGATCATGCTATTCCTTACATGATTAAAAAAAACATTTTCATTTAGGTGCAACAAGAATTTGCCACATTTTTATATTTGGGAAGAGTGGGTGAAAGAAGACGAAAACAGAGAAAAGGGCAGAAATATGCAGCTTTTTATCAAAAATCAGTATAAGGTTATCCACAATGAGTTTACTTATTTTCCAGTACTTGTGTTGTTAATCACAAGTATTTGAATGCTCGCATCTGTAGTCCCAATGTTCAGTATGTGTGTGAGGGGATGAGAGGGGTGAGAGCTTACAAACTGTTTTACAAATCAAATCTCAGCCTATTTTAATATTCCAGGTAGAATCCAGAATGCCTTTCTTTTGACAAGACCAATGCTGTTGAGGAAGTTAGACAAACCTAACAGACCATTTGGACAAGAAAGAAACATTGGAAACAACAAAAAAGCCAACTACTTAAGATCGTTCCAGAATATTCACTAAATCAAAACAAAGTGGCTTACTGTATTGTTTATTGATTACAAGAAGAAATAACATAACAAATTCTACCATCTATATTTACTGAAACATAAGAATTGCCATTTCCCCCCTACAAGAGAGATATGAATTATGTTTCTTATTGGAAGAAGAAAACAGGGTTGACAAGTACATGGTTAAGAGAATACTCAGCTTTCAGACTTGGTATACCCAGAACATCAGTTTCTGCCTCTGTCCATCTTCTGTGCAATCCAGTCTTGCTGTCTAAGCCTCCTGGAAATATTAAAACAACTGTCATGTAGTTTTCACATGCACTTGTTTAATGTGTTTGTGCAATAGGAAACATGGAAATACGGTGTCAGGCATCACTACCTTTACTATTCTGTTTTAAGTACCTATTATAAAAAAAGTAATTAAGGAAGGGCCAGATTAAAAAAATGCATTGATATATAACTCTTACTTGATGAAAAACTGAATTTTGGTAGAGACAAAAGTCCAGCTTCTAAACTGCATGTATTAAGTAGTACCAAGCACTTCTACTGCCAGGATAGTAATCATGGTATGGCTGGATGGGTGCAAACCATGGCTGAGGCTGGAGGCAATGCTGATATGAACAGGAAGTTATCATATGCAGGTGAAATGGAAAACAAAAGCTGTTTATCCACTCTATACTCCTTTCCCAGTATTTCTTTACTCTGACAGCCATGAACAGAAACCGCTATTACATCTATTTTCAATGCATCTCGAAGTACTTGTCTTTAAAACACAGCTCACGGCTCTCCCTTTCAGCCCATTGTTCGTTCTGAAATGGCACACAGAATTATATCACACCTCAGCTCTGCAAAGAGAGAGGTGGACACAAGCCCTGGCCTGAATCAAAGAAAGAGTGGACACAAGCCCGGGCCTGAACCAAGGATGTGCAAATGACTCCTGTAACTACATGGAGGCCACTTTAGGCTATATTGGTTTCAAAAATTTAATGTCAAAGCCCTTGAAACTTGTTGGTGGATTTGCAACTAGAAAAATGACAGCAGAGCAGAAGGGAACTAAGGGAGCCCAGTGCAAACTGACAAGTTATTTATATTGGCAGAGCATAAAATATACAACTACCAAGAAGATATGAAAGCAGAGACTCCACTAAGATTTTACTATGGGATCAATCCTTACTTAAGGATAAGATGCATTTCTGAATAACCTCTTTCCATTTCCCAAAAGATTTTTTTCACTAATAACCCAGTATATCTCTTTGTTCCAGCTCTTTCCTGGAGCACATATAATTGAGTTTTATGTTATAAATCTCTGTAGGCTGGATTCATCAAGCTTATATTAAGTTAGCAGAGTGCCAAAGAGCAATCTAGCCAGCACGGGCTTTCTCTTACAGAAAACAGGGATGAAATAGACCTCAAGATGTCTTCCAGTCAATTCCCTTAGCCAATTGCCTTCTGGCACTCCTGACATCAGTTTGTCTAACCTAAAAGCCACAAGCAAGGGAAAATACATTGCTCTCCAAGACAATCTCCTCAAAGGTTAAAAAAAAATCTTAGCAAGCTTTGTAGATAGACAAAAGACAGTAAATGCAATCTCTCTTACTTTAGGGAGGGTGTTGACTGTCTCTCATGACCTTTCCGTAAGTGTACTGCAGAAATACAGTCCAGGTGGGAGATACCATGAAACAAATACAGAAGAGATTAGAAAAATCATAGTCAGATTAGTTCTTAATGGTTCACCATCAAACTGTAAAAATATATCAAATGGGTTTTCACATTAATGATCCGAATCCTTGAGTAGACAGTGCACTTAATAAAGTTGTGCGTGTATGAAGTGGAAAAGATTGCGCTCACTTGGCAGATAGGGAGCATTTTAAATGATCTTGACAACTCAAGGAAAAAATTTGTGCACAATATTATGTTTCTGTGGGAATAATCAACTACAGAAGTTCAACTTGCAGAACATCTATGCAGCAGCTTTGCAGAAAAGGAGCTGGGGATGGAACGGCTCACAGACCAAAGAGGCTTTACCGACTCATACTTTTGCAATAAGCCTTATCTGAAGTATTAATAGGACTATCAATAGTCAAGACTCACTGAGGTACCCACATGAGTAAAAGCTTTACTAACGGGAATACTCTGCTCTAAGTATCACAGTTTAGAAAGTATTGTAAAGTTGGAAAGTTTCCAGAGGAGACCAACAACAACAGGAAACACATGGGGTGGTGGTGTGGGGGGGAGTCGGAGATGACAGGGATCTTTATTTAGTCTGGGGACTACACTGTGATGAGAAAATTAATAAATATTTCCCTGTGTCTCATGGATGTAGGAGAAGCAACAATCCTGGATTCCATATACATTAGATGTTTTTGATTGCGTGGATGGTTAAGGGCAAGAATGGATTATCTAGGAAAGACTATAGCATCTCCTAGAAAAAAACTTTTGTTAGGAAACTTTGAGGCAGAGTTCCTGAGGTTGGGAATGAACTAGATAATCTTAAAAGGTCTCTTCTAGCCATATTCTTTGTTGTTCTATCTATAATAGCTGAGCATTCAGCTCCTGCTCTCAGCTAGTTTTAGAAAAGCTCATGACATATTTTTGGCCCAATGTATATAATGGCTCACCAGCTTAGATCATTAATTTCCTGCTGTAGACCTCATCTGCACAATGTATGCCATTCTTGCCACAGTTGATTTAGCTGCCTCTCACTGACCTCTCCAGCACCATCGTCGAAAGCCTATGTTTTCTGACCTACCTTGTGTTTGTCTCCTTGACACATTACTGGAGGGCAGACTGCTTTTCCAAACCAATAACTGTTTGGCTTTTCATTAGGGTTTATTTTAAAAACTTCCAGTAATTCTCCAGCCATGGCTTTTTTCATCAGCAGCTCTGTGGTGGTGACACAATTTAAAGTTCCATCTGCTGGCACACAAAAAAACCCAGTTCTCCTTACTCAACATTTCAGGACTCTGCTGTTATGCCAATGCTGTATGATGCAAATGTGAGCAACATTGTGTTCGCATGCCTACTGAAGCACAATATGCGGTGCAGCACAATGCCATGTGTCAGCTTTTGTCTGCTGATGGCAATAACCCCTTGAGCCAAATGCATCAATGTATCAGAACAACAATAGCTTTCTTTTTTTGCTGTTTCTAATTTGGAGTAACAAATGGTTTTTCTTTATTTCAACTATAGTTAGTTCTGGTAATAGAGTTGGACTGATATCCACAGAAAACAAAGCTGTGTGTTCACCCTTTCTTCTCTGTTATTGTTGCAGAAAAACAGCTTTAAGATACAAATACTTTAAATATGGTGTAGGTAATCTATCTGATGAAAAAAAAATTAATTCTCCTCTCTCCCTGCTACCTCTTTTAAATCAGGACAGAATTAACTCCACTAAAACATTCCCCCCCATCCCCCACATAGGAAATTGCATAACATTGCTGAGAACAAGTTTGGGTCCTAAAGAATGATCCATACTTTGGCTGAGGGAATGAGAGTGTCCTCTACGGGCAAACTTCTCTCAAATCTCAGGCTTGTCATCTTCTCTGATTTTCATAGCAATGCTAGATCCAGGAACTTCTCCAGTTACTGCTGAATCTTCAGCCTTACTTCTTCAGAAAAGCATTTAAAAAGTAATGAAAATTAAATTCAGACATCTGAAATCAGCCTTCAGCATGGAGATGCCAGGCAAGTCTGGAGTAATACATACCAGAGGACAGATTACCTCAAGAAATTGACTGGAACATGATCTTACATGTGCATTGCAAATTGTCTTAATTTACCAAAGAGGAATGAAACTTAACAGATCACTAAATCAAGACGATGGGGCACAACTTATGGCACAACTACCACTTTGTATCTCCAGCTTACTAGAAACTGCTGCTCCCCAATGAGGAGAACCTGGTTGCAGTGATCTTGCTACATATCTTCTCCATCCAGGACTGTGTAAACTTTATATGTGAAAAGCATACACATCTAGGAATAAATAAAAATGTAGAAATAGTTTGGTTATTATGTGGCATGCCAAAATCTGTCTCAGTTTGTCCATGCGAGGCTCTAGTTTGTTTTCACTGCATATTTTCAAAGACAGGGTTACTCCAGAGGCACATCCCTCTCCAGGAGTCCTCTAAGACCACTGCATTCTTATGAAGCAAGGCAAAGCCCACAAGTGAAGCAAGCGAGAAGCAGAGAGAAAAATATTTCTCTTTGAGGCCCTTATGAATTGGATTTCTGGAAGAGGTCAGTTCAACCTTGCCACGTTGCAGAATTTTCCCTGTAGAAGTTCTCCTGACCATAACCATGGAAGGGGAAAAGAAAAAGACATGCACTATGCAGTCTCCCTCAGGTAGATTCTTCTGTACAAGCACCAAAGAAAAGACTAAAGCTCCTTGCAATCCACCAGTCATTCTTGACCTGCAAATCCAGTTTGCTAGGGTATTGCCTAGGTGACAGTTGTTTTAGAAATTTCCTAATGCAGATTAACACTCTGGGCAACCACTTATTCAGTAATTCAAAACCAAATCCTGAACATACACTAGTGTTCCAGACCTCTTATGACTCTCCTGTGAGCTGCATAATTTATGAACTTGTTGGCACACAAAAGTGTGTGCTAATTAATAGATTCATTATCACAACGTGATACACATCATCAAATTTTTACATTGTCTTTGATCCAACAGTCACTGGCAATATTACAATGCACGGTAGCTACTTTAAGTTATCATATTATTATCCTTCTATGCATGTTTAAAATTTGCATAGCTGCAAAGCATTAATTTTGTTCACAGTTGGGGTTTCTGTACACTAATGTCTCATTTGAGCAGTTTAAAGCAAGAATTGAAGTCTCTTTGCCAAAACTTTTCTTGATTTTTTTTCGACACCCCTGAGTGACATTTTAGATGCCTTGAAAATACTTCCTCTTTGTAATGAGCAGAAGGCACTGTTGCTTTTGGATCATAATGCCTCTCTTCCTTTTTTTTTTTTTTTTTGACCAAATTATCATTTCAGTCAGAGGAATATTTTAATTAATTATTTGCATGCATCAGTCAACAACCAAAGTAGAAATTAAAATGCCAATATATCTTCATATCTTATGAAAGGAATTCCATATAAAAACAATTAGCAGTTGCAGCTTTGCTGCATGAGAGCTAAGTGCTTGATCTTTTACTACTGTGGTGAAAAAAACCACCTCCATCCACAGGCCCTCTCCACCCCAAAATTAGAAGAAACACCCAAGAAAACTGTGTGGTCATTTTGCCCATGACAGAGAATATCTGTTGTGGTCTTGCCTTGTCTTGGATCTGTATGTTCTTTCAAGAAGACTGAGGTAGGCAGAGCTCCCTGTAGGGAGGGCAAAGGAGGGGGCTTTGTGCTTCTCAAGCTGAAGCACCATCTCCGGGGGAGATGTTCCAGCAACAACAGCATTCGGCTGGCAAGAGAGCAGTGAACAGTGAGTCTTATACAGATCCTTTTTAATTCTGTTCTGCCCTAATTTGTTGCTTTATGTTTTCTTTATGTCAAAAGATTACATTTCTAGCTTTTTCAATGAAAAATGGGATTTTCTGATTTTAACAGTCTTTTGGTCTTCCATTGGGAGTTCACTATACAGAGAAGATCTGAGCAGATCCATCTCAGAATTTGGACCAGGTTAGCCTCCCATCCAAATGCCTATAAAGCATATCTTCAGTAAGATATCTAAAGTATATCTTCATTGCTGGAAACAGTCAGATGATACTTCCCCATCACTTTACAATTTAATATAAAACATGAACATCATACAGGCGATCTAAGCATGGCATACTGCAGGTAGCTGAAACAGGGTCAGTGCATGCTGCAAAATGAAGAGAGTAACAGCAATGAGTGAACGACACATGTAGAAAAAGAAATTGGAGGAGGAATAAAGTCAAGGGACAGGTTTTTATTTTTAGGGGCTATAGAAAAAGGATTTATTTAGGGACTGTGTATTTGGGGTTTTTCCCTTTTATAGTTTTTAAAACAGGGAAGTTCTCTTATGCCATCAAACACAAACAGCAATATCTGAATGTTATGAACAAGGATCTACTTAGGTATCATACATATTTTTGTTCCAAATCTGGCCTGACAAACAACTGCACCTAATTCAAACAAGTTTAAAGAATGGAGAAAGAAACATAAGGGGGAAGATAATAGTGTGATCAAAAAAACAAACCCAAAATATCTCTCTCTACTAAGAGGACAACGGAAGTGTTAATTTTAGTGTCTACAGTTATATTAAAAGCATTAGATAAATGTTTCTGGTTTATTAGAAGACTCATGAGAATAACCTAGCCATACTTCCACAAAGAAAAGTGGGAAATCTTACATTAAGCATTTTGAGACTCAGGTTCAAAAGTTTAGTTTTGAATGAATTAATACATGTTGCATTTCATACAACTTACACTTTCAGCAGAGCTAGCAGGAAATCACCCTATTTTACTGACATTTCCAAATTAATGTCTGTCCCAAATCAGACCACAAAATGTTCATGTTTCTCACAAAGTTCCCACATACTCAAAACATGTAAATTATTAAGGACTGCTTACACCTTCCTAGTCCAAGCAAAATACATTTAAATTTTTTGTTCGTTATTGCATTTAGAGAGAAAATTAAGCTTGTAGACCTCAAAATCATTTACCATTTTATCAAAATCAATATCAGAATAACAAGTTGTAAACAACCTCTTTCAGCCTTTCCTCATATACTTCCATCAAAACAAGATGGGAACCAGAGACAGATGCTCACTGAACAATTGCTGCAATGGTTTAAGATGTTACTGACCGAAGTGAAAGTTCAATTCCTAAGCCAGAGCCAGTGGGATGAATCATGCTCTTCCTCCTTCTCAGAGTGAGGTGAGCAACTTGGTTAGGTTAATATGGTTTTCTTTGTTCTAAAGGTAATGATGAACACTGAAAAGTGTTCCATCCATTTGTCTTAAGTTCTGGCAAAGAGACAGTAGCAAACAATCTTAGGAAAATAGCTTTTTAATCCACTGCATTTCTGAAGTGAACATCTAAGTGAGGCTTGATAAATTTTTAACTGTTTTAATCCTACCATCTAAATCATGAAAGCACAACCACCTAGAGGAACTTTTAGCAGCATACTAATGAAACATGCTGCAGACTAATCCTTTTTCTTTTCCTTTTTCTCTCATGAGCTGTCTCTTGCTTCCCTCAGACTGTTGTGAAGCTATGCACATGCACACAAGGTTGTGGGCTCCTTTTATCTTCCCATCCAAAGCTTAACTTAACACGAATGCTGAAAGAAGTTACATTAACAATAAATGTGACTTAATGGACCAAACTTTCCAGCACACAGACTCCTTTCTTTAGTGAACATGAAACAGCAGATTTGAGCTAGCCAAAGGTCTGGACTTGAAAATTAATTGAAAAAGTAACAGCAGTCCTTGCCAGCCTAAAGCTAATAAGCTGTTCTGTGCTTATTACGCTCCCCGTTCTGAAGAGAAAGAGGATGTTTAATGTTTGCTAGGGACACATGGCGCTGAACCGCACAGCTTGTATCCCATTACTTGGCTTTACTTTAAGCTAGTATCGGTAGCTCCACGCTACTGCCTCGAGCCAACGTTACAAAAAGGGAGAATCAGGGAGCCAAACCCACCTCCCAGCCACTGCTCACCCCCGGTGTAGCAGAGAATGAGGACAAGGAGATTTAATCCCCCTTACTTATGGTGTTTAGGTGATACAGCAGAACTAGTTCCTATAGAGCACCAGCATGGAAAACACTCCAGGTTTATGGAGAATACACTGTGTACAAAGAAACCAAATCTCAAATCCGAATTTGACACTGATGCTGAGATTTATCTATTTAGTTTTACTGCTAAGTATCAGATATAATTGAACTGGTCATGAATAAAAATCCTAACAGGACATGACAAAAGAACAGAAAAAAGGGAGTGGTATTACTGGGTACACATACTGCAGTAGTAAAGCGGCTGACTGGACACAGACCCTGCAGAAAAGGCATTTCTTGATATCCTTCTAGAGCTGTGACCACCTGCTGAAACACTTTTGGGCGGGTCTTACAGCTAAATGTCCACTTGGAAGTGGAGAAACCTGACTGCTGTCACATTGTCACATGACAACTCTAAACTGTGGGCAAATTAAGCTTAAATGGTGGCCACTGAATGCTGACTTTGTTTAACAATGGTGCTGTTGGAAATGGGCATAAGCTAGCATTTCGTTGCAGAAAGGACATGAAAAAACAGGTTATTCTTAATGATGAGAGAAATAAATTATATTTTGAACAGCTAGAGGAAAAAAACTAGACTGGCCACACAAATGAAAAAGTAAAGTGAAACCTTCAAAATTAGTTTGTATTTTATTAACAGTCAGAATTAGATCAATGGAAGTAAATATTAAAAAATCTCAAAAATGTATTAAGTTATTGCAGCAATATTGGCAACAAAATCAACTAGCTAATCAAAGCCCAAAATCCCAAGTTATGCTGTCCTTAGAGCTTCTTTTGAAAGCCCCAAATAAGAGAGAATTATCAAACCTTAGTGGGAAACAGCATGGCTTTTGAGCAGTTTTAAACATATATCTATTCTCATGTAGTAGGTTAACATGCTTTATTTTTGACATTTTAATTTCTTCATTATGGTTTTAACTCCAAGAGGGTCCTAAAACACAGATTTCTTCATCTGTGAGAGTTAAGCGATTAAAAAAAATCCTTCTAGTAATCACTAGTCAATTAAAAAGAATGTTAATATGTATATCCACTAGCTAGCAAAATTCTGATTTTTCCCTGTAAACAGGGAAGTGTCCAAGCTGATTTGACATCTGATTTGATCTGATTAGAGCCTAGGTTTGTTTAAAGTTATCTCCAGATTTGTTTACAAATGATTTTTTTGTGGAGTTGGGAAGAAGTCTGCAAGTAAGAGCAAGAAGAGGTGAGTCTGAAAAAGACCTGCATATCTCCAGCCAGGATAACAATATACAGGAGATGTATATGTGAAGTTTAGCAACAAATACACACAAGTCTAGCCTATGCAAAAAGGCCTGGTAGGTTTTTGGTTGGTTTGTTTGTTTGTTTTGTACAGATTGTTTTCATTAACTAGAGCTTTATTTCCAGGATGGTAAAGATGTGGTGAAGCCCAAAGCCTGACACAGCCTGCCAGGCAGCACATCAGCTACCATGAACACAAAGGTGCCTGAAGCACCCTGTGAAAAGAAACCTTTTTCCAAGAAAATTGCAAGCCAAGTTGCTGGATTTTTGTTTGTATTTTAAAAGCCACCAAACTTAAGTAGCAAAACAGATGAGAGGAAAAGACAGAGTCAAAATTACAGGTAGGTCCCTTGCAGCCACAGTGGAAGCTGAAAGAAATGCTAAGAGAGCACAAGGTGTTACAACTTGACTGAGAAGGAAAAAACCCCAGTTAGGATAAATGCTCATCATACTGTGTGAGTTGCTAGCTATGAAGCCCTCCTATTGCTCGTCATACTCATTTTATCTTTTCCTCAATTCAGAAAACAATGCGTCCCAAAGAACTACGTATATTTTCATGTGTTCCTACATTATCAGCACAGTGGAGCTCCTATCTTGGGCTAGAATACTGCAGTGAAGCAGCAATACAAAAATAATAATAATAATAATGCTGATATTCTTTACAGATCCTGTAGGATACTAAGCTTAAGGATTGTCAAGCAGTTAGTGTTACTATGGGAACTGATTTCTTGGTTAGTCACATATTCAATGTATTTATCCAACTCTGCACTTACATGAAAACTGTTCGGTGATTTTGTTCCAGGGCTACTTGAGCTGCATGGAAAGAAATGTTCAGTTTATTAGAAATGAATCCACTGCAGTAAGTAAAATGTTTTTTTCCTATAGTAACATATTAAATTAACCAGGCTACAGTATTTTCTGATGAAAGTTGGATGCACTTGTAATTCCAACAGCCTTAAGGAGTGGCAGAGCAATTAAACTTCCAAATCGTTACACCCCCTGCAAGGTTGCAGAAACTGTAGTGTCTAGACTGGTGCCTAACTAGCCTACCCTGTGGAAAATTCCCAATGACTATTATTTCCTAAAGAAAGGAAAGAGTTTTTCTCTTCTTAATGACCAAGAACTCTCACAGTTTCCTTTCCATAGTAAGAAAAATTAAAATCACTTCACAAATTACATCAGACAACTACAACGAAAATTCCTGCAAGTCCAGGATGAATTTTATGTCAGAACACATACACATTCATCTGAAGAAGTTCTGGCATTTGTCTGCAACATGGGAAACAAAGGTCCAGGACTCAAAGGTAGTTGATAGAGACTGCACTTGAACCAGGGTTAAATTTAAGAGTTGTGAGTTTCTCTTTCATAGGTTCTTCTCTCATGTTATCTACCCTATTGAGTTATGTCACACAACTGGGGTAGAAGCAGGGGGGTGTGATGAAAAGGCTTTGATTTCTCCCCAGCCCAAGTGCACTTTTCTGTACAAAATCAGTTTTTCCTCCAAAGAGCTCAGAGAGTAAATTGTGACACTCTTTTGGAGAAACAAAAAATTGCTTACTTAAACCACTGTTTTATTCTTGTTTTATAGAATCATAGAATCATAGAATCATACAGGTTGGAAAAGACCTCTAAGATCATCGTGTCCAACCGTCAACCCAACACACCATGTCCACTAAACCATGTCCCTAAGGGCCTCATCTATACGTCTTTTAAATACCTGCAGGGATGGTGACTCCACCACTTCCCTGGGCAGCCTGTTCCAAGGCCTGACCACTCTTTCAGTAAAGAAATTTCTCCTAATGTTCAATCTAAACCTCCCTTGGTGCAACTTGAGGCCATTTCCTCTCGTCCTATCGCTAGTTACTTGGGAGAAGAGACCAACACCCACCTCGCTACAACCTCCTTTCAGGTAGTTATAGAGCACAATGAGGTCTCCCCTCAGCCTCCTCCAGACTAAACAACCCCAGTTCCCTCAGCCGCTCCTCATAAGACTTGTGCTCCAGACCCTTCACCAGCTTCGTTGCCCTCCTCTGGACACGCTCCAGCACTTCAATGTCCTTCTTGTAGTGAGGGGCCCAAAACTGAACACAGGATTCGAGGTGCGGCCTCACCAGTGCCGAGTACAGGGGCACGATCACCTCCCTACTCCTGCTGGCCACACTATTCCTAATACAGGCCAGGCTGCCACTGGCCTTCTTGGCCACCTGAGCACACTGCCGGCTCATGTTCAGCCGGCTGTCAACCAGCACCCCCAGGTCCTTTTCCTCTGGCCAGCTTTCCAGCCACTCTTCCCCAAGCCTGTAGCGTTGCCTGGGGTTGTTGTGGCCGAAGTGCAGGACCCGGCACTTGGCCTTGTTGAATCTCATACAGTTGGCCTCGGCCCATCGATCTAGCCTGTCCAGGTCCCTCTGCAGAGCCTTCCTACCCTCCAGCAGATCAACACTCCCGCCCAACTTGGTGTCATCTGCAAACTTACTGAGGGAGCACTCGATCCCCTCGTCCAGATCATTGATAAAGATATTGAACAAGACCGGCCCCAAAACTGAGCCCTGGGGAACACCGCTCGTGACCGGCCGCCAACTGGATTTAACTCCGTTGACCACAACTCTCTGGGCTCGGCCGTCCAGCCAGTTTTTTACCCAGCAAAGAGTGTACCTGTCTAGGCCGTGAGCCACCAGCTTCTCTAGGAGAATGCTGTGGAAGACAGTGTCAAAGGCTTTACTGAAGTCCAGGTAGACCACATCCACAGCCTTTCCCTCATCCACTAGGCGGGTCACCTGGTCACAGAAGGAGATCAGGTTGGTCAAGCAGGACCTGCCTTCCATGAACCCGTGCTGGCTGGGCCTGATCCCCTGGTTGTCCCGGACATGGCTCGTGAGCACCCTCAAAACCAACCGCTCCATGATCTTCCCCGGCACCGAGGTCAGACTGACCGGTCTGTAGTTCCCCGGATCCTCCTTCCGGCCCTTCTTATAGATCGGCGTCACATTGGCGAGCCTCCAGTCGTCCGGGACCTCCCCAGTTAACCAGGACTGCTGGTAAACGATGGAGAGTGGCTCGGCAAGCTCCTCCGCCAGCTCCCTCAGTACCCTCGGGTGGATCCCATCCGGTCCCATAGACTTGTGAGCGCCCAGGTGGCGTAGCAGCTCATTAACTTCATCCTCTTGAACTATGGGGGGTTTATCCTGCTCGTCGTCCCTGTCTTCCAGCTCAGGGGGCTGAGTACCCTGAGGATAACCACTCTGACTAAAGACTGAGGCAAAGAAGGCATTGAGTACCTCAGCCTTTTCCTCATCCTTGGTGGCAACGTTCCCCCCCACATCCAATAGAGGATGGAGATTCTCCTTGGCTCTCCTTTTGTCATTAACATACTTATAAAAACATTTTTTATTGTCTCTCACAACAGTGGCCAGGTTGAGTTCTAGCCGGGCTTTTGCCTTTCTAATTTCCTCTCTGCACGACCTAACGCGATCCCTGTACTCTTCCTGAGTTGCCTGCCCCTTCTTCCACAAGTGATAAACTCTCCTTTTTTCCCTGAGTCCCAGCCAGAGCTCCCCGTTCAGCCAGGCCGGTCGCCTTCCCCGCCCGTTCTTCTTGCGGCACATGGGGACAGCCCGCTCCTGCGCCTTTAAGACTTCCTTCTTGAAGAACGTCCAGCCTTCCTGGACCCCTTTGCCATTCAGGACTGTCTCCCAAGGGACCCTCTCGACCAGTGTTCTGAGCAGGCCAAAGTCCGCCCTCCGGAAGTCCATGGTAGCGGTTTTGCTGGCCCCCCTCCTTACTTCACCAAGTATCGAGAATTCTACGATTTCATGGTCGCTAAGCCTGAGCTGGCCTCCAACCGCCACATCTCCCACCAGTCCTTCTCTGTTTGTGAACAGCAGGTCAAGCGAGGCACCTCCCCTGGTGGGCTCGCTTACCAGCTGCGTCAGGAAGTTATCCTCCACACACTCCAGGAACCTCCTCGACTGTTTCCTCTCTGCTGTGTGGTATTTCCAGCAGACGTCCGGGAAGTTGAAGTCCCCCACGAGAACAAGGGCTAGCGACTGTGAGACTTCTGTGAGCCTCTGGTAGAATATTTTGTCTGCCTCCTCGTCCTGGCTAGGTGGTCTATAACAGACTCCCAGCAGGATATCTGCCTTGTTGGCCTTCCCCCTCATCCTTACCCACAAGCACTCAACCTCGTCATCACTACCATCGAGCTCTAGACAGTCGAAGCACTCCCTAACATACAGGGCTACCCCACCGCCTCTCCTTCCTCGCCTGTCCCTTCTGAAGAGCTTATAGCCATCCATTGCAGCACTCCAATCGTGAGACTCATCCCACCACATTTCCGTGATGGCGACTAAGTCATAGCTACCCCGCTGCACAATGGCTTCCAGCTCCTCCTGTTTGCCGCCCATGCTGTGTGCATTGGTGTAGATGCACTTGAGCTGGGCTGCCGATTTCTGCTGCGACATTGGCATGCGGTCCCTGGGCTCTTCTCTAGAGAGCCTGGTTTTATCCCCTTCCCCCTTCGAATCTAGTTTAAAGCCCTCTCGATGAGCCCCGCCAACTCATACGCGAGAATCCTTTTCCCCCTGCAAGACAGCTGAACTCCGTCCGTCGCCAGCAGGCCCGGTGCCGTGTAAACCTCCCCATGGTCAAAGAAGCCAAAATTCTGCCGATGACACCAGCCCTTGAGCCACGTGTTGATCCGATGAGTTTTCCTGTTCCTTTCAGTGTTCCGCCCTGCCACTAAAGGGATCAAGGAAAACACTGCCTGTGCTCCCGATCCTCCCACCAGTCGCCCCAGTGCCCTGAAGTCCCTTTGGATCCCTTCGGGACTTCTCTCTGCAACCTCCTCACTGCCAGCCTGTACAACCAGTAGCAGGTAGTGATCGGAGGCCTGCACGAGACCAGGGAGTTTCCTAGCAATGTCCTTCACCCGGGCCCCAGGGAGGCAGCGGACTTCCCTGTGGGATGGGTCTGGCCGACAAATTGGGCCCTCGGTCCCTCTCAGAAGGGAATCACCAATGACAATTACCCTCCTTTTTTTCTTAGCGGAGGCAGTCGTAATTTGTGGGGCTGGCTGCCTCGCCTCGGGCAACCCCCTGGATGGGCCTTCATCTTCGTCCTCGTTTGTCTGGCCCTCAAGTTCCAGAGCCCCATATCTGTTGTGTGAGGGCAACTGGGAAGGTTGAGGTGAGGGAGGCCGGCCGGGGGTTCGCCTGGCGCCCCGAGCAGGGACCTGTGTCCATTCCCCTCCATCGCCTGGGTCCCCTCCTTCTGCCTGGTGGCAAGAGGGCTGGGGTTCTTCCGCTTCTTGCGGAGCCTCCGTGTGCTGCCCTTGCTTCAGGGACGGCAGGGTGCGGCTCCACCAATCTATCTCCCTCTCGCACTCCCTGATGCTCCTTAGCCTCTCCACTTCCTCCTTCAGCTCTGCCACCAGGCTGAGCAGATCATCCACCTGGTCGCAACGCACACAGGCGTCATCTCTGCTGCCCTCCGGTACAAGGGACAGCCTCAGGCACTCCCTGCAGCCGGAGACCTGGACAGATGTGTGTTTGCGTAGGGGCTCTGTCTGGGTCGCCACGTTTGTCCTGGCGATGGCTTTCGGCCGAGTGGATACCATGGCCAGGTCCTCTTCTGGGAGGGCGACGACCACGAGCTGAGCTGGCCTCTGGAGCCTGGAGGGGGGCTGCGCCCTGCTCGCACGCCCTGCCGGCGCCAACTGCCGCGCCAACTGCCGCGCCACGCCCTTCTGCCGCGCCACGCCCTGTTTGCCCGCCCTGGTCGCCGCGCTCCCTGGGGGCTGCTCTAGTACCTGAGGGGGTTCGGCCGCCGTCCCTCCTGTCCCCGCCCACGCTGAGTCAGAGCTGCCGCTCGTCAGGAGCTCGCTCCTCCGGCTCGGGGGAGGGGGGCTGGGGCTCCCTCCCGCTCCCTGCGCTTTTGCCTTCGCCGTTTTTGCCGCGGTTTTGCCGCTTCACGAAGGGTCCCCCGGCGCGATCCTCCGCTCCGGAGCCCTTCGCCTCGGTGGCTTCGAATGAAATGGCGGGTGCCCTGGGTTTTAAACTGTTTTATAACTAACTATGTTAAATATTTGTGGATCCAAGGCATAAGAGAGCCAGGACTCAGGCAGCATTTTTGTAATTTTTCCAATTCACTAAGAGATTGCCAATGTTCAATATTTTTGCGGAAGCCACCCTTTTCCCCTCCACAAACATTTTCTCCTCATTCTCACAATTAGAATAAATAAATATATATTACATATATATAAAATATATATAAAAATCAGTGTTTCAGACTCCCTTTATGAAAACCAAGAACAATACTTAACTATGTTTACACTTCACATATGTCATAGATTTTAGGCATCCTAGAAGAAAACAATCACTCTGGAAATTTTATTCACCTTTTGTTGCCTCAAAATTATTATAAACCATAATAGCTGTAACATCCTCTATATATATTACCTTTTTTAACTACCCCTGCAAGTCTCAAATCATCTGAGATATACTGCTATAAAAGATGCTAGTAACGGGTGGGAATGTGGCCCTTGTGAGGTATGCATGTGTAAGACAAACGTATTTGTTTTAACAGCACACTCTCTGAAGAGTGATAAATCATTGTTACAGAAAAGTAAGAGTCTTGTGTTTCATTAGGCTACATCAGAAGTGACAAAATACGAGGTTCTTACAGAGCTAATGGCATGACTCTGTATGTGTGTATGTAGACCATCCACAGACTACACCTGCTAGCTACTGGGAAACTGGTAAGTAGATGATCCCTTGGGATCTAATTCGACAGTAAAACCTACCAAACTAATGACAAGAAAACCCACAAAAGATTACAGAATACCCAAATATTTGCTGATACCCTGCAAAAGCAGGTGGGCAGAATTTAAACTGCTCCCTTGATGATTATTAACTGCAACATCTAGTATAATTTGGCCTGAAGATTTATAGCTTGACAGAGGTTACAAAACAAAACTTAGCTTCCAGGGCTGAGCCCTAAATCCTCAGCATTTCTGCATGCTCTTGCTTTCCTCTGTTACAATTCTGACCGTGGGATATACAGAAACTTTCAAGTATTTTGATTATTACAATCTTTCATTTTAAAAAGCCTAGAAAATAAAAAAGTGAGGTTTTTTTCCAGGTAACGAAGAAATGCGCCTACGAGAGGGCTCGAGGGGAGGGATGGAGATAAAGAACAGAATCATTTAAGCTCAGCGGTACCTGAACATGGAGTGTCAGGAGGGAAACAGCAGGAAATCATACTCTTACTTCGAGTTCTAATTTCTACTATTTGTAACTTAGAGTCATACGTGACAAAAGCAGTTTACTAGTGATCAAAACAAATCCTATTTTAAGAATATAGGACCAGTACAAGTGCCTTGCCCTTAGTGACAATAACAAATTGGCAGGACTGCAGTTTTCTAATGTTCATGGTATAAAAATCATAGAATTGTAGAATCATAGAATCATAGAATAGTTTGGGTTGGAAGGGACTTTTAAAGGTCATCTAGCCCAACCCCCCTGCCATGGGCAGGGACATCTTCAACTAGATCAGGTTGCTGATCCAGTGTCGGGGTGGGAATTGTCTCTGCCACTAGGCTCACAGTTCAGAAATAACTGATTACATCAAATACATAGAGTATGCAGTAGATTTTGGCATCATCTTGATAATGTTGTGGCAGATCTCGATAACCACAGTGACAATCTCATTCAAGTATGTGACATGGAATTAGAGAGTGTTAATTTGCATCCAATTTCTGGGCCATTAACACATTTGGGAAAGAAGGGAATACTTCATAGTACCTGTCGTATTATCATACCTCTTGCTATTAAAAAAAAATCATTTTCCATTAGCGAAGGGCAGCACTGATTCTTTATCTGATCCAAATCCCACTCCCACTGAAGCTGCCAGAAGCAGCACATTATTCTCGTGCGGATATATGTCCAATGATGTGCCTCTTAGTGAACATTATTTCCATTTGACATATGACCACCTGCTTGAAGGTAGCAATTTTTCCATGTGTTTTGAGAAAGAAAAGCAAAATCACAAGTCACAGAAGTTAGAGTAATGCTTCTTCAGAAAAGAAAGAAAATTGCCATTGGCTCATGGAAAGTTTTCCAACACAGCTGTTTTTCCTGGAGCTGTGCCTCTGAATTGTAAACATAGCTGCTACTTTGGCCATCAAAAATTTGGTTCAAAAATATACACACTTTGGAATAAAATAGGCTTGGACTGTAACACCCTGTGAGTTTTTGAAAAAGATGCGGATACAATTGGAATCCATTCTTTCCCAAATGCTCAGAAACCACAGCAACAGTAATTATTTTTCCTCAGATGCTTTTAAACTCACTCCAGTCATTGTTCAGTGATTTGTAAGCTCTGCAGAAAAGCAGATGGTGTGCTTTGACCATTGTTTATTTTACCAGCCAATTTTATTCCACTGTTGTTTCATATCCTTTCTCCTGCTTGTTGCATCTGCTCATTTCTTCAGGTTATACTTGAGAAATTCTCCTGGGCAAGGGCAATCTCAGTGTTGCGTGTGGATGGTGCCTAACACAGGATGGCTCTGCCCCTAGTGCAGGTCTCTGGAGGCAGAAGTTAGACACTAAACAATCTTTTGGTGCCATGTGCTATCTTGGGTCACTTAAGGTGTAACTTCAAGTTTTTAATCACTGTAATTTTTGCCCTATTAGGAGACCTAGTAGACAGAAATGTGCATTGCAGTTGCTGGATTTCAGTAGAGAGGAGGTGTCTAAGAAGCAGCAGAAATAGTCTGAACGATGATCCACTCAGCCTTCCTCAGGGAAAAAAAAAGTGAAAGGACATGGGCAAAGCAAGGAAAACTGTTGACAGTGCTGTCAATGCTACAAGCAGTAAGAACTGATACTGAGGAACCACATACATGCCCTTCAGTATTGGTTCTCTGTAAGCCAATAGATAACAGAGGTCCACTAATCCTCATCTATTTTGTTCTAGTGAAAATGCTGTGACTTGCTCTGAAAGTAGGCTCAAATGAACAGAGAAACTCATTCCAGTTACCTAACTGGAGGCAACCCAAACCTTTGGCTGCACAGACTATTTTGATTTGAAGTGGCCCACCCACAGAAAACAAGGGGTGAGTACTAGGTAATAACACTGCAGTTCCGTTTCCAACCAGTAAAAACAAGTACCTCTTTTCTGTTTTAACAGTTTTTCCTAAGCAAATTATTCCTAAAAAAACAAACCATGACTTTTTAAAACGTCCCTGTTTTATTATTCAGCTTTCTTTTACTGTTACTTTTCAATACCATTTAAGAATTGGTACACAGACGAAGAGCAGCTGCTTCCTTTTGATTAGTTTTAATGCAACTAATTTACTTAAAAACAAACAAACAAACAAAAAAACCCCAACACATCAACTTTGATCAGCATTTGCACTATATTCTCCCACTGGACACCTCAATCTGTAGGTCCTCATTTTCTGCTGTACAGTCTGTGTATGCAACTATGTCACATCATCACGATGAATTGCTATTGTAGGGATCAGTTGTTCCATTTGTACATTCGAAATGAAGAAAAGGAACAATTCTGCGTTGTTATTTAAAATGTAAACTTTTCGTAAATTGCTGGATCAAATGAGCTGGACATGTAAGTGGACTTGTCCTGTGCCTGCCTAGGTACTTTCAGTGGCATCACTACTTCATGAAAGGACTACGAAGTACTTCAGTTCCCTGGCACTGCAGCCTGGAGATTATCCCATCCACACATCCGATCTGGCAGCATGTTGTTACACTGCCCCTTTACAAGGAACAAGTTCAAGGACAAATGTGCATTGTGTTGCAAAGCGGCAGCACGATAGTATGGTGAGTGAGAAATCACAGAAGGAGCTAAAGCAGCAACAGCTGCCCTGGGAGGAACAAAGAAAAGGGCCACTCTTGTAAGCCAGAGCACATGTCTGCTCGGGTCTCCCACCCAGTCAGGGTGAAGATTAGATGGTACATTCTGACACAAGTGCACAAGCACCCATAGTGCCTCAAGGGAGGGGAAATAGAGGGAGATGCTGGATGGCAGTCCAACCAAGCTGAAGGTTTGCAACACTGGGAGTCAGCAAGCGTGTGCTTCACAGAGGCGCTGAAGCTAACACTTTCACGCTTACCACCTGCAGAAGGAGGGACAGAAGAGCCTATGATATACGGACCCCAGCTAGTTCATTTTTTCAGCTCTAATGTGAGTAATAGCAGAGAGAGAGAGATTGATTAGGGCACACTGGAACAGCGATAAAGTGGGAGAGGAGGTCCCAGCAGAGTCAGCTGCATGGGGCTCCCAGATCATGGTCCCTGGCCCTGACGCTGCAAGGTGAAGCTCCCTCAGAGCCATAACCCAGTCTTACAGGGAGATCCTGTGGTATGGGGAGGGGGTTAGTTGGGGTGATATGGGGGCTGCGGAGGGAAAGAAAGTGGGGAAAGAGGGAAGCAGCCCTTTCCCTTTATCATAGAGCAGGTTCCGTCCACAGCAGACATGTCGTTCTCAGTGACAGGGAATTGCACAGAAATAGTCTTTTCACCAATTTCTACCGATCACCTAAAACAACGACTCTAAAACCATGTTATTTCAAAACTCTACAACTGTGAAATTTCTCAATGAAATCTGCCGTGGTCCAGACGCACAACAGGTATAAAGGAGGCAGTGAACATTTACATCGGTCCTCCTCCGAGAAAATCCTTAGCTCCTTACCCAAGCTACTGTATTCTGTACTTCCAGTGCTGAACTTCCCAATTCGAATCTGTAGGAAGCAGCTGAAACAGATTCATTTTCGTCCTAAAGTGAGGGAGCCCTGGTACACATCCTGTGTGCACCTCAAGGTTTCTTTGACAAAAAGGAATGTGTAACCCACGGCTTAACACGTTAGAGGGTCCCCTTCTGTGTCTCACACAGAGGAAGGTGCTAGTCGTTAGTCACTGATTACAGAAGGTAGTTGATGCAAGTAGCCCAGAAATTCCCCAATTCCCCATGTCACCCACATTAAATATAAAAGGAGACAAAACAGAAAAAAACCCCAAACAACAAAAACCCCCACCAAAACCCAGACTTTTTGAATACGTACTATGTATACCTGACACTTCAAATAACTTACGTTTGTGCAAAGTGCAACAACAGCTTAAACATTTAGTTTTTCTAAACCAAATTGTGACTAAATGTTGGTTCTATATTTGAAAAACAGATTGGTGGTCAGCTTGCATCCAGATTGGACTTCTGAGTCTGTGAAAGTTTCAGCTGATGATTTCAGTTTGGATTAATTACAGAAATGGAGGATTCAAGCTGCTTCATATCGAGATAAGTTTGTGGGTTTTGTGTTTAATAAAAATAGCTTTCCCAGTTAGAAAATAGGTGCAGGGAGGGAATGGGGCGTTTTCTTAAGTATCATAGGAATAATTATCTACAGAATCCAATAGGAATAATGATGACAAGAAGTTTAACTAATTTCAAGAGGCAGTTACTACCTACATTTTATGAAACTGGGACCAGTTTCACAATATAGGGCTGGCCTCTAAAATCTAGAAAGTCATTTTCCCTTGGTTAAAAATATTTCATCCTCTGAAAGGCTAAATATAAAAACCTACAGAAAACATTCATTTCAGCACGCTTTGAATGAGCCACCAGATGTTTGACTGAATGTCATTGTCACTTTTTCAGTCATCTAACACTCTCCCTTCGTATTCTTAAGACTGTCTTCCCTGATATTTGAGTCATTTATGCACTGTACCATGAACATTTCCTTAATTAGAAATAAAAGCCTAGGATTTCTATTATTCCTATTAAATGAAGTATAGAGGTTATTCTTTGACACATACAATGAATGAACCCATTTTGGATGAAAAAACAGCTTTACCTGAATTTTTTGCTTACTTCTTCTACTGTAGTATGACAGATGCTTTCACAACATTTCTGTTACAGAAAGTTTTTGTTTGTTTTTATTTTCTATGAGTTCACCTTGCTTTGTTCCATTCCCTCAGTGCAATGAGAGAGTAATTGAAGGTTTCATCTCTTCCCCACAAGGAAAGTCTTGCCTCACCCTTGATCTTTAGAGGACATCAGTTTAGGAGATTTAAACTGACTATTGATGAGTAACTTCATCTTCCTATGAAATTGCAATGGTGCCACACAAAACATAGAAGTCCATTCTGAAGGAGGAAAGCCAAAGGAAAATCTGAAGTTATTCCCTTGCTTATTTCTAGCTGAATGCCTAAAAACCAGCACAGAAGCAAACAAACCAAGTAAAATCTTGGAATTCCTGATGCAAGTGAGGATTTTGGCAAGTACAACATTGTGGGAAGCTTTTCATACACCATCATTTAGAAATTCATATTTGAACACCCAGCCAAACTACTGTTCCAAGGTCTCTTACCAAAATCAAATCCCACCTTTGCAAAATAATTCCCCGTGCTAAATATTGCTCCCTTTTTAATGTTGTTTCATTGTTACTTTTTTTTTCTCACAGGAAAGATTTTTCTTTTAATCTATTTCAGAATGTATTTTCAGAGAATCATTTATATATCTACAGAAACACTTTACTTATCTTAAGCAGGTTCTCTTCGCCAGGGATGGTCCCTCTCTCCCTTAAACTCTCATGCAATCTATTTATTGATATTCTTATAAGGAAGCCAATAACAATAAAGTACACATTAAAACTGAGAAAGATTAATTCAATAGGAAATCTTTCATTATGGCTTTATTGCACTTTCGTTAGGTCAAGTGCAAGGTCCTGCACATGGGTCTGGGCAATCCCCAGTGTCAATACAGACTGGGAGATGAAGGGATTGAGAGCAGAGAAGGACTTGGGGATCCTGATGGATGAAAAATTGGACATGAACCAGCAATGTGTGTCTGCAGCCCAGAAAGCTAGTCGTATTCTGGGCTGCATCAAAAGAAGCGTTGCCAACAGGTCGAAGGAGGTGATTCTCCCCCTCTGCTCCACTCTGCTGAGACCCCACCTGGAGTGCTGCATCCACCTCTGGAGTCCTCAGTACAGGAGAGACATGGACCTGTTGGAGCAAGTCCAGAGAAGGACCACAAAAATGATCAGAGGGATGGAACACCTCTGCTAGGCTAAGAGAGTTGGGATTATTCAGACTAGAGAAGAGAAGGCTCTGAGGAGCCTTTATTCTGGCCTTTCAATATATAAAGAGGGCTTATAAGAAAAGTGGAGAGAAACTTTTTACCAAGGCCTATAGAGACAGAACAAGGGGCATCAGTTTTAAACTAAAAGAAATAGACTTAGACTAAATATAAGGAAGAAGTTTTTTACAATGAGAATTTTTTTTACAATGGTAAGACACTGGAACAGGTTGCCCAGAGAGCTGTGGATGCCCCATCCCTGGAAGTGTTCAAGGTCAGGTTTGACCTTGACGGGGCTTTGAGCAACCTGATCTGGTGAAAGATGTCCCTGCCCATGGCAGGAGGGTTGGACTAGATGATCTTTAAAGATCCCTTCCGACCCAAACCATTCTGTGATTCAATGACTTCTTACTGATAGGTTTAATTCATACAACAGGATTTTGTCTTCCTACACAGACCACTCTGCATGAGGAGTCAAAGAGGTAGGAGCCAGTATGTGAATCTCATTCCATATTCACTCGCTCTCTAACCCCATATGTCCTCTCCCCTGGTACTTCCACTCCTTCTGTGTTATCTCGACAGACCTTCTATTCCAAGGCTGTCTGAAATGTAATTTCTTCTCTGCAACTCTGTCCTTCTACTGGTCTTTCATTCCAGTCCTGAGTTCACTGCTTTTTCCTGGTAACCTTGACCACTTGCAATACTTCTCCCCTGCTCATTAAATCTCTATCCCACAAAGTTCTCAACTCACATGTCCCGCTTGGGGCATGAGAAATCCAGTGCAGTTCAGTCTATATGAATGTATACACTGCTTATAGGTTCAAAGTGAAATGCTTTGCTGGGTTTGACAACCACAGTCAATCCTATGGAGACTTATGCCCATCTTTCATGGAAACTACAAACAGTTTAGAGGAGTTTTTTTCACTTTTAATTAATCTAATAAGAAACTCTAAGTTGGTTTTAAAGTTATTTCATTAACCATTTTGGGCACTACTAGCAGCTAAGAACAACCCTTTCAACCAAGTGCCTGAGGAGGCTGGTTATTAGAGCTAATGACCATCACCTAAAGGCTTTCAGGTGTCTTGAAATCTGCAGTCTTACATGAAGCCAAGAAGACCTTTTTCCTCCTTTTTTGCAAATATTTGAAATACAATAAGTCTTCATTAAACATTCTTACTTGCCAGGTGGTTATTTTTCCCTGTTTCTGAAGATTTTTCTTTTCATTCACACAAAACAAGCTCTACAATAAACAACTTAGAATAGATATTGGACGGTTAAACTGCAGCAATACTAACTGCAGTTTGAAAAAAAGTTCAGGACTTACAAGCCCTTCGTTTTTCTGTTTCCATGGCAAATAACGGCATTTTAGTCCATTTCTAAATGACGTCAGAAAAGAAATGACATCTTCATTCAGCATTTCTACAATAAACTGACGAATTCTTAAAAGGAAATGCAGCCTTAGCAGGTATGTAAGTGATCATTATAGAGACCTGATTTATTAGGAATTTCCACCTAAAGGCATTTTCAACATCAGTTTTTCTCTATTAGCAAATGTTGACTTTTTAATGAGATCATTGCTGCAGTCTCCGGTGGTGCTATTTCAGTTTGTCTCCAGTTATAAACTCAGTAGGTCACAGCATAGCCTGAGGAAAAAAAAAAAAAAAAGAAAAAACAAACCAAAACAAAACAGAAAGAAAAAACCCACAGAGAACCAAACCTATCAATAGTCCCATTAAAAATATCAAGTACAAAGTCTGGGCTGAGCAGGCAACCAGCAGACACAGTTTCACAGTTTCATTTTATGCTGAAAGAAATACTAACATGTCCCCAAACTGATTGCATTTAAACCTTGTACGCCTGGGGGTTTCACTCACAGAAATACAAGCAGCCCATCTCAAGTACTCTGGGGGCATCACCTTAAGCCTGCAGCAGAGGAGTGCCAGTCTTGGCAATCCCTGTTGATCTTCCACAGTAAAAAGGAATAAGGACATAGATGCATTAGCATTGTAGGCCAGATGGGGAGTGTGCTTTTGAAGAGGATTTCCCAATCACCTACACATGTGTTACTTCCTGCCATGGAGCAGGCTCAGACCACAAAAGCTATATTCCTTCTGGATGACACTGGGGAGGTAAATGCTCTCCAGGGACTTGCCTAATGCACTCCAACCATTAACGGGCATTCAGATCAGAGGACCAGACTGGTGCTTCTTTGAAACAACCCTACCCCATCTCCAAAAAATGTCCGAGTGCCAACATCGTTACCGTAGCACTAACCTTGTCAGCTCCTACCAGGTCACACTACTTATGAGCATAGACACAGCTGAAGTGTAACATGACAAGAGACAACTGCAACTCTGATGGTGTAACTACATCACTGAGAATCTTTTCCTTGACCTTAAGCAATATCCTATTCCTCTTGGAAGTACTCAGAAATTTTAAAAACTGACTCGTGAGCAGATCTTCCTTACAGAAAGAAAAGTTGTCTCTGCAGCTACCCAGTTAGCAATAGAGCTGAAGGATGGAAAGGTCACAGGAAATTAACGTTATTGCTAGAACGATTCAGAGCACTGTTCTGCTGAAACCACAAGGGGGGAGGGAGGAAGGGCGGGACAAATTGACCATGAATACATTTAGACTGGAGATCAGAAGAAGACTTGTAACGCATAAAGGAGTCAGAAGTTGAAAGCATCCCAGAGGCTGCTGTTATCACTATTTCTAGCCAGTTCAAAGGTGGAGCTTGATCATATTTTTAAAGGGATTATATGAAATACCTGGCTGTGAATACAGTAAACTAGACTCTGTGGCCCAGTAAATCTCTTTCACTCTTATTTTCTCCTAAGCTCCCCAGACAGAGATGTACTATGGGCAAGGGTAAGTGTGAATATCATCAGGGATGAGGACTTGTTCCTACCCAGATCCTGCGTTACCACTGCCTTAGTAGGTGAGGATCAATACAGTTCCTTCTCGTCAAACACTCCTTCGAAGCCTGGAAGAGAAGAAGGACAAGACAGCCTAAGCAAACTGGGAGGACACCACTGTTTCTCATGTCACTCTCTCCCTTTCCCGAGAATTACTAACACAATAGTGGATGCTTATGTTAAAAACTTCTCTAGTTTTTATGGAAAACCAAGATCATGGTATTTTAGCAACGTGTATATACAGAATATTACATGATTATCAATCCTAATATAATAAGATACTAACTTTTAGGTGAAAACACTTCCACTGAATGTGGCAAGAAACAAAACAATACTGCTGTGCACAGAGGTAGAGATGTGTGTATCGGTCGATGGTGAAGGATTACGAAGACAGACGAAGCTGTTTGGTAATTCACAATTTCCCACTTTATTTAAAGAGCTGAAAAATGCTTCTCAAAAAGAAAAGCCTACACTATTTCCATGTTTTAAATGCAGAGACAAATGAAAGGAGCATACTCCTTCACCTTTATTACAGAATTAATAGTGTCCTATTCTGCAGATAGCAGTACGGTTCCTCTGGGGTATCGGGGGGGCCCAACACTGACCTGTCCAAAGTCATAGAGCAAACTGGTGAAGTCAGGAACCCCACTGTCATCCTCATGCAGTACAACTTTCCACACAGTTTTTGCTTCCCTGCAGTTGGTTGCTTTTTAGTACATGTCTTATTACTTGCCACTAAGTCTTTATCACAGGTTTTTCTTTAGCAATGTCAGGCATTCAGCTCGGCCAGTGCTCCATAGGAAATAGCTCCCTGTGCTGTTAAGGAAGACATGTGGTGCAGCTGCACCATCATTAAGTGTAACAGAAAATGAAAGGCTGCAGGCTTATGATCACCGGGAAAAGAAGGTTTTACACATCAGAACAGAGGCTCCTGAACAAAATACATTTAAGATCATCTTGTACTATTCTGTCATCTTTGTTCTGCAGAAAGTGTCTTGGGTTCATCCTGAAGTATCAGTTTCTTTTACTTTAATTGCCTCAAGGACATTTCTCTCTTTTTTCAAGGAGGAGAGTGTTCTTAAAGTGTTTCTTTAAAAGGAGAGTGTTTCTTTAAAAAAAAAACTATGTTAACAGTACCTGAATGTGATAAGAAGTGAACTCATTTGTATAAAGGCCTATCAGACTTCATATGTAGACTCCAGGCACTTTGACAGAGAATCTCTTACTGACAAACATACCTGGCCATTGCAAAAGGAAGAAAAAGGAGAAGTGGATGGGAAGGGGGAAAAAAAGACGTCTCTTCAGACTTCGACAAATAAGAGAGGTTCTAATCCACACTAGCTTCTGCTAATGGCACCATCCATTTAACTGAAGCTGGTTCACAGACTGGCACCATATTCATCACTTACATGTGGAAATAAACAGAGAAGATAAGCTGCAAAACAAAACTCAATGGAAAATTTATCTTGTTATCTGTCAGTACAAGTCCAGAAGAATATCAAGTGATTTTGGTTTCAGGATGGCCTCAGATTCTACTATGCCATGCTCACACTATTTAGGGTGCCACAGAGGCAGTCCTTTTTCCATCCAGAGAAAGCCCCTGAATACCCACATTAACAAAGTGTATAGGTAATCAATTTATTTAATTTTTGACATCAGGTGTTTGAAGAACTTAGCTCTAGAGAGTAGATAAAGCTTCCCAGTTATATTCAGATTTATCATTATTAAATGACTATTAAAAATAATTTCAGACTTACCTTTAACTTAACCGTTCAGAAATTACTTCTTAGAGACCATGGCCTTCCCTCAAAGAAAACTTTGCAAGTTTAAAGACAGAGGCAGAGCTGTGTTCCTTCCTTCTTTTCTGCAACTTATACTTTTATGAAATAAGCTTAAGTATTGTAAAAAATACTGGGCATACAGTGCTGGAGTTGTGGAAGCTGCTGCAGAAGCCTTACTGAAACCAACAGCCTAGTGCTCCAATGAATGTCTAAAAACTGAGATTGAAAATACTTTAAATGGAGAGAGAGGGGTCAGAAAATTGGTGGTGATACCGCTTTCTGAAAAGCACTTGTAAGCCCCGATAATGATTGCTTTATGCAATGTCCATCAATGTGACAATAAATATTTTTGTTTGGTTTTCTTTCAAAGATGGTAGTATAAAATAATATAAGTGTTATATCAGAGCTGAGATTTTTTATCTGCGACGGTGGTGCGTCCTACACGCCAAGACCTAAAGTCAAAAGATCTGACAAGCATCTCAGTGAAGTTTGTAACTTTTTCCCCTACATAGACTGTCTTTTGCACTCCTCCAGATAGTTTCCCTTCCAACTGCACCTCACTTACACCTCAACATTAAGTATCATAGGTATCTTTCAACTTTTCTGCCAAGTTTGACGTTCCATTCAGCCAACATGCTACATAAAATAGCATCCTGAGCCTATGGGAAAGCTTTTGTCATACTCGTGCCATTGCTGAACATAAGAAAAAGTTAGAGCATATCATGCTTACAGTGGAAGCAGAATGTTTTGGCAGAAGGAGACCTGGAAAATGAATAAGTAACTGGGTGAGACAGAAAAAAGAAGTACATGGAAAGGGGTTCAAAAATCAGTGGACAGATGTGAAAGCTACGAAACTAGAAATAAACTGAACATGAGTATCACTCACTGGACCAGAAGCACAGGGAATAGTTCCTCTGAAAAGAGATTTGTAGTAAAGTCAGTAGCTTCCAACGAGGGCATCCGGGATTCCCTGAGTTCAGTGAAAGTTTTGTCACTGAGATCAGAAAGATCTGAAGTTTCATGCCCAGAGGCTTGGCATTCCTCTCAAGAGTGCCTGTTTTTACAGTAATGAAATGTCCTTGTTAAAGCGAAGATCAGACTATTGCATTTGTCTGAGCCAGCAGCAGCAAGAAGAAAGTCTCTGGAGAAAGTGAAATACTACATTAGTGTATCAGAAAAAAAAAATGTTGAAAGTACATTTAAGTGGCAGGCATTTACTCTTAAAAATCCACAATTTACCATTTACCAGCTGTAGCACTTAATGGTTATTTACATTCAGCAGTGAGCCAACACATAATTTTTGGTATCAGTTAGCACATTTTCAAGGCTTTAAAGAACTGCCAAGAATTGCAATAGGAGGATGTCCATTAGTTTCCAGCTCATCTGTACTCTACTGGGAAAAATCCTTATCTCCCAACTGGGAAAAGCGCCCAGGTTGTTGCTGTAATAAATATTAGTTTACAAATTCTGGATGAATTTTAGCAATGCAGAGTAAATTCATGGTATTTAAAGACTTCTATTGTCTCAGCTCTTTTTAGTTTTAAGGATCTCTATCAAGATAAAAAGCTACCCTATCACTGACTCAAATTCAAGCAGCAACACAATTTCAATGTCCCTAACACTTCCTAGAAGCTGCAAGATTTAAAAACAAGTTATATTTTGATGAGAGGTCTGCTACACAGGACGCCCACATTAGGTACCTACAGGCCGGTTGAAGACACATCTAGTGTGTCTAGAGAATGACCCAGCAGTGTTGTACACTTGGACGTAATATTATATATGTTAGTATTTCCTACACTAAACTAATTTTGCCGCTTGAGCCATTCAGGCTTCAATTTGCTCCCTGTTCAATGCCCTCCTTTGGAGGTAACATGAGCTGGTGCCCAGAGACCAGCACTGCTCCCAGCCAGAACACAGGGATGCAAGAGAGTGAACAGGGCTATACCCACACGTGGACATCCTTCTGCACTGCCGAAGTCCAAAAACATTTGCCATGACCTCAAGCAATTTGTTGTAGGCTGCTCAGCCAGCATGCAGCAGAGCAGGGTGCTGGATCTGAACCCCGACTTGGATGTCACTTTATAATGAGTAGCATTTTAGGTAGTTATTAAAACTATGAAAAAAGGAACCTAAATACCAATATTATTTGCTCTGGTGAAGGTAAAATGTAGCTGCAAGTACTTGTCTGACAAATTACATTGCACAGCTCATTCACAAATTACATTGCACAGCACGTTGTTTTTAAAAATCATAAAATCTGAATTATTTCTAACTAAAGAAGAGTTTATAACTTTCAACAGCTTATGTCCAAACTTAGAAGATTTCCATTTTAGACAGATGAAAGTACCTGTGGCTCTCAACAAAATAAAATAAAATAAAATAAAATAAAATAAAATAAAATAAAATAAAATAAACAAAATAACACCTTTCAATTGCATTTACAGCAATCATAGAATAAAAAATTGACACAGGGCTCTCTGTCAGCTGCTTTCCAAACTGTTTACAAAGGAATGGAAGCATAAATGGATTAGGAAGAATCACAGAATCACAGAATCATAGAATCATTAACGTTGAAGAAGACCTCAAGGATCATCGAGTCCAACCATCAACCCAACACCACCATGCCCACTAAGCCATGTCCCCAAGCACCTCATCTACACATCTTTTAAATACTTCCAGGGATGGTGACTCAACCACTTCCCTGGGCAGCCTGTTCCAAGGCCTGACCACTCTTTCAGTAAAGAAATTTCTCCTAATGTCCAATCTAAACCTCCCTTGGCGCAACTTGAGGCCATTTCCTCTCGTCCTGTTGCTAGTTACTTAGGAGAAGAGACCAACACCCACCTCGCTACAACCTCCCTTCAGGTAGTTGTAGAGCGCGATGAGGTCTCCCCTCAGCCTCCTCTTCTCCAGACTAAACAACCCTGTTCCCTCAGCTGCTCCTCATAAGACTTGTGCTCCAGGCCCTTCACCAGCTTCGTTGCCCTTCTCTGGACATGCTCCAGCACCTCAATGTCCTTCTTGTAGTGAGGGGCCCAAAACTGAACACAGTATTCGAGGTGCGGCCTCACCAGTGCCGAGTACAGGGGCACGATCACCTCCCTAATCCTGCTGGCCACACTATTTCTGATACAGGCCAGGATGCCGTTGGCCTTCTTGGCCACCTGAGCACACTGCCGGCTCATGTTCAGCCGGCTGTCAATCAGCACCCCCAGGTCCTTTTCCTCTGAGCAGCTTTCCAGCCACTCTTCCCCAAGCCTGTAGCGTTGCCTGGGGTTGTTGTGGCTGAAGTGCAGGATCCGGCGCTTGGCCTTGTTGAACCTCAGCCCATCGATCCAGCCTGTCCAGGTCCCTCTGCAGAGCCTTCCTACCCTCGAGCAGGTCAACACTCCCGCCCAACTTGGTGTCATCTGCAAACTTACTGAGAGTGCACTCGATGCCCTCGTCCAGATCGTTGATAAAGATATTGAACAAGACCGGCACCAAAACTGAGCCCTGGGTAACATCGCTCGTGACCGGCCGCCAACTGGATTTAACTCCATTGAGCACAACTCTCTGGGCTCGGCCGTCCAGCCAGTTTTTTACCCAGCGAAGAGTGTACCTGTCTAAGCCATGAGCTTCTCTAGGAGAATGCTGTGGGAGACAGTGTCAAAGGCTTTACTGAAGTCCAGGTAGACCACATCCACAGCCTTTCCCTCATCCACTAGGCAGGCTACCTGGTCATAGAAGGAGATCAGGTGGGTCAAGCAGGATCTGCCTTCCATGAACCCGTGCTGGCTGGGCCTGATCCCCTGGTTGTCCCGCACATGCCTTGTGAACGCCCTCAAAATGAACCGCTCCATAATCTTCCCTGGCACCGAGGTCAGGCTGACCAGCCTGTAGTTCCCCGGATCCTCCTTCCGGCCCTTCTTATAGATAGGCATCACATTGGCAAGCCTCCAGTTGTCTGGGTCCTCCCCAGTTAACCAGAACCGCTGGTAAACGATGGAGAGTGGCTTGGCAAGCTCCTCCGCCAGCTCCCTCAGTTCCCTCGGGTGGATCCCATCCGGCCCCATAGACTTGTGAATGTCCAGGTGGCATAGCAGGTCATTAACTGCTTCCTCTTGGATTATGGGGGGTTTATCCTGCTCTCTGACCCTGTCTTCCAGCCCAGGGGGCTGAATACCCTGAGAATAACTGGTCTGGTTATGAAAGACTGAGGCAAAGAAGGCATTAAATACCTCAGCCTTTTCCTCGAACTCAGTGGCAATGTTTGCCCTCCGCATCCAATAAAGGATGGAGATTCTCCTTGGCTCCCTTTTTGTCATTAATATATTTGCAAAAACATTTTTTGTTGAATCTCACAACAGTGGCCAGGTTGCATTCTAGCTGGGCTTTTGCCTTTTTAATTTCCTCTCTGCATGACCTAACGAGATCCCTGTACTCTTCCTGAGTTGCCTGCCCCTTCTTCCAAAGGTGGTAAACTCTCTTTTTTTTCCTGAGTCCC
This sequence comes from Calonectris borealis, assembly GCF_964195595.1. NCBI lineage: Eukaryota > Metazoa > Chordata > Aves > Procellariiformes > Procellariidae > Calonectris > Calonectris borealis. The sequence goes on from NC_134352.1 coordinate 22,473,374, forward strand.
AGCCAGAGCTCCCCTTTCAGCCAGGCCGGTCGTCTTCCGTTCTTCTTATTGCACATGGGGACAGCCCGCTCCTGCGCCTTTAAGACTTCCTTCTTGAAGAACGTCCAGCCTTCCTGGACCCCTTTGCCCTTCAGGACTGTCTCCCAAGTGACTTTCTCAGCCAGTGTCCTGAGCAGGCCAAAGTCTGCCCTCCGGAAGTCCATGGGAGCGGTTTTGCTGGCCCCCTCCTTACTTCACTAAGTATTGTGTATTCTACCATTTCATGGTTGCTACGCCCAAGCCAGCCTCCGACCACCACATCTCCCACCAGTCCTTCTCTGTTTGTGAACAGCAGGTCAAGCGAGGCATCTCCCCTGGTGGGCTCGCTTACCAGCTGCGTCAGGAAGTTGTCTTCCACACACTCCAGGAACCTCCTCGACTGTTTCCTCTCTGCTGTGTGGTATTTCCAGCAGACGTCCGGGAAGTTGAAGTCCCCTACGAGAACAAGGGCTCGTGACTGTGAAACTTCTGCCAGCTGCTTGTAGAATGCTTCATCTGCCTCTTCATCCTGGCTAGGTGGTCTATAACAGACTCCCAGCAGGATATCTGCCTTGACCTTCCCCCTCATCCTTACCCACAAGCACTCGACCTTACCATCACAATCATTGAGCTCTAGACAATCGAAGCACTCCCTAACATACAGAGCCACCCCGCCACCTCTCCTTCCTTGCCTGTCCCTTCTGAAGAGCTTATAGCCATCCATTGCAGCACTCCAATCGTGAGAGTCATCCTACCATGTTTCTGTGATGGTGACTAACTCGTAGCTACCCCACTGCAGAATGGTTTCCAGCTCCTCCTGTTTGCCACCTCCGCTGTGTGCATTGGTGTAGATGCACTTGAGCTGGGCTATCGATTTCACCCCCAACATTGGCATGCCACCCCTAGGTTCATTTCTGTTAAGCCTAGTTTTATCCCCTTCCCCCTTTGAACCTAGTTTAAAGCCCTCTTGAAGAATGAAGTAAAGCAAAAGCAGGTACATGACTGTATTGGGTGCAGGTGTCCAGATGTTGGCAGTGGGGGTATTTAAGAAAGGGCAAAAACACCAGACAGAGAGACGGGGAGAGGAAAAAAAAAAAGAAGTGTAAAACAGCAGCATAAATACCAAGGTCTAAGAATGAGGGGTGGGAGATGGTGCCCCATGGCACAGCAGATCTCCACACTGCAGCCCATGAAGATGAGCCCATGCTGTAGCAGTTCATGAAGGACTGTTTCCCACGGGGAGGACCCATGCTGGAGCAGGGGAATGGTGTGAGGAGGAAGGAGTGGTAGAGAGGAACTGTTATGGACTGAACACAACCCCCATTCCCCATCCCCCTGCTCTGGCTGGCAGGGAAAAGAGGTAGAGGAGCGAAGTTGAGCCTGGAAAAGGAGTTGAGGGAAGGTGTTGTTTTAATTTTTGTCTTTGTTTCTCACCATCCTACTCTACTTTTAATTGGCAATAGTCTAAATTAATTTTCTGCAAGTCAAATCTGTTTGGCCCCAGACAGTAATTGGTGAGTGATCTCCCTGTCCTTACCTTTACCCATAAGCTTTCTCATCCTATTTTCTCCCCCTGCCCTGCTGTGGTGGCATAGAGAGATAGCAGCTGGGTGGGAGCGTAGCTGCGTGCCCAGTCTAACCCACCACAATGACTTACTGAAGGTCACGTAGCAATTCACGGTAGCAAAGCCAAGAACAAAAACCAGCTCTCTGGCTTCCCAGTCCAGTGTATGTTATTGTTAGCCAGCCCTCTAACCTCCCCCTGGATATAGTTGCAGGAGGATGACCCAACACATAGAGACTTGCACAGAAAACATCAACAAGGTACAGAGAGTAGTCAACAAGAGCCCTGAGGCTGTGACTAATCCCTGACCCCGGGCAGCCCAGCAAACTTCAAAGGAAGCATTGCATTGGCACAGTATGGCTGGGGCTTGAGAGGCCTTACAGTTGATTTCAGTAAGTGCTTTTGGCTCACTAGCCACATCAGGAACATTTCATGCAAATAGTGTCTGCAGAGTATCAAGAAGTTACGTTATTTTTACACTCGGATTTATCATCTGCAGTTTGCGTTAAAGGTCTAGCTGTTGTAGAAGGCAAACTTACACAAGAGAGTAGGGGAAAAGCAAAAACCCTTAAAAATTTTTTTTCTATTAAAATTTTCAAGTCTTCTAAACCACTGCCATGTAATCAGCTCTGACTTAAGATACAGAAATTTTTAACTTTTATGACATACAAGTCATACAAGTTGAAAAACAGTTTCTATCTGGATCAGAAGAGGCAGAAAATAAACAACAGTCAAAGTGTAGTTGTGTATTTAAAATGTATTTAAAGTAACTATAATGGAATTTCACTAATATATCTACAGTAAGTACTTTTGTGGAAGAAACCCTCATATTTATACTGGATTTTGGAAAAAATCCAATTTATATTGGAAAATGTCATATTTATATTGGAAAAAAACAACTTTACTTTTTTTTCCTCTCTAGAGCTGTTGGCTCTGTTCCAATTCAGTGCACTGCCAAAAAAGCCCACAAAATACCCCAATCACCATCTGTATATATGGACACATACAGGGCTTCCAAAAGAGTCTGGTAAAAATCACATTGGCATGGACAGGCGTTCTGGTCTAAAGGCATTTTTTGGCTTTTTGATCTCTATGAGCTACCCATCAGAACAGAACAAGTATGAATCTACTGTGGCACATAGCTGCAAATGGTCAATGACCACATCGATTGTCTTATCATTTTTTAATATTTCCCTGCAAGCAGCAGCAATGCCAGTTATTCTGCTAAGCAAGTTGTCAGGCATTTATTCTGAATGTTCCATAATTTCAGGATCTGTTTGTTTTAGCATGTGTGTTGTGCCCTACTATTAGGGCACAAATGCTTGAACATTTTTTCAAGGTGCACAAGTGGTAGCAACTTACCCTGTGGCAGATGAAAATACAAAAAAGTATATTCATGGACTAAAGTTGCACATTTATGAGACAAAGCCAAAGTGATCAACTGTTTGAGTACTTTTGCCTCATGCACCTCTGGCTGTATTTCAGCATTTTCAAGGCTGCTCACAGAAATAATAAGATGTGTTACAGCAGTAGTAACACTTAGGAAGAGAATAGGAGTTTTGCACAAGTTTTCCTTTCCCCAAATAAAAAAGCCCTGTTAACTTTTTACAGGGGTATTTATATAACAATCACTGGCAATGCAAGGTTATTACCAACAATATTCTTGATCAGGTTAGCATCACAGAAGTATGCTGTGCTTTGTATCACATTGTACTACGCCAATAAAAATTAAAAGACATTAATGTATTTCTGTGGATGCATCAGAAGTCAGGGATGTAATCACTCTCACAGATTAAATATTTTAAGATGCATTCTCAGCAGACTAATGAACACAAATACAATCTTAAAGCTTTGATCTTGTTTGAATCCTCAGGCAATAGAAAGTCTTTGATTTTATACCAATATGTAAGAGCTGTGAATTGGAACAGGCCATAGAAAAGTGGCAGCAGAATGAAAATGAGTTTGATCACGATAAGCTTGTGCTGAGTCTACAAGACAAAGTGCATAGCCGAGAATTAGAGAACAGAATAGTGTTGGAGTGTATGCTAATGAGTCAGAAAAGATCTAAGATCAATAGTGATAAAGTTTTTACAGTAAAAGCAGAAGGAAAGGCATAGACACTGAACTCTGTAAGTAATCCAGTGATGACAATCTCATCTCATTTTGGATTTAAAACAAAAAATATTAATTGCCCAAACACCTCTAGCAAGAAAATGCATGTTGCTCTTTCTATTTTATTCATAACAGTTCCTAACAGGTGATGCGTCGTTCTTGCTCACACGCGAAATTGAGAGGGGGGTAAAAAAAAGCTTTCAAAGTTCCTGTCTTTGCTCTTTTGAGTAAAACATAAGTTGTATAGGGGAATACAAAATAAAGGACAATGTTTTCAATCTGCCACTTGTACTTCATCAGCTTATACTGTGAATTCAGATGTGACACATCCCCAAGTACAGCTATGATATAAATGCATTCTGTTCATTATTTGAAAGTTAAGCAATACATTTCTAAGGTTTGAGATCCAGTAAAGCTCCAAACCAGCTGTTTTACTTGTAGGTTTTACAATCTAGGTAACCCTGCTCACCTCAATGTGGAGCAGAAACACAGATTTGGAGAAGGAGAGACTTGCATTCTCAAGTAAAACATGCTCAAATTAAATGAACATCAGCTAACTGAGGAGCTGGAGAGGCTTGAAGAAAAACAGATTGCTCAATACTAAAAAAGGGTAAAAAAAGAGATGAGTAAGAATTATATAACCTGGTTCTCGCTTGTTTGAAAAATATCCTAGCTGTTAAAAGCACCTGACTGGCAAAGTCTGTTTCCCTCAGCACAAAATACTTTCTTAGCTTACCTGTTGTGTCTCTCTATCCGCTCAGAGGGTCGTGTTCTGACATCTTGTCTTTCAGCTGTTGGGATCAGCGAGACTGTCCCCAAAGGGCTCTTGCTCCTAGGATGTGGTGACCAACCGTAGGCTGTGACCTCCTCTACCACTCACAGTATTCTTGCTTGCCTGTGCTGGTGTCACTGCAAGAGGTCCTTGTGGGAGGGAGTGAGAGAGGGGCAGGACCTCCAGGTTTATTTCACTCACTCCCCATTTCTAGCTGATGGACTATCTTGTCACTTCAAGTTGCACACCCTTAAGGCAGATAAAGCAGCAGGTGAAGAAGAAAATTATCATTTGTACACAAAGCTTAAAGTTTAAGAAGAAATACTAATAAAGTCTTCCAAGACATAAAACAACCGCTTTCAGAGTTGATCAACTGCTGCTGCTGAGAGGAATTGTGAAAAAAACAGAGAGGAACTTCTGTGCCTACAGGAGAATATCTGACAGGAAAGCAGCTTATTGAAGAGAAGGGGACTGGCTACAGAAACATTTGCATGACCGACAGCCTGGAGTACCATTTTCCTTTTGATCCCTTTTCTTTCTTCTGCACAGTGCAAGGGACACCTGGATACAAAAATAATGCACAGCTAGTTGTCTTCATGTCCTCAGGAGATGATGTCTATTTGCCTTTTAACCCGTCTCCAACAAACAGGCATTTCTAGGTATAGTTTTGCTATGTTCCCTGCTTCTGAATTTGAGGATTACTCTTGTATTTTATGTGTCACAAGGCATCCTAATTTTTTAATTATTTCCATTTTACAAAAGAACAGATCGTTTAACTATAAAACTTTTCCTCTTGCTTTTGGATAAAACTTTATCTTGATTTTGGGTGATCCTACATTTCTGTTCCTTTCATTGGAGAAAGGTCAAAGAAAGGCACTGTGACTCTGAATATCAATACTATTTAATAAGGGACAGTTTTTATCATTCTTTGACATCCTTCTTGTGTTGAGTGTCCTCACTGATTTTAGTGTGGATACTTAATCAGTGGAAATCCTCAGTGGGCAGGTAGTGTAAGCTATGCAGTGTCTGGCCATAAGTAGTTATTTAAAGCTAAAGGAAAATGTTGGCCTTAGGTCCAGACATCAGTCTGCCATTTATCCCAAATTCAACTGATCAAGCAGAAGCGCAATCTTCCCTTAATCAGCTGTAGCTAAAAAGTAGGCAGGATGGACAAGGAAAACAAATTACCTTTTTTTCTTAAAACAATCAGTTAGTTCTTGACTTCTTCACCAAGTAAACAATACAGATTGTTCTGGATTTCACTGAATTTTGTAATGTCCCCATTCACTTTAAGGTGCTTTGGATGAAATCAAATCCTGTCAGTATTGTGCAAGGTGGACTGCCATTACTTTTCAGATAAGACAACAGTCAACTTCCTGCTGGAAACAGCTGTTACCAGAATACTGCTTAAAGACTGTATTTCAATAAGTCACACAGGCTTTTTTTACTTTTACCTATCATAGGTTTTATTTCCCACAGTAATTCAAAAATTCATTTCTCCTTGACTCTAGTCAATTTTCTGTGTATTTTTAGAACAACAAATTATGCGCCATCTCTGTGGGTACAGTCTTTCCAGTGTGAGAATCAATCACTGATAAGATCAGTCTCATCTAACTTTTCATGTAGCTTTGCTTTTTTCTTAATTGCATCCAATTACTGTCCTTTGAAAGAGTACTGGACATTCAGACATGCTCAATTTCATATCTCAGCACACATCTTCATTATCAAGTGGGATGATGGCCGGCTGCTGTTAAAAAATTAATAGCTTGACATAATTTTGAGGGGAGATGGACATCACAGGTGGGCAATGAAGCTGCAAGTGCAAATAAGGAATGAATGATATGTTTTATATCTTATGATGCAGCTTAAGGAGTTATATATTACAATACAAATATACTTTGGAGTAGATATTAGGAATATGTAATTCTCCAGGTACAAAACTGACAAAGAACAGCTTGGTATTTTAGTAGAACCTCTACAGGACTGAAGGGAGTATGATATAAAAATATTAGTCAGAGGATACCCTACATAAGCAATCTGGTGAACAAGATGCCTAAAGAAAAATCCCAAATTATTTTAGAGAGAATGCATACATGTGTTAAGTCCTTTGAAATTACATTGCCAAATAACACATTGCATTTCTTGTAAATGCTTTTGACTTCACAATTCTTTCTAGGCAAAAAAGCTTAATTTCTAAATATATGTTAAGTACCATTCTGTGTATTCATTTTATATGGTGAGTGATGCACAGAAGGAAAAGCAAAAGAATTGAAACTAAAGTGGTAGGCTCACAGGAGTAACTACTGTACTAAAGGGAATTTGATAAAGACAGTGAGAGAAATGGGCAGAGAAAGGAATAGATGGCTTGAAGTACTACCTGGTTTTCTATGCAAAATCCACACAATCAGACTGCTTCAGAGAGGAGTTTGTCTAACTTGCCCATCTATATACAGTCAACATCTGCAATTAGAAAGCAGCTCCTGTTACAAAATATAAGTAATTTCTTGCAGATTGCGTTTCTTATTGTCCTTCCCTGCAGAGGACTTAGGGGACCGTAACAGTTCCCTGCACGACACCTTTTGCGCCTCAGGCAGTGTTGTCCAAACATTCTTCTTGCTGCTCTCCCCATGACTCTCTGTAGTGTTTTTGCTTCTTGAAAAAGGAGCACTTCGTGCAGCTGAACTTAGGTAGTCCCAAAAAGAGCAGCACTGTTATTTCCCCTCCTTCCTTATAATCCCCCCAGTGAAGTACCACAAAAGAGTGTTGCTTTTTTTAAGGCTTGCATCATGTTATTGACTTGCATGCTTGTCTGCCTTACAAGCCTTCTCTGATCAGTGACTGAAATGACTATTGGCAATATCTAATTAAACAAGGCCTGGGAGAGATCACCAAAAACACTTCAAGCCTTTTCAGTTTGATACCGAGCCATGACAATCGCTCAGGGAATAAGTGGTTTCTAACCCATTACGTTTAGAAAAAAATTCATTATATTACTGTAAGGAGTGCCTCACAGAGTATTCTCGAACTCAGTGTGAGGGCAGGACAAGTCATATCTTGCTTCACCTCCTTCCTCAGTAAGCCAGCTGCTTTGACAAAGAAGAAAATCATATTAACCTGTCTATCAGATCTTAAAAATATTCATGCTGTTTTTTGGGGATTGTTGGCTTTTTAAATTGGCTAATCGAATTTGTTTATCACATGGTTTACACCCCAGGTGCTTACAAATTGAAATAACTTTTTATCGAACCTTTCCAAGAATCAGAGTTAGGTTGACCAGTCAGTACTCTTGTAGTTGCTCCTCCTTAAAAGACTAAATGTTATGTCACCATTGTCATGAAACTTATTAACCAATAATAACTAACCAGTGAAAGAAAAGAATGTATCTTCCACAGTTAGTGAGTATACCTTCCATTGCCTTTAATGAGCAGAAAAAAGAAATGCTGCAGGATTGGTTGGTATTTTACTGGTGATAGATAATACAGATATCTGATATAATAAAGGACTGCTTATGCATCTGAGTTACCATAGCCATTAAACATTAAAAAGCATACTAAATCCTGAAAAAAAGAAATAAGCTCATTATCACTTATGCATAAATACACACATGTAGGACAGCTAAACAGAAGACACCAAGCTGATAAACTACGGTTTTCCACTTTCTACTCGGCGAGTTTCAACAGACAAACTCCATGCCTTCTCCGTGACTGCCAGGGAAAGATTGTCTCCCCTGATCCCGTGTTGCTCAGCTGCAAGCACGCTTTGGCTCGCCTGTGGGTCCCTAATCCACCTGCCTCCCTGGCACCCCGTGGGGCTGCGGCTCCGCTTTCCTCCGGCTTCACCAGCTGCAGCAGCTGGGCAAGGACCAGGGCAACACCACAGCTGTCAGCGTGTTAAATACCAGGGGTTTTCATAAGGAGCTTCCTGGAAACAGTGAGCTAGCAGCAGCGTAGCTCAAAACCTGATTCCTTCTCCTTTTTCTCAAATCTTTGCTGACACTTTTCTGTTCTAAAAGTGTAGTTTTTGCAAAGCTGCTTGTGAAACACTTTATCAGCAGATTGTGGGAATTTCTGCCTTTGGGAATTTGGCACAGGGCTGTATTTTCTCTTCTGTTGCTGGAGTCTCAAGCTTTGCTAATATTAACTGCAGTTAACCTAACTTTAGGCCAGCTAATCTGTTTTTATGTCATTCTCTGTTACTATATTGTGGTATTTTTTTCATCTCACTGAGTCTTCATGAAAGGTATATTTCTCCATTGCACTGAATTTTCTTTAAGTGTTTCCTTTTCACTTTTGCTGCTTTGCATTTGGCTTTGGGCTTATTTGCATTTTTTTGTTTTACATCTAAATAAGTTGCTTTATTATTCGTTCATAGCTTGCATTTTTGTTGTCAGCCTATTTTTACCAAATGGCTTTCTTTCCTTTGCTTAATTCAGGAATATCTTTGTGTTAACAAAATTGTGCAAAGGAACTGTTTAATTTATGGTTTCTATGAAACTGTATGCAGATAGAAACTGTAAGTTAATTAAAAATGCAAAGACCTATATTTTAAGTAAATGTTAGCTAAGCAAAGCCATCCAAAGTGTGCCAGATATGTAAGGGAAAAAGGAAGCTTATCAAAATATGTTTTGTATTGAAATCCATTGATTAACAGTGAAAATAATGCCTATAGTTAAAGAATTAAATTGGTTGTTGTTAAGAATTGCATTTTGTAATAAAAGAGCTAGTAGAAATTTTCATGAACTGGCTAAATAAATTAAAATGAGAAAATTATCTTCCTGGAAGCTATGCTAAGGCACATGGAGGACAGGGAGGTGATTCAAGACAGCCAGCATGGCTTCACCAAGGGCAAGTCCTGCCTGACCAACCCAGTGGCCTTCTATGATGGAGTGACTACATCAGTGGACATGGGAAGGGTTACAGATGTCGTTTATCTGGACCTCTGTAAGACCTTTGGCAAGGTCCCCCACAACATCCTTCTCTCTAAATGGGAGAGGTATGGATTTGATGGGTAGACTGTCCGATGGATGGGGAACTGGCTGGATGGTCACATCCAGAGGGTAGCGGTCAATGGCTCAGTGTTCAGATGGAGATTGGTGATGAGTGGTGTCCCGCAGGGGTCCATATGGGAACCAGTACTGTTTAATATCTTCATCAGTGACATAGACAGTGGGATCGAGTGCACCCTCAGCAAGTCTGCAGTGGTGCAGTTGACATGCCTGAGGGACGGGACGCCATCCAGAGGGTCCTGGACAAGCTTGAGAAGTGGGCCCCTGTGAACCTCATGAGGTTCAACAAGGCCAAGTGCAAGGTCCTGCACCTGGGTCGGGGCAACCCACAGTGTCAATACAGGCTGAAGGATGAAGGGATTGAGAGCAGCCCTGCCAAGAAGGACTTGGGGGTACTGGTCGATGACAAACTGGACATGAGCCAACAATATGCTCTCGGAGCCCAGAAGGCCAAGTGTATCCCGGGCTGCATCAAAAGAAGCGTGGCCAGCAGGCCAAGGGAGGTGATTCTGCCCCTCTACTCTGCTCTGGTGAGACCTCACCTGGAGTACTGCATCCAGCTCTGGAACCCTCAGCACAAGAAAGACACAGACGTGTTGGAGCAGGTCCAGAAGAGGACCACAAAAATGATCAGGGTGATGGAACGCCTCTCCTGTGAAGAAAGGCTGAGAGAGTTGGGATTATTCAGCCTGGAGAAGAGAAGGCTCTGGGAAGACCTTCAAGGGGGCTTATAAGAGAGATGGGGACAGACTTTTTAGCAGGACCTGTTGTGACAGGACAAAGGGGAATGGTTTTAAACTCAAAGAGGGTAGATTTAGACTAGATCTAAGGAAGAAATTTTTTACAATGAGGGTGGTGAAACACTGGAACACGTTGCCCAGAGAGGTCGTAGATGCCCCATCCCTGGAAACATTCAAGGTCAGGCTGGACAGGGCTCTGAGCAACCTGATCTAGTTGAAGATGTCCCTGCCCATGGCAGGGGGTTTGGACTAGATGATCTTTAAATGTCCCTTCCAATCCGAACTATTCTATGATTTTATGATTCTATGATTGACTGTGTTGAAAATCAAAGTAGTGTTCTTCTTAACCTGTACATCAATATAGTTAGGTTTCCTTTGTTGACAAAATAAATATGGTACGATGTATCGCCCTCTCAAACTCTGTAGGGGATTGTCAACAGCCTGTATGGAAGACGATTTACTACCCAAAAGGAGAATATTGATTTGGATTTGTGGGGGAGTGCTGATTTATTTATTCATTTACCCATGGTATACCATGGCAGGGATTGGATTATGGCTATAGGTTCAAGGTCTTGTCTCACCAGCGCACTGAGAAACAACTAATTTGTCCTGCCCCTTGCCAAAGTCCCTGTTTGTCCACACTGTCAAACCACTGGATTGCCTTCCAGTGAACTCTGGCAGTCTCTGAGGAATGAAACTCAGGAAGGCACCCCCATCCTCCCAGTGCCTCCCCGTTAGCCTCCAAACCAGTAGTCTATATAACCTGCATTCCAAGATGCACCCTGAAAATATGCCAAAACTTCCTACTGCGTAGCCCAAATCATCACCACACCATATTGCACTCAATTCCTTTGAGGTCTCGTTCAAAATGCTTTCTCTTCCCCACCCCCAAATCAGCATCTCTTTCTTAACGAAGAACACACTACACCAGTAACTGGTGACAGCCGTGCAAAAAGCATCTCCGTGCTCATCTCTGCATGGAGTAAGAGGATGCACAGAGAGACAGTTTTGGCAAGATCACCTGAAATGTATCTAGACAAGGACCAGTGTTGGGGTGGACCAGGTAGGAAATACGTAGACCACAGGCAAGTGTTGAATCAGACTGGATAAGCTGAAAGGGCTATCATTGTTGTGGTTTAACCCAGCAGGCAGCCACTCGCTCATCCCCTGCCCCCACAGAGGGATGGGGGAGAGAATTGAAAAAAAAAGTAAAATTCGTGGATTGAGATAAAGACGGTTTAATAGAACAGAAAAGGAAAGGAAAACAATAATAACAATAATAATGATAGAATATACAAAATGGGTGATGCACAATGCAGTTGCTCACCACCCGCTGACCGATGCCCAGCCCGTCCCCAAGCAGCGATCGCCCCTCCCCGACCAATCCCAGTTTATATGCTGAACATGACATCATATGGTATGGAATACCCCGTTGGCCAGTTGGGTCAGCTGTCCTGGCTATGCTCTGTTCCAGCTTCTGGTGCACCTGGCAGAGCATGGGAAGCTGAAAAGTCCTTGGGTATGTAAACATTACTTAGCAACAACTAAAACATCATGTGTGTTATCAACATTATTCTTGTACTAAATCCAAAACACAGCACTATACCAGCTACTAGGAAGAAAATTAACTCTATCCCAGCTGAAACCAAGACAATCATGAAGTCCAAAAAGAGGAATAAAGGTCCAAAGTGAAGGTGGCAAAACATATCTTGTTTCACGAACAAAGTGTTCTTGGAAGTCCTGAGCAGAGAGCACAGGCTATTCTTGACCACACTACAGATTTTAACAGAATAATGGCAGTGCAGGTAGCAAAGAACCAAGTCCTAAGAGGCCTCGCTAATTAGGATTTTAAGTACTTGGCAGGAGGAGTACACAGAGTAGCCTGCTTTTAATCCAAAAAGCTGTGCACTAATTGGGAAAAATAAATCAACTTTGCATTACCGAGGGAAAAGATACAAGCACATAGTTCCTCATTAGCTAGAAACACATGTAGACTAAAAGCCACGTTTTTTTGGTAATGGGTATTTGGATAAGCATCTGCCTCTACCCACCAATCCCTGTCCCAGTGAAGAGGAGAGGGACCCGGATTGCAATTGCATCCTGTCCCCACAGTCATTCCAGTTGCAGGAGTCAAACCTGCACTGCCTCAGCAGCAAACAACATGTTGGCAAACATTTCTCAGTCACCAGAGGCTGGAATTTAGCAAGATTAGAAAATTATTAAAGAGCTCATGTGAAGAGCAAGAGACAGGTTACTTTCTACTAGAAAACCTTACCAATCCCATGGTCCCTCCAGCATTAACCCAAACAGTGGAGAGCATACTGTCTTCACAGCATGCAGCAGTCAGTTCCTGGGAAAGGATCAGCAGTAGCTACAACAGACCTTGCAACAGCACCTTGCTGAGGGGCACCCAGGCCTTGTTAGCTCCAAAAAAAAGGGTGAGATGTCAGAGGCCAGGCAACACAAGGGATTTCTGGCACTGGAGAAGTCCCTACTGTTTCACCCACAGCCCCCTGGAACATTATTGCTGTTTGCTAACCTCAAAGTTCATCAGAAAATGCTCCTGTGACACATCTACTGTGGACACTGACAGGCAGTGAGAGTCCTAAGTACCAGGCATTATGTGGGGCCAGAGGGTGCAGACGTGCCCCAGTGTTAGGGAAAACACAGGGGAGGAGAGGGCATGCAACAGGAACAACGGGGATGCTCTCAGCAGCGGCCAGATTGCGGCTGGCGTGTTCTGGAGGTGGAGGCATGGTTTTCGTCAAGAGACAATCCTCCAGTCCTTATTGGGACTTAACCTTATAGCCTTATTGGGACAATTGCTGGGAATGATAGGACAAAACAGTAGGACACCGCCAAGGACAGGATAAAATTGTCCATTAAAATCTTATTTAGGATTAGAGACAATTTTGAGAAAATGCTTATGAATGTAATAAATCCAGGAAAGCAGATATCACAATGCAGAAAGAAATTTATTTCAGACAAAAATAACACAGGAAAAAATATGTTCTATACATATTGCTGTGTTCTAAATCAACCTATCAGGGAAAACAGTGAAGGTTTGTTGATAAATTAATGAAAACATCTCTGTTCAGTGATGAAAAGAAATGAAAACAAGCAAACAAAACATTCAACTAAACAAAGAAAGGTAAAATACTGAAAATATTACCCTGTAAAGTCTGATATAAAGCAATTTAATGTGACTGTCCAAATCTAGCAACCCATCTCCCAAAGGGAGACATAAAAAGAGAGGAAAGCACAGTTAAGCCACAGATCACAGAAGGCATAACTACACTTCATCGAATTAGAGGCAAAGACACATGTGAGTATAGACTGGAATAAATTGGGCCTGTTTAATTAGAGAAAGGAACAAGAATGGGTGTAAAAGCAGTAAATGTCTGGCAAAAGACAAAGTCAAGTAAATTACAAAACAGATAAAAATAAACTTTTGCCTGCAACTTAGTTGACCTTTGGGACTACAAGCCACAAGACAGCAAAAACCAACACTTGATGAGACTCAGAAAGTCTTTAGAATGCTAATGAGAACATCCATAGGGTTCATTTGCAAACAAAATTTTTCAAAATAAATGGTTATTCCAGTAACTATCCATTGAGTAATTTCTGGCAATTTTCCCTGAAATGCTGATAGTAGCTGCTATCAAAAACAATGCTAGATTGGATGAATTATTCATCTAATCCAAAATGGCAATTGTATTCCGTTGTAAGTGTAACCCTATTTATGTCCTGATGTTTGTTGCACGCAACTTCCCTTTGCTGACTCCCAGAGTTACAACTTAGGTTTCACTGAATTATTAGCACCTCTTAATAGCAATTTCTGTGCTCTAAGACATTTACTTCCAGTCCAGCAAAGGTTCTAAGCATGTCATCAGCCTAAACCATTAAGCCAACATGCTTACTTACATACTTTGGTGGATTGAGCTGTAATTTTTTTGTGCCTTTCAGAAAATTAAGGACATTCCCATTAGGACTCCACCATAAATTTGGGATTACCAGATACTCCTTTTGATCAACTAGAAAAATACGCTTCCTTATAACCCATGTTAGAGGTTTATAGTTTGTGATGGAGGCTCAGACTAAGCAGGAACAGATCAGTCCTGACTCCTTTACAGTTTCTTCACTTGAAGTTCTTGTTTGTATCTCTGACACAAAAATAATAATAATTTTAAAATTGCTTTGTATTTAAAAAATAAAACTAATCCTGTAGTGATCCATTCTGCATTTCTCATTGTTTTACTTCCTCTTGCATAATCCTATACTAGCTGAGTCAGAACTGGAAAAACAAAGTAAATGTGAGGTTCATACTCCAAAAAAGAGGAAAAGGAAGGAGTTTTTCAAAAGGGAACGACAACTGTAAAAATAACAGGTAATTCTACTACAGCCCATTTGTAAAATATGCAAAATGTGTTTGCCTGTGTTTTCTACAGCAGATACCATTCTTGTGCCCCTGAGCAGTTATTTCCATAGAGGTAGGACATACAACAAGATATTCCCACGCCTACACTTCTGCACCATAGAGTATTATTACTGAGCTTGTAAAGACACAGAGAGAGTCTAAATCACTTGATGGAGTTGTGTCCCTAATCTGAGTGTGATTTCAGCAGAAACAGCAGAAGACACAATAATAATAAAGACACTTTCAATAACTCAAGATCACCCTATAAAATGATCAATGTAGTCTGAAAATCCCCTTCCTTCAGGTCGATATCAACATACAGTTTAGCTAACAAAGTTCATCTGTAAGTCAAATGTTTACAGACATAACTAAGTTAATGAAACTGTGCTTCAGTGCTCAGGATTGAATGTGTACTTTTTATGTTGAGCTGTGAGGGGTTCTAAATGCATAAGTATCCAGACTTATTTTTAAGAAGGTCATTGCTACTCATATTTCCTCCTTGCAACCACACCTAGTGTAGATTACAGACCTTCTAAATATTTCTAATAGTCTCACCGATAGCATCAGTCATTTCAGAATAGGTCAGGGCACCTAAGAGTTTTCTTACTCAGCCTGTACATGCCGTTTACTTTATTCTCACTGGACTGATTAAGCTGATCAGTAGAAGTTTAATCCATACATAAATTTGCTAGTTATATTTGTATTCTCATAGGGAAGGAGGTGTACATTAGAGAAATTTGCCAAGTACAAAACAGTCCTAAAACAGAGAAATATAGATCCCTTATCAACTTAAAGCATGCATAATAATTACAAATTTCAAAATGGATAAAGGGCTTAGAAATTAATTTTAAATTAGTTCTGATAACAAGAGCACTTATTAAAGATTATAAATAGTTTTGTTATTATTGTATAATTTTTTTGAAGGTCAGAAAGCAATCGGTTTTCAGATCATTTGGGGGCTGCCAAAAAATTACTTTGTCTTTAAATTAGTGATATATTCAGACAATCAAACAATTGTTGTCATGACTATTATTACAGTCCCAGTCTAAAACTGTCATCAGTTTTACTCCCAGATAGCTCTAATAGCTCTCTTCATAGCTAATTTTATCCAAAGAACATGAGAAAAAGCCTTCTAGATTTATCTCCTAGTCATTCCACTAGCAGCTGTCTCACTGCAGGTATCACGTGGATCACAACCACAGGGTAAATCTCAGCACATCTTAGGTAACGCCCACATGGTTCTGCTGAAGAAGGTAAGAGTCAGATGTGAGGGTTATGGTGGTACCACAGAATTAAGTAAAGCGGATGCAACTGCAAGGAAACTATGTGGAAGGGGAAGGAGGATCAGTTGTTGTGTAGGTGCTAATCCTTTCTTATGCTCTGCTGAAGACACATGTGGACTGCAGACCACTTCACTGCCTGGGCTATGGCAGTCTCAGCTACTGCACATGGTTCTTTTCAACACAGGCCAGTGCCCATCTCAATATTTTGCCTCAGTCTCTCAATTTGTTTCTTAGATCTAAAGCAGACACAAATCAGTCATCAAAATCCAGAGCCACCGAGAATCAAGGAAAGACTCCAAGTTTAGCGGACTTTGTGCCTATACGGTATACATTATTTTGTTCACATGATTTTTACCCCCCATTAGCATTCTGGAGTTTGGGAGGATACACAGAAAATGACATTGCATTGTAGTTAAGTGAAACTTTATCCATGCGATCTGCTGACAAACTCAGGTACAGAAATATCTTATTTCCATCAGATGTGCAAAGGAATATGCATGTATGTGCATACGATTTGAGTTGGAAAACAAAAGAGGTAAACACAGAAAGACTTTGGGAAGGACTTAAGACCCTTGATATCTGTGCAAATCTGACCTGGAGAACATTCTGACATCCATTTCACTGTTGTTCAGAAAGGAGCATTTCTAGTATGTGTAGCCATCACGCATATATATGTATGAACAAGCAGCCCTTCCTTCCCCCTCCAACACATTTTCCCTACCAAAGTGCCATGCTGGAGTTCATTACAATAGAAGTGCCAGACTGCCCTTCCTGGCATCTCAGCTTTCTGGTAACCTGATATTGCACCCACATGTTGGGCATGTGGTAACTACTCTATGCCATCTCGACAAACCTTCAGCAGAAACTCTGGAATACAAGGCATTATTAGAACCTTAGAAAAATATAGGTTTCCTTTGCCCTCAGGCTTAATATCTGTAGGCATAAATTTTGATTAGTAAACTCAAAATTTAGCATGGGTAGAATTCAAGTCTCCTTATATTTTAAGACCATTTGAATTAAGAAGTTAAGACAAATCCAGTCCCACTCTTTCCTTCAATGGTGTTTATGCAGTTTTCCTGTCTGTAAGCAGGTGTTGTCATCAATGGTTATATCAAAGACCCTTTTGAGTTTAATATTTGCAAGCTATTCCCTTTTTTGTTTTGTTAGCAGCTTCTCTTGTACATATTAATTACTGCAGGCTTCTGCCAACATGTGTTAATATCCAAGCACAGTCTCTTTCAAAGGAAAATGTCAAAGATAAATTCAAATGAAGGATGACATTTCAGTCTGCATATTCCATGTATAATGATTCTTCTCTACCTTCTAGAAGCTTCAGCTGAGGAAAAATGTAATACTTAAAGGAAAAGACCAAACAAAAAGTTCACTTTATATTTTTACGTAATAGCTACGTCTCCAAATCATCTTTCCAGAGGCAAAAAAACCCTACATGACAAAAAATATCAGAAATGAAATTAAAGTCTTTCAAGATACACGTGCTTTACTTGCCAGGTGCTAACAGAGAACTGTCAGAAAAATAATAAATTATATCTCATTCTTCTGCCCTTTTGCTTTTCCCAACTTGGACAGAATGCATTAATAAGCACTTCTGCTTCTCCTAGATGATGTTCACTGCTTTAGACTAATTTGCTCTCGTTGGCAGTTTTCTACGCATGTGTCAGGAAGCAGCAAGGACAGGCTGCTCTGCAAGGGAAGGTGAACCAGCACCGAGCATCAGAAGGATGGCAGAGGCAGAAACCCAGTGACAAGGGCACAGGTCCACCACACCTGAATGAGGAGAGCAATGTGGGGCCAGGATAGTGACCTGGATGGCCAAAGGACCAGTGTCTGGCACACCAGCCCTGGTGATGAAGCAGGTCCGAGGTCAATACAGGGAGCCAAGTCAGCAAGTCAGAGTCAAGGCAGTATGGGACTAAGCGCAGCATCCCTGTAACATAGCTTAGGCAGAGACCGAGGGTGAGCGCTCAGCTCAAAAGTAGATCCAGAGAGAAGGGAAGATGAGATCCCTGGCCAGGGCTTCTCACAGCTGCACAGCTGCCCTGTCGGAGCTGGTTCCCTTCCCAGGTAGCTGAACCTCCAGTAGCGGGGAGAGGCTGCTCAGCTCTGACACTACGGTCATGGAGAAGAAGTCACTAGGACTACTTTTGGAGGATATATAGAAGAAAGCTATGAGAATCAAGATGATTATTCACAGACTTGTGTTTGCTATATGAAGAATTTGCAGTTTCATTGAAAACATTTTGGCGACCAGCAAGGTGAAGAACACTGATAAGCACTAGTCTCAGGAGAGGTTTGGATTGGGTGTACTGCTCTTTCTTGTGGTCTTCTCAATGGACATGTTATACCCATACAGACTTCTTTAAATTTGCTCTGAATTCACAAAAAAATCCCATTGAAAGTGATAGATAAGTTAGATCTGCAACAACTTAAATAGTCTTAAGAGAAATGTCCTTGAGATTCACTCAAGTGAACATGCCTTCTCTGCGGCTGCACTCCTCTGGAGAGTCTTTGTGTTACTAGTACTGTATTTGAGGGGAAAAACATGGAAAAGACAACAGCTGACTCAAAGTGTTAAGATTTATGAAAAAATAGGGGCTTGAAGAGACAAAGAGGGCCTATCATGAGAAAAGGGGACTGAAACAGAAACATTCTTTAGCTGTAATGTCTTAGACTTATAGACTGGTAGAACTAGTGCCCTGATGAGCTAGAAGCAGCTACGAGAGTCAATAGCCCTAATGAATTTGTCAGCACAGGAAAAATGATTGGCATAGCCATTCTGGGGTATCTATTGAGACGGTGATATTCAGACATAACGTCTGAATATGAGCCCTACTAAAACTGAAAAACTGCATAGCCAGAAATTAATATCCTCGTTTGGAACTACCCTGAATATCATAGTCATTTGATATACTTCATCAGTCAGTTTCCTGGTGTTAACAAGTCCCTGGATGATTTAACAAAGCACAACTTAGACATCACTTCTCGGTTTGATTTTATAACACAGCCAGTATTACTTCTCAGTGTATTTTCATAACAGTTGTAACCTTAGCTTGATATCTCAATAATATACAACATTAGTAGTGATGTTTAGGTTCCCTGGTTCTCAGTGGGACTCAGAATAGTCCCAGTAGCCATTTCCTAGCAATCTGAAAGATAAGCAGTGACTAAACTCAAAATACAGAAGCTCAAAAGTTCTGCCTTACAAGCTTTGGGTATGCTGTAAATACAAACTAAAGAGTAACTCTCAGTCATTTGTCTAGAACCTTCATGAAATATTGTATTGTATATATACAATTGAATAGAGGGTAGAAGAATCTGAATCACATTACAAAATTTAGTAAAGAATCATATCATTGTTATAATGATAGATAAGGAAGCCTCTAAAATATACATTTATACTAATCAAATATCTCATATAGCTTATTTTAAATCCTGAGGTTTATATGAAATGGACTATTAATGACCATCATCCATTCTTTTTTAAGCAATATTCTTGTTACTCTTTAAGAAGTTTTATAATAAGAAATAGACCTTATTCCCTTGTCTGTGTTTTGTCTCAACAAAGCATATAGTCCCTACATTCATTTTAACTAACAGATACTTGACATAACAGCATTTTGTAGATTAGAATTTGTATTTGTTTTCTACTGCCATTGACTTTCCTTATTCAGATTATTTTAATAAATTCTGCTTCTGTTAATTGATTTTGAGGGCTGCCTATTTTTAGAAGATGCAAAACGTGACCAATAGAGTAGAACTTCAGTGAGCAGCAACACTATGTTGCAGTCAGAATAGCAATGAAGTTCTGGTACCATCAATATGGCTGAATGCCATTTTTAAAGGCCATTTGGCTTTGATATTCCATCCAGAGTTGTATTAAACTATATTATCTGCACAATGAATCATATTTGTTCTTCCACCTTCCAGCATGTTTACAAGCCAAGCATCCAATATTGCAAACATTGAAACATACATACAAATGCATTGACTTTACATAATACGTTAATAGGATTACATTAAAAAAAACCCTTATATGCGTGAAATGAAAGAGCAGGTTGTAAATGGGCCTTAGGCCACAAACCAGAACAGTGGTGCTAGGCATTGCTGCTCCTTCTGTGTCTGAACAGGACCATCCATAGCGTGGTCCCTCATTGGGAGGGAAAGGCAGAGCTCTCCTCTACCCACCTGGCCCCACTGCCCAGCATATGCAGGCAAGTGGTATAGGTGGGTCCATGGCACCTGCCATACCATCACAGTGGGCAGCACAACCTGCAATCCCCAAACACACTCAGGTAATTACCTCTTCCCACAACTCCCTGAGAACAACTAAAACAGGCAAAAGGTATCAGGAGATGTCTTGGAGCCTGGAGCACAGGGTGGATGCCACAGAGGAACTGCACACCAGAGGGGTTTTTGCAGGCAGTCTGCTCTCAGACAGCCCTGGGACAGACTATACCAGGCTTTGCACTGGGCAGATTCACTTCAAGGCATGCAGAATTAGGCATGCACACAACTGTACCACTACCACCCAAAGCCTTATTTATGTTTCTAATGTATTATTACCAATATTTAATCCACAAATAGTATTCAGGGTCTTAGATTAATTTTGGCCTGCTGTTGGAGTACTATTTCTTAATGTAGGCTTTCACTCTGACCAGCATTCGTTTCCCACCTCTCTTCTCTCATGAGTTCATCCTTTGGTCTTTTGAGCTCCATCTCCATACATTTGCCTCAAGGAGTTTTGCAGCTGCAGCATATCAATAACCTTATAGAAGATGCTGCATGACTGATTCACATCTATTGCTGCAAATCAAGGACAAAGAACTGAACTGGCTGATAAAAGTAATTGCAATTTTCCATTCCTGTTTCACAAGCAAGCCAACCAAATGGGTCATCATCCAAAAAAGGCATTCAAATTAACCAGTGCCTTCTAAAATAGAAATAAATAGGAATGTACTGATCTGCTTAGAACAAAAATAGAACAGAAAAAACTCAGTAGCTCATCACTGTATGCACAGTCTGCACAGTTGAACATCCGAGCTTACTACTTTCACTGATAAAATAAAATGTACATCCAATTCACAATAAAAACAATGGGCCAAATATTACATTCCTGACATCAATAATATTTTGTCTGCACAAAGGGTCCTGAACACCCTGAACCCAAGCTACAGCATCTGTATTTCTCCTGTGATATTCAAATTTAAGTAATAATGAATTCAGTGGGTATTAAAGAACTCTGATCAGAAGATCCTGGCATAATTAGTAAGACATCAAACAAACCTTTAAAAGTGGTTGTTCATGCTTTCTGTTTTCAGTTGCCTTGCTCCAGACTATCAGAAAACCCTCTGTTCTTTCCCTTCTTTTTTTCACTTATAAGTCTTTTAAATTTAAACCTGTAAAGAGAAACAGCAAAGTATGGAGATGTAAATTAATGTACCATCGGATATTGTTTCTAAGTACCTTACCGACAGATAGGTTCTCTTTGAGAATCTGGCCAGCTGCAAGTTAGCATATTATACCTTCATAACAAAACATTCTCAGTCATACAAAATAATAATTTTCATTTTAATGCCTGTCACCCCTATGAGCCCCAAACTGTGAATTTACAGTCTCAGGACTGTAAATTCAAGCAATCATTCATTCACTGCTGCAATTCGGTCTTGGCTGGGTAGGAGCACAAAAAAAATGCTGAAACAGCATCCATTTTTTGAAAGCTTAAGGAAGGAAATTTTGCAGCCTCTTGTGAACTATGTAGTTGGCATTTGTATACACATTGCTGTGCATGAACTCCTGAGGGTGCTTGTTGAAGAATTTTAACTTTAGTGCAGAATAAGGGTTGCTGCTAAAGGAAGCGATATGGTCATTTTTAAAAACAAATCACAAATAACTTCCTATCCTATCCACTGCACGTAACTGCCATGTATCTAAAGGACATCTCTGAAGTTAACTCAAGCAGCACTATGTATCCTTCCCTTGACTCTTGCATATGTTGAATGAAAGACAGCAGGATAGATATTCTTGTGTATCTTTCCTGTAACTCATTTCTGTTTTCACATCATTCCTAATGTCTTAATGAAACTGTAAAAATTACTATGAATTATGAGATAGCATTTCAATATTTCTGGAAAGCTTCTGGAAAATTAACAGGATTTGGGATTCAACATGTCCCGCGCTAGATTTCCATTTCTGTCTGAGGAATGAAAGAGATTTAAGGTACAATATCAAGACAATACTGTTATTTTGTGGGACTGCGGCACATACTTTCTTGCAAATTAGCAGTAACACTAATAACAGTTTTCTCCTGTGTTTCATCCAGTGTTTGCACTGCCGCATTTTCCATTGATTTTTAGCTATTATTGAAATACCTCAAAAATTTAAGCTAATCAAACCTCAGATCTCTCCCTCAAACTAGAAAATTTGAATAATCTATTGCTTGTATTTTTGATGCAAGGGCACAGATTAGTCAGATGTAACTAAAAAATGAACTGTGGTGCATTTCTATGAGTTTCTAAATTATAGGAAACCTATATCAAAACTGGTATTGGCTTTGAATTTGTAGAGAAATCTAAAATTATATTTCTCATGAGTTGGCTTAAATATAAGCAGAGTTGGCTTGAATATAAACGGTGTTTATATATGTAAAAAACATGAGTTTATATTCTGTGGCCCACTGCAAGGCTGACTGCAAGTCAGTGTCAGACTGTGCATAAAACTGTATGTGCAGCCTTCAGCTATTCACATTCTGAGTGCTATGTTCATTTGGGAAAAATTAGTCTATATTAAATGGATTTTTGACATGCAAGTTTGCTATATTAAAGATGCACACACAGATGCAAAAAAAATTGTTAGCAAATGGACCAACCTCAGAAGATTTAAGTAATTGCAATGAAAACATCAGTAAATTAGCAAGTCTGCTTCCTCCTTTACTTCCTGTCCAAGCGACTGTGTTATCAAAGCTGTGGAAGGTCTTGGTGAGCAAAAAAGAAACTGAACCAACTGCTGTTTGCACTATGTTTTGTGAAATTAAAAAAATATTTTCTCCACTTGTAAAATATGTTTAATTTACAGCAATAGTTCCGCTCTGTTCAGCACCCTGCTATGGCAATTATGGATGTAGTTTTACACTTTTGTCCTCACACTTCTCTGCCATTAAAAATATACTCTAAAATGAAGCAAGCTTTTAACTTTCAAAATTTAATTAAGCGTGCTTGTTTGTGTGCTGTGTGATATCTTACGATGTGACAAGAATATAGAGCATTATTTATAAACCACTTATTTACATTGTTTTTGTAAATGTGCAGAAAAAGAGAATAACAGGGTGGTTTTATCACCTAGCTTTTAATGTGCTTAGTGAGCCATTTTCCCCTAATGCATCGCTTATCAG
Source organism: Calonectris borealis (assembly GCF_964195595.1). Taxonomy (NCBI): domain Eukaryota; kingdom Metazoa; phylum Chordata; class Aves; order Procellariiformes; family Procellariidae; genus Calonectris; species Calonectris borealis. Next base: position 22,496,690 of record NC_134352.1, read on the forward strand.
CACTGCATCAAATTATATTAGTTTAATTTCAGTCTGTCATTGGATTAGTTCTGTTTCTTTTTGGCATTGCCATATGAAAAGTCTCAAATTTTGATAGCTGTGCTTTTGTCTTGTATATATTACAGATAAACTATGCGTTTACCTCACTAAGATTTCAATGACTGTTCTTGTGTTTATCTTCTTCTAGTTGCCCCATAAGAAGCATCAGTATCCACTGACATTTTTGCTACAGTTTCTACCCTGAGGTAAGACTCTGACAATTGCTTCTAGACCATGAGAGATCTATAGGTTCTTTTTGAAATGCACACATGCTTTACAAAATAACCATTCAAATTCTGCTCCATTCTATGCCTGGAGCAAACAAAACAAATTTTTTCAGACCATGCTTCTGCCTGACTGCTCACACGGTAAACGTAAGTCCACTTTGATAAGAGAAACAAAATTTCTAATTAATTCCACTTTCAGAAAACTGTCCCAGGAAAATAGAATTTAGTTAATTACATACAAGAATGTGTAATTGCATGAGTATTTGTGCTGCGATTGTGAAAGACTTGGCAAAGTTAGGCATTATCCACGCAGGAGTTTTAGGTGATATTTTGCACTCGTGTAATGGAAGTAATTCTTAGTAGTGTGTGCTGGGTTTGGCTACTACTTCATAGTAGCTAGTATGGGGCTATGTTTTGGATTTGTGCTGAAAACAGTGTTGATAACACTGTTTTTGTTATTGTTTTCGTTATTGCTGAGGAGCGCTCACACAGAGTCAAGGCCTTTTCTGCTTTTCACCCTACCCCACCAGCGAGCAGGCTGGGGGTGCACAAGAAGTTGGGAGGGGACACAGCTGGGACAGCTGACCCCAACTGACCAAAGGGATATTCCATACCATATGACGTCATGCTCAGCATATAAAGCCGGGGGAAGAAGAAAGAAGGGGGGGATGTTCGGAGTGATGGCGTTTGTCTTCCCAAATCACCATTACACATGATGGAGTCCTGCTTTCCTGGAGACGGCTGAACACCTGCCTGCCGATGGGAAGCAGTGAATGAACTCCTTGTTTTGCTTTGCTTGCATGCGCGGCTTTTGCTTTACCTGTTAAACTGTCTTTATCTCAACCCACGAGTTTTCTCACTTTTACCCTTCTGATTCTCTCCCCCATCCCACCCAGGTGGAGTGAGCGAGCGGCTGTGTGGGGCTTGGTTGCTGGTTGGGGTTAAACCATGACATAGTGTGTGTATGAACTAATATGAGATATTAACAATGACCCCAAAGGCTTGCAATTTTTCATTAATGTATTATAGAGGATGGTATCCTCAGAACAGTATCAATTAATGGAGAGAAAGTGTAAGAGAGTTATTAATTAATTTGGTAGAGACACAATACTTTTGTAACCCTTGTGTGGAAAGGAAGTAAGAAAGAAAGTAAGTAGTATCTTTTATGGTTAACAGCCTTTTTTACGTCCCACAGTGCACCAGTGTTGCCATCCTACAGTGCAGCGCAGGGGGACAATTAAGGGCAGTTTGTAACATGCCCAGTGTAAGCTGGTCTGTATCAGTATCACAGTAACTTACAAGACTACCAGTCATTCATTCTTCAATAGACAGATGATTCAAACTAAGGACCGTGCATAAAACATGGGATTTTGGCTTACCATCCTCAGTAGGATTTCAGTGTGAAAATTTATGTGAAGAAGTATTATTAAGCATAGGCAAATGCCTTGTATTTTGTCCCCTGGCAGTCTCCTCATTAGTACAGCCAGAAGAACAGAAACTAATATTCAACTGCATTTGTCAACACAACTGTACATAATAACCAAGTTCAATTCTGCTATGACATCGACTAGTTCTATTCTGTTATCTTCAGAAGTCCTTATTCTTTTGAATAACCTTAGCATGGATTACTAGACAAGAGACAGAATCAAACAAGCAATTTCTGGAACTTCTATTTTTCAAGTAGTTTGGTATACATGATCTTTACTTAGGTCAAGTTTTTCCTACTACGTATAGTCAAAGAAAAATCACAAATAAATCATCATTTGATGAGAATATATAAAGCCACTATACATGAACAAATTTGCTTTGATTTGCTCTGGTCATTATCTGCTGAAAATTAGTGGGCCTTTGGATGGAATGGCAGGAGAGTATGTTGTAGGTCTGTTTCAATTAGTGACTTAGGTTACCAGAAAGTTATAAGATATTGGGAATCTATACTGAATTTAGGAGCTTATCAATGCCAGTTAATAAAATCTACAGTTTTGTAAATTATTTTAAAGGCTATTGCAGAGATTTTCTGTTCGTACACGCATTACTGGAAGAGAGAGAACTCAGGTACTTGGAGGAGCTGACTGCTCTGTTATTAGTCGAACATCCTCCACAAAGAAAATTACCTTAGGGCTTTTGTGTTTTTTTTTTTCCCAGACATCACACTGTTTGCCCACTACCCTTATCAGAGTTGGGACACTGGGACATAGCAGGACTGTCACTGGCTGTAACAGTCACAGGAAGAAGTAAGGAAGCTGTGTGAAGCTTTAAAATTAAATATTAAATCCAATGTCATTTAAAGACAATACCTTTCCAGACTATCTGAGGAAAGATCATTTTTACATCTTCGGAAGCAGCCGTCAGCAGAGGCTTCTTGTTACTAGTCCTCTTTAATCCTGCTCCTCTTTTTTCTCTTCTTTTTCTGAAAGCTAGTGTAGATTTAAGTGAAAACAAACCAAACAAACCTTTTCCTTCTCAATCCTACTGTAAAATGTTATTTTTGTAGCAATATAAAAAAAAAAAAAAATCAGTGAATAACAAAGCAACTGTACAACTACTAGCAAAAAGTCTCTCTTGCCCTGCCACTGAATGAAGAACACTTGATTGCTGGCCATGCACCCATCCTTCATGTCATTTTATGTTCAGTTTTACACCATAGCAGTAAGAAAGCATTTTTCCCACTTACAAACAAGTCATACTTCAAGACTCTTCTTTGTTCAGATACCCCTGGTTCTTCCTCTAACTCCTGAATTTTGCTAGATCCTGATGCTTTTCCAGTTTAAGCCTAAAAATTTCAGTCACGCCAAACAGCATCTCTGAGAGCAAAATTCACATTACAATAGGTACAGCAAGGGGCAGCGAGAACTGTTATTGCAATTCTTTTGCCAAACTTAAGGAAGCACCATGGCCTATGCCAGAAAGCAGGAACCTCCCTCCAAATCACTTCCATCCATAGAAATCTGAAATAACTTCAGGCAAAAGTCACAGTAGTTCATCTCAAAGCAAAGTAGTAAGAATGTTGATGCTGTTGCAGCCTGATGTATTGATTGTATGTTACCGGCAGAAGATATCCTTTCACTTATTTTCTTCAAATATCAAACTTCAGAGTAAACCCATGACCTTTCATCTGCAACTGTTGTTAATTAGGTTCAAGGAAAACCTGTATTTCATTTGTAGGGAAAGAAATTGATCAGTCCAAGCAAATTTTTCAGTATCCTTAAACTTTACAAATTTTACAGTTCAATCAATAATTGAGATGGACAACTGGTGTCTCATGGAAACGGGAAACCAGTCAGATTTTATTACATATTTCAAAATACTCCACAAAGCTATCATGCAGCCTATAGACCACACAACAATGGGAGGGGATTTTCTTTTCCTTACAAAAGGATTCTCTTCCAAATGCAGGCAGTTGACTCAGTAACATGTATTTACTATGATATTGTAGACTGATATTTGTTGCATATCCTTATGCATTCAACAAGCTTGAAGAGTGATTTCTTTATTACAGCATACAACTACTTATATGAAATATGTGAGCTTCCATAAAATGCTTCGGCAGCCAGGAAATTCATTACAAATGGAAATACAGAATAAGTCTTACTAAAGCAAGAACCTATATTTTGCTGTAAATAGCATCTTCATCACGAGGGAACCATCACAAACGCTGACAGGACACAGAAGTATAGTTCTACTTGATACAAATTTACTTGTGGAAAACCAAATGAACAAGGTTTTTATTCTGCAGTGTTCAAAGATGCATTAAATTCTTATTAACGTTGAAGTACAGGGACATGGAAAGAAGATACGGAACTTTTAGTCTTCTTTCAGATACTTCAGTTTTATAATCTGCCAATCAAGTGTCAATCTATTGGAGCTCAGACTTTATTCCATCAATAGATGTAGCTCTTGTGATCATTTGCTTTATATCTATGCATACTTGGGTTAACAGCGTGTATCAGTTGGCCTTTGCAAGCAGAAGATGCAAAGTTTTCGATTCTGTGGCTGATACAAGGAGTGCTACACTGAAGTCAAATGCTTGCAAATCATTTGTTTTCCTTCAGTGATTGGATATAAATAAGAAACTAGACTCCAACAAACAACGCTGGGGTCATTTTAATTCTGGTTAGGTCTGAGGTATCACTTCTCTTAATGGCTGAAAGAGAATTTCTGTGTTTCCTGTGAAACCCTCTATAATAATGAAGCTTTTATTCAGAGAGGTACAGAAGTATTTGCCAAAAAATGATGAAAGCTTAAATCGTTAGAAACACATATTCAAAAAGTTGTGTCATTTGTATACATAATTATCTCAAGTTGTGACCTGTTCTGTATTGATCTCTGGAACTCAAAATATTCTCCCAGAAGCAAGAGGGACAATTTTTTCAGAGAAGTGATGTATCAGGTGGCTAATAAAGCAGAGTTCAGAAGATCACAAGACACACTCTTACCACAGTCAGTGAGCCTCGTACCTGTGAGAGGTGCACATCTGGAGGGCAGCAGCACTTCAGGACAAAGCTGGGGCTAGGGAGCACCTGCAAAAGCTGATGTCCTCTGGGAGGTCAAAACAAGAGTGGGTACATTAGCAAAAGTGGCAAAAAATCTATATATGACAATTAATAGTTTTACTTCATAACAAAACAGACCCAATCTTTGTTCAAAATATCGCACACCAGTACTGCAGTTCAGAATTAGTGATATTTATATCCATTCACAGGAAATCCCACCCAAACAATCTGTACTGGCTCACAACAATATTACACTACACTTCTAATTTTTAGGGAAATGCAGGCAAGCACCTTCACATTTTCTTCTGTATTGCCCCAGTGAACAAACTTAATAAGTGAGAGCATATATATTGCTAAGCTCCCACCTTACTCTACCAAATCCCCTCTTCTGCTTCCCTCACAGGCCAGAATACATACAGAAAATTACTATTTCACACCCATTAATTGGCAGGTTGTGGTAAATTTACTTAACATATATTAACACTCTGTATCTGATAACAGCTGTGGAAGGCCCCATGCACCTACCTCAACAGGCTTCAAATTCACACCTGAACTAGGGTACAATTTTTACTGCCAATTGCCGTGTCATCTTTCCCCTTCCAAACTCCTTTTCATTAGTCATAAGTGCAAGATACAACACAGATGACCAAAGTAATCTGCATAGCACCTCGAATGAAAACCAGGCTGAAGCCTGAACTCTATCACAGTAGTAATATAAATAATATTTATTCAGTGCTTCAATTAGCTAACTGCATTTTTAAATAGCAGCAAAACAAGGACAACTTATCAATTCATCAAACTTATGTTTGATGTTTAACGCACAGCTAAATGTACCATGAAGCAAGACAAACACACTCATAATGAACACAAAGATTAATTAACTGAACTCACATAACCTTTCTCGGCTAAATGATTTCCTACTCAACAAGCTATCTGAATGACGTAAGTGTACCTTTTATTAAGTAAAATATTATTCACAATGTCTAGAAGCAGTAAGATCTGGTCCCCAAGTAGAATATTTATTCATGCATGCATTTATGTTAATAAAAATGTTAGGTTCTCACCTAGACTTTGGGCATCCCAATACATAAATTTAAGAACTCCTGTAGTCATAAAATACAATATAATAAAGAGAATTAACTCTGCAAATTTCTTCAGCCTTAGACATCACCCATATAAAAGAAAAGTAGAAGTATATGGTAATCTCTTAACATAACTGATACTTCCAAAAAGAATTAGTTATAAGCAAATGTGTAACACAGGCAAGGAATAAATTCGTCGATAAAACCACTTATTTGAAAAGTATTGTTGTATTTCAAAACTACAAAATTCTACTTGATAATTGCGAGGGGTACGTACCATACTGACAAAAACAGAAATCTAAACAAACCAGTTGCACATCAGAGTAACTGTTAGTGAACTCACCCAGCTATTTAGCGTGTAACCAACACCCAGAATTCAGAAGTTTCTGCAAATCTTGCTCCAAATACTAGCAGTAGGATAATGAAGCCCTAGTCATTGACCAGGTGGCCAGTGAGATATGTGCAGCAAGAAGACAACCTTTGTCCCAGAGGCCTAATTTCTGATTAAGTCGTTGACAATTTTATCAGAACATGATGAAAGAGCTCCAGCAGCAGTTCCCACCACAATAGGGGTACCACCCTTTTCCTCAAGAGAAGACACCTTGAAAAGCCGTTGTGATTAAGAGAGAGTTACACTGGAGACAAATTTTTATCCCTCATGTGGAACTAAAACATTACAACCTCTGTATTGCTTTGGTTACTCCTTGATTCATATAGAAACCCCTCACAACATCCACTCTCAGGAGATTGTCACAGGAGGTCCTGAGGGGGCATCATGCACCCCCCTGGCTTCCGCTACCTCTGCTTGAGACCCTCCATCATAAATACGTAATCCCCACTCTTCTATTCCTATGACCAGCAGGTTTTGAACCACATATTGTTTAACAGATGCCTACAGACTGATGGAAAAGTTTGATTTCTCTTTGTATTATGCAGGTTGCTTTTCATAGGTTAGAATAGATCCACAAATAAATAGGCAAGGCTTAAAAGGGGGAAATGCAAACAGAGTGCAGTTGTCTTCCTAATAACCTCCAACAAAGTCTTCTGCTGGGAAGTTCTCTAGTCTACAAATCCTTTCTGTGTAGAATATCATTAAAAAGAGAAGCCTCATAACTGTACAAACATTTTTTTATAGGCCATGTCCAGAAAATGTTGCAGCTTTCCCAGAGGAGCAAGTAGAAAGTCTTTGATGGAGAGAAATTCACTGAAAGCAGACATTTTTCTGAACTGGATGTTTGCCTTCTGGAAATTTCGTCTGTGTCATAGACATTGTGATGTGGTAAACCCTGTCAAAAGTGGTGTTCACAGAAAGGAATTATTTGAAGAAATTTTTATGTCAGCAATTTTCCATTATAGCATACTAACTGGCAATAGCAATGGCTGAACAATACACAATGCTTAGAATATAGTCGTGAATTATACCTAAGCCTTCCAGCATCTTAATTCTCTTTCTTCCAGTAATATGTATATATACAAAGAATCCCTCCAATAATCTTTAATTTACAGAACTGCAGCTTTTAGTACTGGTAATGATAAACTCTCAAATTACATATGTGTTCCTGCTACCTTATAATTTTCTGGTAATGTAATCAACTTCTTTAACCAGACCCACAGCAAGCTCTTGGGATGTTCCACCAGAAGGTGTACTAATTTTCAGCAGGTAATGACAAGCACAAGTAGGACAAAATTAGGGCTGGGTTTTCAGACAAACATCTGTGGCAAAAATGTTAGAATCATAAAATACTTAATGCATTTGTGTTAATGGCACCAGATTAGTCAGCTTTGAGGAGACAAAAACTCAAAGTAGTAATTGATTTAAATTCTTTCTGAAATTCACTTCAATATTACTTTTAAAATGCAACATTTCAAAAGGCAGAAATATTTTTTCCTGCTTCTCCCAAGTTTTTGGAACCTCCAGGATATCAAAAATATGTCAGTTATTCACACTGTTCAAGTCACCCGTTGTGCCATTCACAAAAGCATACATGACTTGTGAACACCTTACATATATAAACTATAATGAACTAATGAATTCAGGATTCCTATCTAGTCAAATACCTACAAAACTCACATTAAAAAAAAAACAAATAAACAAAATCAAACCTTGAAAGAGTAGTTTTGTATCGGTGATAGAAAGGAAACCTAAACTTAAATCTTCTGAATTCTTGCTTTAACTTGTAAGAGAAATCTTGCTGCAGAACGAGGTAATATAAGAAGAATTTGGATTATATTAATCTGAAGCAGTTTAAGACCCAGATTCAACCCATTTTGTCTCAATTTATGCCCCATTTGCTCTTATGTAAGATGAGCTCCTAGGCAGAATCAGAGTCCGTATCATGTTTGCCATCCAAAACTCAAGAATAGATAAATTTGCAAGCCATGCAACATCACCAGCGGCTTTCTCAAAAAATGCAATCTTAATTCCAAGGAATTACGCTAGGTATATTTACTCTTTCAAAATCAGGGAAAAGCTGAGGAGGGATACAACCTTGTGAAAGTCAAATAACAGACTGTCGTGGTTTAACCCCAGCCAGCAAAAATAAACCCCACGCAGCCGCTCAATCACCCCTCCCTTCCAGTGGGATGGGGGAGAGAATCGGGAGGGCACAAGTAGGAAAGCTCCCGGGTTGAGATAAAAACAGTTTAATAATTGAAATAAAACAAAGTAGAACAGTAGTAATAACAATGAGAACAACAACAATAACAGAATACACAAAGCAGGCAATGCACAACGCAACTGCTCACCGACAGCCGACCGCGTGTCACGAACGGGGCGGGGGGGCGAGCCCCCCCACACACCTGGTTTTTATACTGAGCATGATGTCACATGGTATAGAATACCCCATTGGCCAGCTGGGTCCACCACCCCGGCTGTGCTCCCCGCTCCCGGTGCAAGCATCACCCAGCAACAGCCAAAGCATCAATGGGCCATCAACGCTCCTTTCACACCAAACCCAAAACACAGCACACCCCCCAAGCTACTGGGAAGAAAGTTAACTCTGTCCCAGCTGGAAACAGGACAATATCCACCCCTTATTCTATACCATCTACATCATGCCCAGGTCTCACATTTTCCCATACATTCCAATTAGTCACCACTACTTTTCCTGCCTTTTGATATATACACACACAGGGATATCATTCCCTTAGTCCATGGGCCATCCCTGTACAACGTCCGTTGAGTTCATTTAGTCCATGACTTCGGGTTCCATCTGTTGTAACAGTCTTTCAGGGCAGGAGAGATGGTGCGTGCTGTTGGACTCTTCCATGCAGAGGCCAGTTCTGGGCGCTCGTCCGGTTCTATCATCGTTGCACGTTGCTCAGTTTCATCGGAGTTCATCCTACATTAATCTGGGTGATTCTTACTATAAAACTGTTAATATGGCATATGGTAACCATAGAAGTGATGACATACAGTACTATGTAATAACTAACATCGTACAATTCAGTTCATTGGCTATTTTCACCCAAAATTAAATCCCTTTAAGGTACACACCGGACTTCCCCATCCTTTCTCATCACCCACCAAGTGCACCCAGGTCCCTGAGCAAAAGCAATCCCACGGATGGGTTTTCCCTTGCCAGAGGCAGGAGCAACCCAGACTGTCTTCCCCAGCATATTTCTCATATGCACGACAGGGACTTTATCCCCCTCTACAGTACATAGGGGTTTGGATTGGGCAGGGCCAGCTCGAGTGACAGATCCCCTAGTGTGGGCCTTTGCTAAATGTGTGTCCCAATGCTTGAATGTCCCACTGCCCATTGCCCTCAGTGTTGTCTTTGACAGCCCGTTGTATCGTTCAATTTTTCCAGAGGCTGGTGCATGGTAGGGGATGTGATAGACCCACTCAATGCCGTGCTCTTTGGCCCAGGTGTCTATGAGGGTGTTTCGGAAATTAGTCCCGTTGTCTGACTCAATTCTTTCTGGGGTGCCATGTCGCCACAGGACTTGCTTTTCAAGGCCCAGGATGGTGTTCCAGGCGGTGGCATGGGGCACAGGATATGTTTCCAGCCATCCTGTGGTTACTTCCACCATGGTGAGCACATAGCGCTTGCCCTGTCGGGTTTGTGGGAGCGTGATATAATCAATCTGCCAAGCCTCCCCATATTTATACTTCAACCATCGTCCTCCATACCAAAGAGGCTTTACTCGCTTGACTTGCTTGATTGCAGCGCATGTTTCACATTCATGGATAACCTGTTCAATAGTGTCCATGGTCAAGTCCACCCCTCGATCACGAGCCCATCTATATGTTGCATCTCTTCCTTGGTGTCCTGAAGTGTCATGGGCCCACCGAGCTATAAATAATTCACCTTTATGTTGCCAGTCCAGATCTACCTGAGCTACTTCGATCTTGGCAGCCTGATCCACCTGCTGGTTGTTTTCGTGCTCTTCACTGGCCCGACTCTTGGGTACGTGAGCATCTACGTGACGTACTTTTACAGTCAGGTTCTCTACCCGGACAGCAATATCTTGCCACGATGCGGCAGCCCAGATGGGTTTACCTCTGCGCTGCCAGTTGTTCTGCTTCCACTGCTGCAACCATCCCCACAGGACATTTGCCACCATCCATGAGTCAGTACAGAGATAAAGTACTGACCATTTTTCTCGTTCAGCAATGTCCAAGGCCAGCTGGATGGCTTTCACCTCTGCAAACTGACTCGATCCACTTTCTCCTTCAGCAGTTTCTGCAACTTGGCGTATAGGACTCCATACAGCAGCTTTCCACCTCCGATGCTTTCCCAGAAGGTGACAGGACCCATCAGTGAACAGGGCATATTGCTTCTCATTTTCTGGTAGTTTGTTATATGGTGGGGCCTTGAGTATCCCCTGGTGTTTTCTGCCAGAGGCTCCAGGTAGGACCATTCTCCCCAGCTGCGGTGTAGAGCACATTCTTCACATCTTGTCCTGCCCGGACTGGCCTAAGGGCTACTGCCTGAACTATCTCCTGTTTAATTTGTTCAAAGGCTTGTCATTGCTCAGGGCCCCATTTGAAGTTGTTCTTCTTCCTGGTCACGTGATAGAGAGGGCTTACGATCTGACTGTAATTTGGAATATGCATTCTCCAAAATCCCACAACGCCCAAGAAAGCTTGTGTTTCCTTTTTGCTAGTTGGTGGGGACATGGCTGTTATTTTATTGGTCACATCCATTGGGATCTGACAACGTCCATCTTGCCATTTTATTCCTAAAATCTGGATCTCCTGTGCAGGTCCCTTGACCTTACTTCGTTTTATTGCAAAGCCGGCCTTCAGAAGGATTTGGACTATTCTCTCCCCTTTCTCAAAAACTTCCTCTGCTGTGTTGCCCCACACAATGATGTCATCAATGTATTGCAGGTGTTCTGGAGCCTCACCCTGTTCCAGTGCGGTGTGGATCAGTCCATGGCAAATGGTAGGGCTGTGTTTCCACCCCTGGGGCAGTCGGTTCCAGGTGTACTGGACGCCCCTCCAAGTGAAAGCAAACTGTGGCCTGCACTCTGCCGCCAAAGGGATTGAGAAGAACGCATTAGCAATGTCAATTGTGGCGTACCACTTGGCTGCCTTTGACTCCAGTTCGTATTGAAGTTCTGACATGCCCAGCATGGCAGCACTCAGTGGTGGCGTGACTTCGTTCAGGCCACAGTAGTCTACTGTTAGCCTCCACTCTCCATTGGACTTTCGCACTGGCCATATGGGACTGTTGAAGGGTGAGCGAGTCTTGCTGATCACTCCTTGGCTCTCCAGTTGATGAATCAGCTCATGGATGGGGATCAGGGAGTCTTGGTTGGTGCGGTATTGCCGCCGATGCACTGTTGTGGTAGCAATTGGTACCTGTTGTTCTTGGACCTTCAACAACCCCACAACAGAAGGGTCCTCCAAGAGACCGGGCAAGGTGGACAGCTGTTTAATTTCCTCCGACTCCAGGGCAGCTATACCAAAAGCCCACTGGTACCCTTTTGGGTCCTTAAAATACCTTCTCTTGAGGTAGTCTATGCCAAGGATGCACGGAGCCTCTGGGCCAGTCACAATGGGGTGCTTCTGCCACTCATTCCCTGTTAGGCTCACTTCGGCCTCCAGTACAGTTAACTCTTGGGATCCAGATCACTCCAGAAATACAAATGGGTTCTGCCCCTTTATAGCCTGATGGCATCAGGGTACACTGTGCACCGGTGTCTACGAGAGCCTTATATTCTTGTGGATCTGATGTGCCAGGCCATCGAATCCACACAGTCCAGTAAACCCGGTTGTCCCTTTCCTCCACCTGGCTGGAAGCAGGGGCCCTCTAGTCCTGGTCATCATATTCGCTATCCACTTCTTGTAAGTATGAATCAGAAGTCCCTTTGTTAAGGTTGGAAGTGGAATCAGCCCTTCTACTCTGTCTGGGGAACTGTTCACTGGAGACTGGAGCAGCAGTTTTCCTGGAAGAACCCCCTTTTGTCGTTTTTCCTTGCAACTCATGTGCCTGTGCCTGTAGGACTGAGGTAGGTTTTCCATCCCACTTCCTCATGTCCTCTCCATGGTCACGCAGGTAAAACCACAGGGTGCCCCGGGGTGTCTACCCACGATGTCTCCTCTCTTGAGCGGAGGGACGCTTGCTCCTAATGGCTGAGACACTGGCCCGTGCAGGTGGGGAGCAGGACGTATCCTCTTTGAGTTGCTGGACCTCCTGAGACAGTTTCTCCACAGCAGAGACACGGGCCTGTAGGGAGGAAGAGAGACTTTCTTCATATTGCCGGAGTTGGCCAGCCAGTTCATCCACTGTTTGTTCCTCTCCATCTCTCCAGGTCATTATTGCCAATGAGTTTGCATGTGACGCTGGTGCGCTCCGTACAAACTTCCGCCACATGGGTCGGGTGCATTTGACTTCATCTGGGTCTTTGGATAACGGCTCGTTGTTCAGGTCATCATAAATCACTTCCAGCACAGCTAATTCTCTCAGGTACTGGATACCTCTCTCCATGGTGGTCCACTTGCCTGGGTGGCATATAACATCTTCCTTGAAGGGATACCTTTCCTTCACGCCTGACAGGAGTCGCCACCAGAGGCTGAGGACTTGTGCCCCTTGTCCAATTGCTTTGTCAATGCCCCCTTCCCTAGAAAGGGATCCCAGCTGCTTGGCTTCCCTACCCTCTAATTCCAGGCTACTGGTCCCGTTATCCCAGAATCGGAGCAGCCAGGTGACAATGTGCTCGCCTGGACGATGGCTGAAGTCTTTTCGCATATCTCGCAGCTCACCCAGGGATAGGGATCAGGTGGTCACCATCTCATTTACGGGTTCTACCTCCTCCTCCTCCTGTTCTCGTGATGGCCCTGGTTCATTTTCATCCCTTACTAAACGAACCTATTTTCTTGTGCATTTTCTTTTTTGTATAGGGGCGACTGATACCGGCATGGGTTGGTTCTCTGTCGCAGGGGGCGGAGTAGCTGCTGTGCTTGCCCTGGGGGGTGAGGGAGCCGCTGTGCTTGCCGTGGGGGGTGGGGTAGCCACAGGGCCTGTTGCTTTGTCATCAGCTGCAGAGACGTTTCCTTCCCCTTGGGGGTTCTGAGTGGTGTTAAACAGGGCTCGGTAGGCGTGGGCCAGGCCCCAGCACATCGTAGTGATTTGCGTCTCCCTAGAATGGCCAGGGTGACAGCATACTTCTTCCAAATATTCTACTAACTTTTCAGGGTTCTGCACTTGCTCAGGGGTAAAGTTCCAGAACACTGGGGGTGCCCATCGCCCTAGGCATTTGCCCATGCTATCCCACTCGCCCTGCCACTCGTAACTATCCAGCCTTGGGGCAGATCTCTGGATGACATTCTTGAATTGCTTACTAACCTTGGATAAAATCACAACAATATTCCCAAGGAGTACCAATAGATGTATCTTAATTACCCAGAGATGTTCAAAGTACTGGCAAGTTATTTTAACAAAGGAGATGACATCATAGAGGAAGGTAGCAAGGGTGCCATTCTCTATTTCCTCCATAAAAAATCTCTCAGAGGAAAAGGTATAATTGCTAATTGTCCCCATAAGGTGGTACCCGAAATACAGAAACGGCTTCATTACAAATCCCAAATACCGAATAACCCCCAATGCCAGCGTTTTAGTAACAAATCTCCCAGGCAAAACATCATTAATCACGGCAAAGCACCACAGACTACAAAACCCAACTCCAATCTTTAACAGATACAGTAAAAACAAGAGCATAGTGCAGAACAAATAAATATGTTACCAGATATAAATTCCTTAATATGCTCTAAATAATCTGTTGTTACCTCAACCCTTCATTGCCCCATGTTGGGCGCCAAAAAGGACTGTCGTGATTTAACCCCAGCCAGCAAATAAACCCCACGCAGCCGCTCGATCACCCCTCCCCTCCGGTGGGATGGGGGAGAGAATCGGGAGGGCACAAGTAGGAAAGCTCCCGGGTTGAGATAAAAACAGTTTAATAATTGAAATAAAACAAAGTAGAACAGTAGTAATAACAATGAGAACAACAACAATAACAGAATACACAAAGCAGGCAATGCATAACGCAACCGCTCACCGATGGCCGACCGCGTGTCACGAACGGGGCGGGGGGGCGAGCCCCCCCACACACCTGGTTTTTATACTGAGCATGATGTCACATGGTATAGAATACCCCATTGGCCAGCTGGGTCCACCACCCCGGCTGTGCTCCCCGCTCCCGGTGCAAGCATCACCCAGCAACAGCCAAAGCATCAATGGGCCATCAACGCTCCTTTCACACTAAACCCAAAACACAGCACACCCCCAAGCTACTGGGAAGAAAGTTAACCCTGTCCCAGCTGGAACCAGGACACAGACCAAAGGATGTCCAGAAGAATTATGCTTAACATCCCTACTCAAAAAGAAATTTGGTATCACCTGCTGTACTAGCTGGTTTCCATTCATAATTCTTAGATCTGTGTAGCACTGGATACCTGCTGTGAGAATCACAAAACCGCTTCTAACAAAGTGATGACATATTCCAAATCAACGATAGTAAGAACATACTGCTATGCATAATGGGCTCCAAGAAAAATAAAAAGAAACCTGCTTCACAATATATGCTCTAACTGCTTCCTCCTAAAAGTATCTGGTTTATGTCTCTAAATGTGTTCAAGTACAATTATGGTTATGTATGCTTGAAAAACCTTTAGCTGTAGCTGCAGCAGCAGCCAGTGTTATATAACCAATTACCATACATAGTACTTGTGTGAACACACACAAAGTATTTAGTAACTTTAAAACCTTTCACATAATGGAGTCCTTGCAAGCAACAATTTTATAATGACATTGAATTTCACTCCCAAGTTATTGATATATTTCTTGTCTGAACAGAAAGCCACTGTGGTACGCAATCCATAGGCTGTCACAACTGGCTTCAAATCCATTCCTCCCACCTCCAGTGCACAAAAGAGCATGGTGCTCCTGGTTAGCCCACCCTATCTTCGGCAAAGGCCTGGTATGACTGTCCATGCCCCTTACACTTGTCCTTTCTAGTCCATGCCAAGCAGACTGCAGTTTACGTTCACAATTAAGATACTATAAATCTCTGTGGGGAGGTGTTTGAGCATATGGCTGCTTTTAGAATATTAGGTTATTTTGGCTAGAGTAGCAGCTGACAATTCTCTTTGGAGAGACTATCTTGCCAGGCATGGTCTGAAAAGGAAACAGAAGGCAAGTCCCACTGCAAGTGGGACTTTACATTCTAAGTTTCTCATAAGTCATAATTGATCTAAACATCTTGGCTTTTCCCCTGTCTTCCTATGGTTGTCTGAATGGATTTAGTTTGTTATTTCATGCCAGAAAATGGGAATCTTAAGATGCCCAGGATGAACTTTATAAAAAGACACATTACATTTTTCAAGATATTATTCCCATTTATGTAAGACAGCATAAAAAAAAACAAACAAACAAACCCCAACCCCCCCCAAAAAGGACTGTGATCATATAAAGAAGTCATTAAATTAAGCCCATGAGACTAGACTAATAATCATCTGACCCTTTTAATAGAAACCTTTTTTACTTTTCTGATGGCAGGGATGGGTAGCAGTTGCTTTTCGTTGAAATGCTAAGATTGCTTGCCAAGAGACATAGTCAGTAAGCAGGTCATATTTCTGTTCTTATCTAACACTTACGTGCAAGGGGAAGTAAAAGAATGACATATTATGCCAGCTGGTGCTTAAATATGCAGTCACAATCCTGCCCCATGGTGTATCAAATTGGACTATAAAGAATAATTGAAAATTACACAATAATGCTTTGAGAGGAAATAGTAGCATTATAATAGACTATGCAAGCAATTTTAATACCGCTGCTGGCATTACTTCTGAAATTTTACAGTCATTACAGAGATCTATGGATGTCAGTTCCTCAAGACCAAGGAAAAGGCTGAAGAAAAGATTAGTCAAGTGTTGGGAATAGAAGCTGATTTATTTCAAAAAGGCAAAAACTATATTGGGTATGCATATTCTTATTCCACAGTAATGGCAGTTCACATACTGTACATGGAGAAGTTTATGCAAGAAAGGGAAAATCTTAGTATTTCAATTTTTATCTCGACTCAGACTGAACTATGAATTTAGTTTCTCAAGGATTGCTTGTTTTTCTTTATAATTTCTTTTTTACTGAAAGAGAAAGTTGTAACTGGGACTATTGCTAGAAATGACTACTAGTTAGAAAAATCTTTTTTTCATTGTTCAGAAGTTACGGTTAAAATAGGAATGATTCAAATTAGGCATAACATTCAATATTAATATTTTTCTTAACCATTAACCATTACATCTTCTCTCAACAAGTAATAAATTCATCATCATTTAGAACATCTTTAAAAAGTAAGAAGCTAAAACTCAATACTATTTAATCATCTGGCTAGGAAAAATACTCCTCCCCGGCAGAAGTTAAAAGCCATTCATATGATTCAGGTCATTATTCTCAATTATTACAACAAGCATCAGATTCTTTACTTTTTAAAAGCACCCATCTTACAGAGTCTGTCTTTAAAAAGCTGCATTCACTACATTCTGATGTTTTATATTGGTGATTTTTCTTGCATTTCATATAATTATATTATGCAAATTATTTTAAAAATTGCTTTCTCTCACAGCCTATAGCTTCCTGAGCTTATGTATAAAATACATACAGATTCATAAGTGGGTGTGTATATGTACACATATACACACATATATACACACTTACGTATAAATATATATGAATTTTGCTGACTCAATCTCTATCCAACACAGGAAGACATGGTAAGTTGAAAGAACTGAAGACTGAACCAATGTCTCTACTATCACTCTGAAGTCAAAACAAATTATGGGAAGATGCTAAAAGTAGTCTAAAATGGGAAAATACAGTAGTCATCAAATTAGACAAAAATATGTTGGACGTGTGGCAGAGAATGCCCAGCAATTTGCTACGTTTTAGAAGAGAGTGCTAATAATTGGGGCACCAAATAAAAAACATGCCACCAACAAATTTGATATGAAGAACCGGAGAGGAATTTCTCCTCAAACCTAATGATTTTCAAAAGAACATTTTGTATCAGTTAAATTCTTTGTCGAGAAATACGCAAGAGCTGTGTGACAGAATTTCTGATTAAAACTGTGGAGCATGAGTTGAATCTCCCCCTGTACTCGGCACCGGTGAGGCCATTCTTCGAATACTGTGTTCAGTTTTGGGCCCCTCACTACAAGAAGGACATTGACGTACTGGAGCGTGTCCAGAGAAGAGCAACAAAGCTGGTGAAGGGTCTGGAGCACAAGTCTTATGAGGAGTGGCTGAGGGAACTGGGGTTGTTTAGTCTGGGGAAAAGGAGGCTGAGGGGAGACCTTATCGCCCTCTAGAACTACCTGAAAGGAGGTTGTAGCGAGGTGGGGGTTGGTCTCTTCTCCCGAGTAACAAGTGATAGGACAAGAGGAAATGGTCTCAAGTTCCACCAGGGGAGATTTAGATTGGATATTAGGAAAAATTTCTTCACCAAAGGGGTTGTCAAGCATTGGAACAGGCTGCACAGGGAAGCGGTTGAGTCACCACCCCTGGAGGTATTTAAAAGATGTGTAGATGTGGCACTTAGGGACATGGCTTAGTGGTGGACTTGGCAATGTCATGTTTACACTTGGACTCGATGATCTTAAAGGTCTTTTCCAATCTAAATGATTCTATGATTCTATGAATCCAAGAGCCACCACAGCCTGGAAGCAAAGGGGATCTTCTCAGTGGTCTCCAACAAGTACGTCGGTTCCTCAGGCAGAGGAAGCATTCGGTCTGGCTCTTCCTGGATGACTGGTTATTCCAGGCTGAGTGAAAATAGCAGACTGGGCCCTTTCCTCCCCTGCCCCTTCTTCGTTCAAAGCAGAAGAGGAGCACTGTATCAGTCTCGCATGTTTTGCAGACTGGAAAGCATTTCCTGCCCAGAACTACTTCCAGAAGAGCAACCTTGTTAAAAGTTAATTTCTACCAATTACAAGATCTCTGTACTTCTCTGGCTTTATACTAGTTTTTCTGAAGAACTGTAAAAATTAACTTGTCTGGATTCCCCACCTAGTTCTGTTTTTTAATCAGTATGCAAACTCTGCTGTTTATCATGTAACATTTTGAGACCATGTCTTGCTATTGTACCAAATAAAAGGAAAATAGCTTCAAGTAGCCAGCTCCTTCATCCTGAAGCAACCTACACTTTATACAAACAGCAGAACCTATTGGAGCATTCAGTTAACAATTATTCCCTTTTTTCAGAAAAACTGCAAACTAAGCAGCTTTTAGCCTGATGATGCATACTAGAAAACTAGCTGCTAAGTCTACGTTGAATAGTCACTCTTTTCACTTCAGATTTGTATACAGAGGTTAGACAACTCTGCTCATTAATCTAGTTAGAGGAAACGAGTGGCTGGTTAGAGGCTACAGATGAGATTCATGGTCTTATCTAATTATAGGCACCTGAAAGCTGGGCGTCTTATCTAAGCTGGTGGAGTGGGCTCCTTCCATAATCTGTAAAGTAGCCATCCTCGAATGGGAACACATTCTACCATCCTGTTCCACAACCTAAATCCTACTGTGGGAATACATATTTTACTTCACTGGTCACAGAAAGAGGTTTTACATGTTTATAATTAGATGATAGGACCCCTATTTTCTCTCTTAAGAAAATAGTGAAAATTTCTTAAGATCTTACATTCCACACAATACATCAATGGTGGTTGTCGTTTTCATTTATTTGTTTCATGATTTCTCATCTCTAAAGTAATTCAAAATGGAAAGATATGTAGCACTTTTTGTGCATGTAAAAAAACACAGTAAATTCAGGTCAGGTTTGGTCTGATAAAAAAATGGCTTTTCCTAAAATGTATGCAGTATCTTGCTGGAGAGCCAACAATGGACTCTGGGCTACCGTCACAATGTAGTTATTCAAAGACAAGGAGGGGCAGAAGAAATTACGTAATAGAGAAAAGAAAATGAATATTTTTCTCACTATGGCTCTCGTTCCTTCTAGTGCACATAATAAAGAGAAAAGAAATAATTTTTTAAAATTGCTCCCCACCCCGCTTCCTTCCGAAAACGGATCCTTGGAGCTTTTGTTTTCATTGAAGCAGATAGAAACAGCTACAATTTCTGTCCAGGCACTCACCCTTATGGCCAACAATTCTGCATTCAAATAGGAATAAAACTGCTTTCATACCAAATTATTTCTGTCATATTTGCTGCCTGTGAGTGAGAAGCCAGATTTGTCGACAGGCAAGTTTTGAAAATGAGACTGGCCTATTAAGTATATAGAATCATACTTTCAGTTAACGTAAATAGTTCTGTCAATAGAACCATGCATTCTTATGTCTGGTCTTCCATCCCCCTGTTTGTGCCAGAAAAAGCAAGCCATTAATGAGGGTTTCAGTCATAACAGAACAACTTCATGTTATAATAGTACAGTGAAAAATAAAAATTGCTACTTTTAAGTCTGCTTTGGATGCATCTGCAAAGTTGGTGCTCATGGGTGGACTGGCATTTGCGACTCCAGAGGCTGAAAACTGGTATTAAATCCATTGAGCATCCAAATTCTACCCTGAATACAGAATTACTAAATTCCTGGTTGAGATGTTATGGCACTAATCACTTTGGTGTTTGAAAGGCTTGAAATTACTCAAGTTCCTCAACACAAGCAACAAAGAAGAGGAATTCACACCACCATGTGAACACACACTCAGGATGCTTCCTGCCTCAAGAAGCACACAGCCTAATGCAAAGGATAACTGAGAAACTAGGAAGAAAATACTAAGAAACGAGAACAAATAGCAAGCAGATGTGTTATTTCCACAGAAGAGCAACTCAACTGTTGCCACAACATCTGCAAACCCTTGAATGAAAGAGTGTCTGAAGGATGAGAATGAAACAGGGTTGCAGACTCTTGCAGAGAGCTCCTCCCAAATATAAGTAAACACATCAGAGAACGTGCAGTTCTTGTCTTGAAATTAATCTCATAAATTAATAGAACTTCTAAGAAGGCCAGTTCAGAAGCAGGGTTCAATTTCTCAATACCAAGTAATAAAAAAAGGATAAGCAAGGGAACATGAGTGCTTGGGAAGTGAAGATAATGCATGTATGATTGACATTATAGAGAAAGACCTCACACAGATGAAGAGAGAAAAGTTGGTCAAAACTGATCTTTGTGCATTCTGCACTGCTACAAAGAGTATTTCCCAAGGCCAGAGAAAAGCCTATTGTTGTAAGCAAGTGGTAAGGAGTTGATGGCATAAGTAAAGATTTCAGCTGCGTGGCTGCAGGAGGAAACATATTCTGCAGAAAAAGTCTTCAATACATGCACCTCAAGAGGAGTAGAAGAAAAATGACTGTGAAAAGATGAACGAAACATGAGCTGGGGAGAGGGCAGTTATGTTGCACTTCATCAGTATGATATCTCAGTGACACACTGTACAGAGTGAAAAATGCAGGAGGAGATGGCAATCTGAGGAGTGAGTCAATAGTGGCAAAGCAGCAAGAGAGAAGTACAGCTAGTTATCAAGGAAGATACAAGAACAGGAGTTGGAAGAACAAATGCCTAATACAACACTAACCACACTATGAGGCTGACAACAGAGCAGGAGCACAGGTATAGTCACCCAGAGACAAAACAGATCCCACAAGAAAAGACAAGGTTGCAAGCTGGCAGAGTGAAACTTTTGGGATTGGAACAGAGACCCCAAAAGGTAAAGATGAGCAAGAAATGGAGAGAACTTGCAAGAATATTCATGGAACAAAAGACAACATGTAGAATGCTGAGAGGAGATGAGAAAGCATTAAAGCTAGAAGTCTAGACATCTTGGAAAGACCAAGTAACAGACATGGTGACAGCCCTCAACTCACAATGATGAGAGGGAACCAGTTATGATCAAAGTGGGAGGACTCTGCACAATAGATCAGAAATGAAGTCTCATAGGTGAGCACAAGAACTGGATTGGAGCTGCAGGCCACGTGAAGAGGATAAAGGTAAAGCTCACGGGACAGGTGAGTCGACACCAAAGTTCTCAGTGGAGAAGGGCTGGAGGCTGCCAGAGAGCAGAGTCTGCTTCACACATTATTAAAACAAAATGAAATTTTCCAAAAAGCATGCTGCCCTGGCAAGTTGTGGAGCCAGACAATATCAGCAGCTTCACAGAGGGACTGGACAAATTCATAGAAAACTTCATCATAAAAGGTACTAATAGGAAGAGGCAGGATACACCATAGTGACTGGTACTGTTCCGGTCACTCATTTGAAATGTCTGGTCAAACCTTGAGAAGAAAATTTTAATCAAATGCAGCTAAAATATAAAAGGTTGCTGTGGGCACTACAGAGTATTTTTCTGCCAACTTAACTCTGGAAACTGACTGGATTATTATTTTCTGAAACTTTTCGAAGAAAAATAATTATAGCCTGAGGTTGAAAGTGACATTAGAAATAGAGACCTCAATAACAGAAGCTTTAGTGAGGAATCAGCCAGCGCTGTAAAACATCATCCAATCTAGGTTAAAAGCAGAGAAATTACTTAGATGGTAAGTGAATTTGTTAATTTTTTTATTGTTTTGCATGATCCCTAGCAAAAAGGGACCTGTTTAATCTGTTTAATTATTACTATATTTAATCACATACACAATCTTGCAAAACAATTGCTGGTATAAATGTTAGTCTTCGCTGATTCACCTCAGAAGACTCCTCTTGTCCATGAAGGGACCGAGGATAAGGGGAGGGAGATAAATGTTCTGGTTTCTGTGCAACTTCATTAGTATGACTTTCAAGGAACATTAAGTCTGTTCTTGCACACCTCTCAGGAACAATTCCAGAAAAAGAAATCATGCACACAGTTTTTGAAGACACATTCATCTTTCCACTGACACAGAAGAACAGGTGCTGCCCTTTGACATGGAGGACGGATTACGACTTCACCTATTGAAGAGATGGAAAATTAAGAAAAGAGTAAAACTAAAGGACAATACTAATAAAGACAGAGCTTGAGTGTCTTACTCTAGGATGTCTTTGTGCAGCAGTAAATCAGCCTTCATTATACAAATTACTACCATGCTTAGAGGCACCTTAACCTCACTGTTTTAACTCCACAGTCCTCTGGTTTTAGTCCTGTGTTTGCACAGACTTCTCTTCAAAGTGTGTTGAGTCCAGGTGTAAAACAAAGAAAAACTAACAAATGCAAACACAGGACTGGAGAGAAACAGGGTGGGGAGGGGAGGAGGTTATTGCAGCTAAACAATTAATTAAGCAGTTAATTACCTAAAGTGCAAAACTAAGCATGTGTTCGATCATGTCTTTTACTTAAGTATGCAAGTCATCCACATCTTTTGCATAGTTAAAGTAGAGGCTTAAGTATTTCATGGACCAGGGCTTTTGTCCATGCAATGGAAGTATGAAATCTCAAGATCCTTCCATGCCTTTGCCATTGCTTTCCACCAGGTTTACAGTGAAGAAAATAGAAAATAGAAGAGCATATCTTGCATAGATTTGCAAGAAGAGAGCATGTTGGCAACAAAAACAAGACTAAAAGAGTGGCATAAATTAGAAGTAGTTTGATAGTCATTAACATGTATTCCTTGCAACATGACATCCAATCTCTGCATTCCAAATACAGGACATCCACCTTTTACCTCTTACTTATACATGCAGCACTCTTCACAACTACTGTGTTGGGTCCAGCCTGAAGTTGATGAATTTTCACTTTTTTATGCATCAGGAAGGACAGAAGGAGACAAGGAAAGGGCAAATGGGCACAATATACTCCGTTAGTCACTATGGGAAAAGGAAATGTACTATCAAAATTTAAATTAATCCTTCTTGAAACCTTTGGGATTTCCATTCATTAAGTAGTAAATTCTTACTGATAAACATGTAAGTTAAATTTAAGAAATGCAATAAATAAATGTTAAGATTTCCTATTCAAGTTCTTTCTACAAGTAAGTTACTTAAATTAAAGCCTAATAGAGAAAGAAATTTCAATAACAAAGCTTTAAAAAGCAAGAAGAAATCTTTAAAATTTTAAATGGTTTATAAATTAAGTAGTTGAATCTGCATCTCCATAACTCCAAGAATGTTTGTTGTTTTACTTCTTACCTTTTGAATGGGTTATATACCTGTATGTACATATACTATTTCTATGGTTATTGTGGTAATGCTTTTCATTTGGCTGTTTTACCATAGACTCTGGGTCCCCAGCATTCCCAGGACAGCAAGCTTCACTCACTAGTACTTAACTGACAATGTCCACATCAACACCTTTAAAGAATTTTCTTTGTCAAGCTACTTAGCTTCCTAAATCTGAATCTAGAATAGATATAAAACCTGAAGGGATAGCAATAGCAGAGCAGAAACAGAACCACAAAGCCCAAAACTGAGGCCTTCCTAAAGGAGCATTAAGTGTTTCCTCTGAGAAGATGAAACAAAGGCTAAAAAAGCATGTGCTCTAGGGTTACACATGTTTTGAAGATGATCTTCAACGCTGTTGTATTCACACAGTGATCATGGCGTTCCCCTTCCTCCACTGCAAACAGATAAAATTTGTGGGAAACCAAGGTGCAAGGAGTGGCTGATGTGTCAATGTGTTCCCAAGACTGCATCAGGAGCCAAAAGCTTATCTAGACCTGGCCATGGAGAAACGCTCTAAGGTCTGGACACATGGAGAGGAAACTCTGACTTATTTTAAATCATAGTGGGCCTAAAACATCACAGTTGGTGGAATGAACGGCTGTAAGATGCTAGGTCTGCAAGAGGGAACATCCTAGAATATCACCCCAAAGACAGCAAAAATCGGTAAGTTATTTACTCAAAGTACACGGGAAGACAGAAAGCTGGGGAAAAAAAGGAAAATGGCAAGTTGTTTTCTAAATGTTTTCTCAGTGCTTCCATCTTAAAGGACCAACTCATTTTTCTTCTGGGTTGTTTGGCACTCAGCTGACAGGCACCATCGTTGCAGGGGATTTTAAGAATGCCACAGAGGTGGCATCTATATTTACTTTCTTGTGTGCACTAGAGAAAGCCACACAGATAGGAAGGTAGAAACTTTAAAAGACTATAAGGAAAAAAAATCTAGATGAAAGAGAACACACCTGAGGGAAGAAAGGATACTTCAGAGTTGACTGGAACATGGTTGCAGGAGTCTGACCAGAATGAGGATCAAGCAGAAGAATGAAGAAACAAATGAAAGGGAACTGGCCTGGAAGAGAATATTTATCATAAAAACAGTTCTGAAGTAACATTTTCTCTCTTTTCAGTTTGTGTGTTTCTGGCCATAAAGAAAAATCCCTGTCACACATTTTCTAATCAGCTCTAATGCACAACGCCAGAACAATAGCTCTCTACCGCAAGGAAAATCTAAATCACAATCCCTCTTAGAAGCCAAAGCCAAGAATAAATTTGTGCACTTAGGTCACTTTTCCTGAATTTAATCTGCACAGTACATGTAGTGGCCAGCTCCTTCACAAAGCTAAAGAAACCACAAAACAGATAAAAGAAATGTTAGTTTAAAGTGCATAGAAAGCTATGATTTAAGAATTCAGAAGGACTGACAATATTGATACAAAACTTACTCACTTGTGACCACAATCACTGAGGCATTAGGTCATAACAAGTACTTACATGTGTGAACAGCTCAGAAAATACAAGGTCATATTCTACCTGAAAATGGTTTAAGTTCCCGTAGCTAAAGCCTCCTGCTGACAAAACGCTTTCAAATATATCTAAGCTCTTACAAGACATCTGATTGGTATTATAATCAGAAAGTAGAGTATGGTAACAAAGATATTGGCAGCAAGTTGTCCTCCTGCATGCAGGGATTACAGTTTTTGTGAATTCCAGGAATATAATTATCTTTCTGTTATAAGCTCTGTCATCATCATTACTAGGCAGAGGTATTAGGAAAGCAGCAGGAGGCTAGCTGAGAGTATTATGATAGAAGTTTGGAATCACATTCACTTGAAAAACATAAGGGTGATGAGGTAGTCCTGGACAAGCACTGGTGGTGCAATTAAGTTCCTTCACAATTAAAATTAGGCATGTAATTGCACATACATTTACATATCTCCCGGAAGCACTTCCAGCAGTTTTGCCTCGGCAAACAGTGTAATCAGCTGTACTTATCACCATGTTCTGCTTAGGAGCTAAGGTGTATCTTTCATTAATGAAAGTGTATAGGGAGGAAGATGGAAAGAAAATTCAGGTTTTCCTCAAGTACTGTCAAGAGATTAAAAAATAGAAAAGCAAAATCTGCTGTACACTACCTTATTTCCTGGAATTACCTCCTACTCTTACAAGAAGATTCCAGTTTCACACATAACATGCATATAATTATACAAGAATATAAAAACCCCACATGAATGCAGTCAAGAACCAAACCAAATTTAAAAATGTCCGCTCATTTTTCTGGGTAGTTCCCTACTTAAGATCCTCACTTCTGCTATATCAATCTTCTCTCTGATATTTACAGAAAAATCAAGAATTTTCTAAGGCAAAGATGCTAAGATCAGAAAAACTAGCTAACTCAATAGACAGACAGATGGACAGAGAGACAAACAGATAGACAGATAGATAGACAGACAGACAGATAGATAGATAATAAATGGAAGGACTTCCTTGACATCCTTTGTCATTTAATCCCTGGAATTATCAAAGCAGGTTTCTGTAAGAATGTGGACACCAGGGCATTGCAGTGGGCTCAGCTGTTCCACCGGCTAAATTCAACAACCATACTACATTACATCCTGAACGTTATTGGGCAGTCTTGTGCCTGTGTTTCACACCCCAAAATACACTAGCTAGAATATAAAGCAGCATTATAAAAACAAAGCATTTGAGAACATATAGAAGTATAGTTCATTCACAGCATTATTTCTTATATTTTATAGCTAAAATAAAATGCAGCATTACTTATTTTCTGTAAGACTCAACATTTCCATTTGCATATTACAGGTGCATAAGCTATTCATTCATTTCTGAATATCATAAAATCCTTTTACTGAATGAGAGAATAAGACAGCAATCAGTATCCCTAGATTAGATACACGTATTTCCAAAGCAAAAAAATAAAATCAAGCTTCTGGTCTGCACTAATAACTTACTTGCTGGCAGACTGCAATTGTGGGTTAACGACAGAGCTGTGTTTTAGCTTAGTCACAAATTCAACCATTTTGCAAAGACACTGGCAAGCCCACTCCACTACTGATAGTCTTCATTTCCCATAGTTCAAACCAAGAGACAGAGAAAGTTCAACCAATTGCCTGGGAAAGAGCATACAGACCCCTTCTTTCAGACGACTGGAGGGTATGCTGCCAAGACATACAGACAAATACAGAAGCAGGACAGCAGCAAGACAGTAGGATTTGTTTGAATGCACTCCAGCTTTGGCTAACCTGAGGAACCATACTCAACACCTGCTCCAGGGCTAGTGTTGCAGTTTAAACCTGCCCTAGTACCTGGGCTAGTTCTTAAGCTACTGAGAACCAAAGCAGTGCTACTTATTCCAAGGGAGTGCAGTTACCTCACACTATGTGCTCCCTTGCTCCCTAGCAAGCACAAGCCAGTTCAAGGCAGCAAAGGCCCCTTAGCCCTGCTCCCTTCAAAAATCCATGCCTGAGCATTATATAGATTCACATATATACAGGTTTTGTTGAGATTTGAGTCAAAGTAATTCAGAACATTAAATTAACTTCTTCACTGAATCAGGGCCAGAGTATCCAGAACTTTGCTGAATCTAACCCTCACTTAAGTTTGCAAGTACATATACACCAAGTACATAAAGAATAACATCTTAAAATAATCAAGCAATCGCAAAGCTGTAAAATCCATAGACAAATTCCATGCAGAAGTCTCCAAAATTGGGAGAAGATCCTAGGATAAGGCAGCAAGCCAGCAGCATTATCATCAATATGAAACAGCAGTTACGCATCCAGCAACAGTTAAATTTGTAAGTCACAGCAAGATGCAAGCACAGATGGAAAAGAAAAAGACATGTTACCTTCCCTTCCAATCTTAGCAGTTGCAACAGATTTTTCAGAAAGCTCCTAAAATGCTCACAGGCAGGAGCTTTCCTCAACATATCAATGAGCAGAGTAATTAATCACACTGCCTAGTGATTTAGCACAGACTTGTTAAGTTCTACGTACTGCGTAATGTGATCAAGTCAATCAAATGGGATCATACACACAACATGCTTTCACAGATATATTCAATCAAGTAACAGTAATAAGAAAGAGATTAATGACTCCAAACAGATGTAATATCCCTTCACTAAATGCAGGAGAAATAATCCCCACAAGTCTATTAATGTTGATATCTAATTAAGTTTTCATAATATGCAGAATTAAGATTCAAAAGGGAATGTCAGCACAATTTGATGCCAGCAATGAGATTGTTGGCTCCTTGGAAACAAATTAATGATCTTCTAAAAGAAAGACTCTGTTGAAAGAGTATCACCTGAAGAAGACCAGGGCCTGTGTTGAATCATGTTATGTTCAATGATATTCTCTTCATATTTACTGCATGGATTTAGCCTCTTATTTATGTGAATGTCCTTTAATATGCTAGTTAAAACTGCAGTTTGCCTTTGACTTTGTTGCCTAAAGTCTCGGAGACACATAGTGCTTTCTGCCTTCCAGGGGAAGGAGGAGAGGAAGAGAGAACACTGTAAAATAGCTAAGTAGATATAATAGATCTCCGCCTGCAAAGGAAAAAGTGAGGGAAAAAAATGAGGAAAAGACTGATTGAAAATAGAAACTTCATTCTCAGTCTGAATCATTGTTACAAATGGTTTCCTGACATGTTTTTTTTAAATCTCCTACTTCTTAGGTAGATGTAAGTGACCTTCCCAACTCTGATAATGCCTAAATTGTCAGGCATTAGTATGTTACTTGGCTACTAATGACTGTCATTGCAAGAAAGGTTCTGCTGCTGGTTTTGCTTAGTCTTAATTGGTTTTAGTAGCGTTTGCAGATATATGGTTTACCTCCCAGCAGAGCTGCACAAATTATGTAATGAGACAACAAGCTTGGGTATTTCCAAATGACATCCAAAAGCAGCAAGAAGGAATAGTAAGATTACCAAGGTACTGAATAAAAATCAAATGGGAAACAATTAATGATCAACAAAATCAGTGTGTTTCAGATCAGGGAGCCAATCATTGTCAGAAATTCATTGAACATTACACTGAGATAGTAAGAGAGAAATTCTGGAATTGCTATACATGAAACACAAAGAAGGAAACACCTGTTGAGAGGTGAATGAATGTAAACAAAAACATACTAACACAATGCTAAGAACAGGCTCAACTACTTTTATAAATTAAACACTCACAGATCTTTAAGAATGAAAAACACCAAAAAACCTTCGTCCTGCACATTCTTATATTCTTATTCTCTCCTATACCAAAGAGGAGCTCACTTTCTCCTGAGCTAATACATCAAATCCTGTACCTCCTCTATTTCTTAAAGGCCTCAAATGTTCACAGTAGTCACACAGTCTCCACCCTTTAAATGTTCCCTCTCTGTGTGTATCCAGTACATTTAACAGTTCATTAGCAATAAAACACTGCTTTCAAAGCCAGTCGCAGTGCTATTCCCAGCATCCCACTATGGCAAGAAAACCATAATACTTGTATGCAGTAGTAACCATTAGCAGAAATTTAATATTCTCCCATTAAATAAACTATGAGGCCAAGACCATAAAAAGTTTATAAGTCCAAATACGAGTTATTTTGGTTCCCGTGTACTTCTTGTTTCCCTAAACAATTTTGCTAGCAAAAGGCCTTTTGAAATACCATCTACTTTTATGCTTTGGTTCTTCATGCAAACCTGGCTAAAGGATTGTAGCCATAATACTCACTTTTCAAGTTCTGGACTGCTCTGCAAGAGTATCTTCAGAGGTCTCGTGAAGTTTAAATCAGAATAGGCCTTGGAGAAGAACATCTATCTGTCTTCCTACACCAAACATTGTTTTGTTCTCCACTGCTGATAAACTTTATGGTAAAATAAGGAGGTCAGATGCTTCACAGAGCAACTAACTTGTTTAACTGTAAACACATGCACAGCCCAAATTTTCTCCCACTGACTTAACATAAAAACACATAAGATAATAAGAATTGGGCTGTAATCTTATGTATATAAAATCAGTTCTAGTTAAATCTGAACTACAGTAATTTTGAAATAGAAACCAAAAGGAGAAACAAACATTGCAAATGCTTACATACATGCTAAACCTATCAACTATGAGTGGTCTCATTAAATTCACATCAGACAATAGAGCACATGCATATTTGCAGAGTACAAATCTGGAGTTGGGACTCACTGACTGAAAACATAGACTGAAGTAAAATGTTACAAAGCAGTGTATAAAAAAAAATACTTCAAAGTTATTTGAATTCTAACTCACCTGCTAAAATCTGAATTCAAAAGTATTTATTTCTTCCACTGAAGATCTCAATTAGTACAAGAAATATGACTGTCTTCCTGAAGGCAGTCAACTGTATCATCTCATACTCACCAAGAAAACTTACAGCATTAAAAAACATTTGGCATAGAAAAAATCTTTTTGCTTATTACAAAACCACATTCATTTATCATATAAATACAAAGTCTGATCGCGTGTCCTCCCAGTGGAATTATTCACTCATGTAAGCACTAAAGAATCAGCACATAATCTAAGAGTATTTAAGGTTATTTCTTGGTTATCCTTTTGCAGTTACCTTAAAGTTTCTTCTATTGTCTATTGTCACCTTTCTTCAAAGCCTGTGGTAGCTGGTGGTATGACTCCTCAGGAACAGCAAGCCTATTCAGAAAATTATGCCGACATAACTCTAGAAACTCAAGAGGATATGAGGTAGGGTGTGACTGATGCTCAATTCTCATCAACAAAAACAATGTTTTCAATACTCAGGACATTTCCGAGGAACGCAATAGAAGGCTAGCGTTTGTGAAGACTGCTCTAGCTCTTACCTCTGTGATTGAAATCTGTGAATCATTCAAAAAATAAGAAAGAGGTAAAATAAGCACACCATGGAAAGCAATGAAACTAAATTATACTAAAGGAAGTTTTAAACTTCCTTTTAGAACTAATACTATTTTTGTGACAGTCTTGGACATTTTACAGCTAATAAGCTTATCTCCAGCAACACCTGACACACTTTTAATGTTACTTTGCTGACAACTTAAACACAAACACTACTTATAAAAAAGGATTTGCTGATAGTCCAGGGACAGGCGATTACTTTGACAATTTAGGAGATAACCAAGAAGATTAATTTATTAACAATGGATACAGTGGAGAAAATGATGGCCAAATGAGGGGAAAGTTATGTTTTTATGAGTTAGTCAAATCAACAAAGACTCACATGACAAGTACCTAAATATATATTTACTGTTCACATTGTTCTACTACAGGAACAGATTTTTAGGAAAATATCTGTATTATGAACTTCTATTTTAGTGGCCAATACAGAGTGGATTTGCTGATATAGCAATTTTGCATTACAGATACCTTACATTGTCATTCATCTAAAGCTTATATAAAGAAACAAGAGCCTTAGACAGATAAATCCCTGGTTCCTGCTGTATTATCCAGAAGAAAACAAAATTCATAAAGCTGCTTACTCCAAAGAAGAGAGACATGGAAAGGTTCCACTCCATCAAAGCACCACTGCTTCAAAGTTTCCTTTTGATCAATAGAAAACTTCAAGCAAGAAAATTCAGTTTTAAAGGGATTTACTAGCAATGCATATGAAGGAATAGTACAAAAGATTGAGAAAAGAGCATTAGGTTCCTTTAGTTCTGGCTACCAAATATTTTTCCTGACAATAACTGATACTAGCATACCTGGATTTCTAACCACATGAGGTACATATATTTTCCTCTAATATACCATTTCATGCACAATTTGCATAAAACTTAGCCGTTCGTGGCCAATATTATAATTTTTACAGGGTAGAACAGTTTTAAGTAAAAGGAACTCTATGACCAGAGCAATACACATGCACCATGCACAGGATATGGAAAAAGCCACCTGGCCTTTTTTTTCCTTTCTGATTGTTGTAGGTAATATTGAAGAATCTTTTCTTTCTAATGCTATAATTAAATTTATTAGGGCAATTAAATGAGAAAACTTAATTAATCTTCCTAATTTGATTTAGAATTCTTTATATGGAGACATGCTATATATAAATTTAGGACACTACAAAGTTATCTTTTCCTCCTATTAAATACAATTTTATTTTTAATGGCCATAATAATTATAAGATCCCCTCTACTGTATTGTTTGATTTAAGTTTATATAATGAGCACTGAATCTTAAAGTATGCTACATAACACAGGCTATTTTCACGGACCGTTCCAGTCTTCCCAATACTGTAGACAAAAGTGATTTTTTTCCACCAAAGGGGTCATGAAACAAAAAGAAGGGCTGTAAAACAAAGCTTGTCAAATGACAGGAGAAGAAGGACAAGGACGCCTTCTGGGAGGGACCAGATATTACCCCCCAGCAGTTACCATCAGCTGCACATGTCTAGAGGCAATGCTGCAGAAGCTGCAATCTGAGTTTTCCAGCTCCACCACAAGCAATCTAGACTATGGAACATTAGTATCTCATGGTCTCCAGCAGTTTTTTGAGTTTGGCAGCTGCCTATTGTGCCTGTATCTAGAATCAACCCTGCTTATTGTGGAATAACTCTGCAAGGAGAGCAGTGACTGAGACAACCTTTGCGCACACACCAAGCTACCCCCCCAAACCCACTCACGGTATCACTGCAGTGCAGCTCACCTCAGCTGTCCTGCCAGCAGAGACATGGCCTGAATGGCATCAGAAACAAGATAAAGCCCAGTCCCCAGCAATCACACCCACTGCTACCAAACTGCTCTTGTACAGCCTCCCTGCTCCCCATGAAAAGCATATCCCACACTTCTGTTACGTGATTCTCAATGCTGCATACACACCGGGTTTGCAGAGTTTTATGATATCGACGGAACGAGAGTAACCCACGTCCCCCCACTGTACTTGTAAATTCAGACACTGGCCATCTGCACCCTGTGGAATAACCTCTGCTTTCACAACCAATAAAATACTTCCTGAACTGAAAAGGTGGATGCCTTGTACCCCCAGTGCAATTAGTCTCAAATGGAGAACCACGCAGAAGACTATCTGAAATGGGTTTCTGAAGGTGCTAAATGAGCATCTGGCCACCTATGGGTAAGACAAGAAGAAAAGGAGCTGCTTCATCTGCACTTGTGGGAAGATGGACACTATTGAGCAAAGGTGTCCAGAAAAAGACAATGAGAAAGCTGAGGATTATTTCAGAGGTATACTTTGCAATATATTAAAGCTGGGTACAATTTCAGGCTTATTAATGTTCAGCATTTGAAAAAGTTCTCTATTGTGTAAGTTCTAAACATTGTGTTCAAATGCTGACATACTGAAATTAATCTTCTTTCTGCAAATCAGATAAGAAAGCAAAGCAGTGAGTAATTTTATGTCTTCCACTATCTCCCAAGTCCTAGCAGATCCAGCAGCAGTATGAGTGATTTACTAAGTCTGCACTTATTCAGGGCAGCACTTTTTTAACTGGAGGATACCTTCTATATGCATGTTTATGAGACCAATACAACTGTAAGGTGCTGTACACACATACTATGAGATATGATCCTCTCAGAGGCCAGAGAACATAAGCCAGAAACTGAAAAGAAGTTTTGGAATTATACTTTGAGTAAACAGAGATGATTTCTTATTAACATAAGACCAAAGTGCCACATATTGCCAGTGTCACCATAATGAAGAACATTTTGGCAATACTAACTGTAATTGCTTATGGAGAAGATATGTTTCTGAATTTATTGCGTATGAATACCTAACAGATATGGGACCATCAAGACATTTTTTTCAGGATGGTCTTCAAGTGTTTTCAGGAACTACTTGAGGTACTCACAGTATCATCAGCATAAATGTAAATTAATACAAGACAGAAGCTAGAGCGGACTGGCAGATAGGGGGATGAAGATGTGAGTAAATTTTGCCTCAGCAAGACTCTACCCTGCCCTGTAATGCAGGAGATAAATTTAACCAGACAAGTTTTCAGATTTCTAGTTGTGATGAGTGCTTGAAAAAGAGAAATTTTACCTGCTTTGTCCATGAATCAATGACAGCCCCGGTTTTGTTTGTGAGCCTGCCTGACGATTCCTTTCTTCTGCTCCCCTTACGGGTTTCAGCAGCCCTCTCCTGCTACAGGCAGCAACCTCCTGACTTGTCCTGAACTATGCCATGTTTTTCCACCTGTAGAAAAAGGAAGACCTTCTAAGGCAGGTAGCACTATAAGGTCTGCTGTCTGCAGTCTGGCATACTTTTCTTTAGCAGGAGTAGGAAAAAAGTCACTGAAATGAACGAGCTGGTGTAGCCCTGTTATTTGCAATACATCAAAACAAAAGTGTGCTGCCCACTTCTGCCACAAGAAGAGAGCTGTTTCATGTGAATTCTCATCCACTTCTTTCCTTTTCATTTCCATTGTCTGCATGACGTGAAACAGCTTGATGTTTTGTCCACATCCAGTGAGATA
The DNA here is from genome assembly GCF_964195595.1 of Calonectris borealis. Lineage (NCBI taxonomy): Eukaryota > Metazoa > Chordata > Aves > Procellariiformes > Procellariidae > Calonectris > Calonectris borealis. Next base: position 22,530,555 of record NC_134352.1, read on the forward strand.
AAGTTCAACCTGTAAATTTCAGAGCTTTACAAGAATCCAAGATTGGGACTTCCACCAGCCATTTGGTTTTGCTAACGTGGGGATGGGGAGGTGGGGAAAGGGAGGGAACACAGTCACTTCAAGCTGTTCACAAATGAAGGGAATGAAGCCTTGTTTTTATGCAAGACTTCAAAAAAGCATGGTCTTGAAGTGTTATGATTATCGAGTATGCTTGGTGTTAAGTTCTGACACCTCTTTGGTGGGTGATGTGAATTTTCCTAATCTTTCTAAGGAAAAGAAAAGCTGTCATTTGACTGATTTTTCTTTCTCATGGTTGTAAAAGGATAATGGTCTTGCTCTGCAAAGCTTTCACACCATGGCCTGAATTTTCAAAATACCTAACGCCTACTCGGGACATAAACATGCTGCATCTGCATTTCACTCTTTATGTTAATGACTTGAAGCAGGATTCATAGCCTCTCCCAATTTTGATTCACAAAACTAAGCATTTCTTTCTGCTTGCCTTCTGCTGCATAAAGCCATCTGTTTGCTTTGAGGTAATCCAGACGTATTGCTTGTGAATGACTCCTACTAAGAACTAACAGAGACAGAATAAAGAATCACAGGAGAAAATTGGAGAAAACATGGATGCTAAATGTGCTCAGATGTTTAGGGCAGAAACCAGCAATATCTGTCAGACAGTTTTATACATTCCATCTGATTGATAGAATAATTTCAGTATAAAGAAATATTCTGTTTTACAAATCTTTTGCTTGACAGGCAATAAGATTATTAAGTATCATCTCTAGTTCCTTTCATGTAAAATTAACTATCCAGGGCCATATGAATTCAGATAAGGCAAGCCTGGCAAGTCAAAACTATGGCTCATCTCCATAGCTGAAGGAATTCAAACACAAATAATACAAGTCAGCAGGACAAATAAAGCTGTCAGGAAACTGATAGAGCATAGGGGTTGTAACAGATTACTCTGCAGCAAAACATCAACACTTATCCTTTGGAAAGGATATATTGATGGTATTCTATCTCTATCGACTTCTCACTTCCACCAATTTTATATCAGTGGTCAGCTCCGTTTAGTTCAAGAATATGAAATGCTGCTGAAACAGAAGAATCAGGCGCTGTAATGTCTTCGACATGTTTATGGCCATGTTCATGGCACAAAGAGTAAAAGGAGTCACACAGTGAGAACACGAAAGACTTCTAAACTGATGTGGGTAAGGACAGTCTGAAGTTGAACCTTTTGAGTTGAAAGACTGAAGTCTTTCTGTTCCTTGAGAAATGACAGAGGAAGGAAAGAATGATGAGCTGACAGCTAAGCAGTTTTGCAAACATCGTGCTAACTCATACGACAAAATTCAACTTCACAGACTTAAACCTTTCTTGCAGCTTCAAATGTGGCATGTAAGCATTTCAACTAGAAATTTCCCATACTACATTTTGCAACCAATTTTACACCATTGGCATAAAGACCAGCTAGCAACTGGAAATGCTGCTGTTCATTTTCAGCTTCACACTAACAGAACTGACTATATTTATGTATATTAGCCAATCCTGCTGAGAACACCAATGAAGCAAACATTTTACTCCACTACATCAGTAGTAATGATGTGCTGTGTTTAGGATAATTTGCTGGCAAAATTTCTCTTTGCTTGTATATTTAACATTTTTTAAACAGAAATTTCTACCTACCTGTATCAGAAGCTTTTCCCTCCTTTAAAGCAACACCTGTTATACAAGTGAGGTCTTTTTGCATGGAAAAATCAGTTAATTTATATTAATTCATAATTCACACATCTTATAAAAAGGGAAAGTGCAAAATTTTTTAAAATCGCTCTTCTGTTTTTTGGATAACTTTATGCTTGTGGTAAAAAAGATTCCAGTTTTTCTGCTGGGATTCTAGCTAATGCCTCACTTTTTTGCATCAATAAATGAAAGACAGTGATAATTATTGCAATTCTGGACATTTTTTCCAGGGTGATGATTAATATTTTTCTCAAGGAATCAGTAAACACCTTGACTTGGAAGGATTAATCACACGTGGTGTTGGATTGGACAATGCCTGCTCCTGAGGACTCTTCAAAATCCAGTTGCCAAAGATTCAGGATGTGACTTTTCTCCACTAACAGCAGACAGATATTGCTGATTCTGGGATATTCTAACTGATAGTCTGGGATATACTCACTGGTATATTTCTTTCATTTCAATAGTGTAATTCAGTTGACTTTGTTTACTGATACAAATTATTATAAAATTATCTGAAGGGTTTTTTTGAGTGGTCAGTTTTTATTTCCAGTATTTAAGCTTCTTGACCTTCTGCCCACTGCTTACTCTAAATACTCTCTCTTTTTACATTTTGTGGAACTCTTTCTTCCAAAATCACATGACCTCCATTCCTAGGACCATTGTGTTACCATCAAAAGAATATATTTGGCTCAATAAATGTGGAGTTACTTTCTGCTATTATCATTTCTGGCAATCTCTAGTAAATTTATGACTCTGTGTAGTTCCTATTTTCTCACGTACAGTGGCATTATTCATTATGACAGAAATGTCAATAAGTTATTTATATAAGAATATGTATTGGAAATTTTTTAATAGAATAATTATATTGCTGGAGGAATACCAGTACAACTACCCATCTTGTGCACTCTCATTCCAAAATAAAAATGTCTGCATTAGTAGTTACATTGTCAAAGTTATACTACTATAATGGTACTGTTAATAGTATACTAGTGACTGGTCTTAAAGAACCTGCTTAGAGTGACTGTTGGTAATAAAGTAATTGACGTTATTAACCTCAGCAGAAAGGCTAAAATGAGTTTGGCTCTTCATATGTATGTACCAATACCATTATTCTCTACTATTAAAAACATCACCCCAATAAATTAATTTTCACATAAACATGCAACAGATGCTAATAAACTGCTCCTGCACCAAATTCAGCAAGATTGAGAAAACTCCTCTCTATCAGCAGTCTACCAGGGCCACTCTCAAACTGGCAACCAGCCGCTCGCTTATGAGTAATGAGAGACCTCCAGCCTGGGACCAGGGGAGCAAATTCCTGCCTGGAAGGTCACAATGATTCCCAGTACTCTCTAAGAATAATTTATCATTAAAAGTTGAATGCAGTTTGTGTTTGTAATGAGATCCAGCATTTAAGGGTCTCAGAGTTAGCCCATAACAAGCTGGTGGAACTGGTAGATTGTTGGCCTTGCCTTTCTCATGTTTTGAAGGATACACTCAGCATGCACTACCGCCCCTTTGTAGGAGAAGGGTGTTGGGGGGAGTCTGACCCCGAGTTCAGCCCAGAGCACGCTCAGGACCTGCATGCAGAGACTGAGGCAGTGGGCTGTTTCTACATGCTATCCTCAAGGAGAAACTCATCCAGCACACTGTAAACATGTTGAGGCCTTTCACAGTGCTGATATGCCAATTTTTCCTCAATTGCATCCTGCCTGTCTGTGAATCAAAAAATAGCATAACATGCTAGGCAGAAATGGACAGTTTCAGAAACAATTTGCATTCTGATAGCCAATTTCCATTTCTGATCCATTTGCGTCTTCCTAGGGCATGTTTCGTGAAGAAAAATGAACTCACGTAGAGCACAGCAAAATCATTACACCATCTGAGCAGAGGCTATATGTGCTTTAAGAAAAACTGTTTAGGAGAAGCCAATTTATTTCTATAGAAATTCAAAAATTCTTGAGCCTCTCAGAACCTAATCAAAAAGAGCCCGTGATGAATTGCTGTGACAATTTACCTCCTCCTCACACAGTCCGGGCTCCTATTCATTATCTGAAGATTTACATTTGTGCTTCAGTAGAAGCCTGCTAAATGTATAACCCTGTCACTCGAATAAATTCATTCATTTAGGATGTCTCTGTCTACCACAGAGGATTGCTTATAGGGCTCTGTTACCTGAAATAGTTATCCTTTGGTGTATATCAAATGTTGTATCCATCTGACACACCTGTTTATAATGGAGGTTAATTTTTCCTAGTGTTTATTTTACGTGGAAAACAGGAATCAGGCAGTCTTATGCTGTGAAACTTTGGTGAAGGAGATTTACACTAGCCAAATGAAGCCCCTATACCCCTTGCAAAGAGGATGGTATGTGATTCTCTCTTAACAGGAGAGCCTTTTCAGAAATCAGGGTCTTCATAGCAGAAGCCTCCACAAAGGAGTATCAGACAAATTCAATCGCCTGAGTCATGTAGACTATATCGCTTACACAGCAGTGCATGCTTTTATTTTCAGAAGCCTGTGCAGCTGCTCTGACATTACTGCCAGAACATGCTGTTCCTCCCAACATCTCTGGGTTTGAAGTTCTAGATTAGGCAGGAAACACTACCAAGATACTGGGGAAACATGACAGTATAAAGAAGGTTGTATTCATTCTCAAACTCAAAGTAAGGAGGCACAAATTGGAAATGCATCAGCTTTACTTTTGAATAACTTCGTAAAAGCTGACTAACTTAAGTTACTCAAAACCTTAACTGTGGTCTTCTTTTAACTTATTTTTGCATCATTATAATTAAGGGACCCTTTACATGTTCAGTCTTTTGTAAATCTTAGAGATCTATCTAGATATTACCTTAGAAATTCTCCTAGATATTTTAGGTTAATGGGTAGAATGTTAAATAGCTACAGCAGTTACTACTACCCCTTTAACAATGAGCCAAAAAACATACATCAGACTATTTCCTTTTACATGTCACAATGATCTATTTTGGTTTGCACCTGACTTTTCTACAGTTCAGGGCTATTTTTTTTTCCTTTCCAGACTTTGATCTGGCATTTTCTAACTTTCCATCTTTTATCACTCACTTTAGAAAAAATCCAAGCATCTCTTTGGGAGTGCAATGAGGAATACAGGAAGGCAACTGGAACAGAAAACCTGTGATTAGAAGACAGCAAGAGTCAATGAGCCCCAAAACCAGCTGTTCATATGTGTTGTATCCTAATAACTTAAAAGTAATTTGTCAAGCATGTCTAATATGCAGATATCTGACAGAACAGTGAGCTACCAGGTCACATTTGAAAAGAAGAATTTGGAAGAGCACTGCAGTTAGTAGCCTCTTAGGTAGGATCCTCAAAAAAGCACGAAGTAAAATTTTATATGGAAAGATGGTTGAATAAGAAAAAATGGGGAAAATGGGGTATTATGAAGAAACTGAATTAACAATGAAGGCTTAAATGACTTATAAAGGACAATAATTTGTGCCAAGCTTCAAAGACTTTAAACACAAACCTTCAGAATTGTAATTTTACAAGCTGAACTGGACTATTGTTCTTTCTACATCTTGTTTATGTTTGATATTCTTGCAGTATCAGGGCATGTTTCATTGTGATATCCAGGTAATGAGTCTGAGATCTGAATAGCAATGTTTGTATCTGGCATTAGCAGACTGAAAGACTTACTAAATATACTTTCTAATCTCTGTCTTTCAATTTATACTTTCCAAGTGGTGTGCTGTCATCATTAATTATGCTAACAAATAAAAACAAATGGTTTGACGTAATAAAATGCTGTACACATCAAATAACTGTCTGATTATAGTCATTATTACTCATCAATCATTATTTTTACCTCTTCTCTAAAGAGGATAAACTCTGCCGGACAAATGGCTACTGTCAAAATCAGCAGACAATACCTTGCTTTCAGGCTTCTAAGAGGAAGAGTACCTTACATGTAACTTTGTAAAAAGTACAAGCCATTGAAAAGATCTAACATTGTCCTTCAGCGTTTACTTCCTTCTTTATCAAATCACTGAATAATGCAGACAGGAAGCAGGTTTTCAGTTAATGCTCTGAAGAATTTTAACCTTAACAGACAGATTCAGAAAGCATAATGGCAGAGAGCTGCTGACAGACATCCCAATCTCTTTCCACAGGAGGATAGGATAAATGAGAGGAATGGGAAGCTCTCTAAATACCTGAGTATTTATGCAAAAGTGATAGGTGCCCTTAGCACTTAAAATAAATGCACAGTGGACAAGGCATAACATTGGAAACTCAGTATTAGCCAAAGTATTTGCACTGTTTTGGTATCAAAAATGAAAATCGGTAACTTTCTCTATTTCTTTAAACCATTCTCTGAAAAATGTTTGGAAAAGGCAAGTTTGCTAGCAGGAAGCGAAAGTGCCATAAAAGACACTGATGTGGTTGTGTGTGTCAGGAATATCTTTGCACTCTACTTGAACACTCTTCCGGCAGTTGCACTCTGCTTTCTCTGCTAAGGGCTGGATTCTTAGAAATTTCCCCAAACCCCTTTGTGCCAGGCACCTAAATACTTCTAAATATAAGCCAGATATGCCCTAGATAACTTACTGGAATATAAAATAGCAGCTAGCTAGTAGAACCGATTTTAAAATTCCTGTTGAAATTTCACATGAATGAGCCTTGTTTCCTGAACAGATGAATGCAAAATAATAGTTTAGGGCCAATATTCACTCTAATTCAGAATATTGCAGCAAGGTCTAGATATCTGATTGTTTAAGACATTCCCTCTACAATTCTCCTTCCCTTCTTCTAATTTCTGACCTAATGCCGAAGGTATAAAATTCCACTAATTCTTTACGTTGAACTGTTTCAGGGTTTCATCATCAGTCTGAGAAAGAGTTTTCTGTGGGTCTAACGTACCCAGCATAGGTGCCTTTGAACATACTATCAACATAAATAAATAAAGAAATACATTATTGCCATCATAAGAGGGAGTTAGACATCACTTAGACTTTGTTGTGGCCCTTTGCAAAGGACGATAGCTCAAATAGCAAAGAGCAAACACAACTCATAAGTAGAGAGGTGTTTTCACACTAACATTTCAAGGAGTGAACACCCTACTGAAGTCAGTAATAATGTGTATGCAAAGAATGGAGGTTACGTTCATCACATAACTTGTTGTGAAGAGCTAATGTGTGAACAGTGAACTCCAATTTCAATTCTCTGAGGCTTGGAAGCTTTCTATAAATTTCATCTGGCACAGTTCCTGCTTTTAACATGGTCGTACTTACATAGAGAGGGACAGGGAAGCAACCTCTGTAATGGTTATCTGGAGACTAGACAAAATTTCTTTAGAGAAAGGAGATACAGTGTCTTGAATCTCTTGAGTTTGCGTTTATCAGACAGAGAGAAGAGGGAATCTGATGCTTCCTGGGAAAATAAAGGGTTTCCCAGCTGCCTAGTGTTATAGTCTGAACCAGCAGATAGCAGGCTGAAAAGAAATAATGCTGCTGCCATTCAGCAGTCTCTCAGCTGATCACTAGGCTGGAAAATAAACACTGTAATATAGCAATTAAGGGTGGGAAAAGATAATGGTGAGGAAGAACAAAAGCCACAGGAGTAAAACTCTTATCTTTTTGATAGGTTGGTGGACAGAAACACCTGCAGAGACTTTGGACACACAGTGTGAGACTCAGTACCGAGAGCTGAGTGCATCAAATATGTGGGCGAGGAACACAACACAATGCAGAAGCAGCAGTCCCTGAAGGACAAGTTTTCTCTTTGTGGAGCTGAGTTTCCCTTCCCTGCAAGCCCTCAGGTTAATTTTGCTGCCTTACAGCTGTCAAACCTACCGCCTTCTGGGACATTTCAAAATATGAGAAATTTAAGGGTTCATTGCTACTTCCCTTGTCATACTATGGGCTCCACCATAGGAAAGTGTGGCCCAGGTCACTTTATTTTTATACATTTTATGTGTTGTGCTGCTTTATTAAGTAGCACCTGGAGTGTTAAAACAGCCTTTCGCTGTTTATATTTGCAATCCCTAGATATGAGGTACTTAAATAACAGAGGCTGGTCTAGATGCTGATCATGGTTAGATTTTGCACAGACATTGGACATGACACCTCTCACATCCTTACAAGACATCCCACAGTAGTTATCATTCTCCTAGTCTCTTAGGATCAGATGCTGCACGTAACTGCCCTTCTCAGCCTCTGAGCAGCTGATCTCGGCTGCTCCAACAGATCTCTGTAGAAATGAACAGGTTTTGGTAAAAATGTTCAATGGTCATTAGTCCAACCACTTAGAGGACCTTAGTAAAATGTGGTTTATGGTTAAACAGTGGGAGTAACTGTTTCATCTCCTGTTTCTCAGGAACTGGCACAATGATTCAATCACTCTGTAACTGTTGAAACCAAGCCACTCAAACAAATGAAATAAAATGTCTTAATTTATTCTGCACTAAACTTAAGGGTCATAACAACAAAGTTGCTTAGGTACACTGCTTTATAGACTCTCAAAAAAAAAAATTTGAAAAATATGCCAAAGCCAATGACAACATGAGTCTGAGATCACAGATATCAGCCTCTTCAGAGTTAAATGGCAGAGACTTCTGATCTAGAAATTACTTTCCATCCAGCAGCAGCAAGAGTTAAGAGAAAGTGGCCAAAGCACAGCAAAGAAATAAAGGCAGCGGATAATAGATTTTTGATAACTTATTTGCTTCCAGAATTGTGTTAGCAATAATAGTCTAATAATATTGTACATCTTTAGTGACAGACAGACAAATGGCAGCGATTTTAGCATATTCTCAGTCGAGTGTATTAGGAATGTCTCATTCACCAGAGCCAGATTTAGTAGAATATGAGGTTTCTATTTGTATTACTCCTTTCTATTTCCTTTGTATTATGAACTTTGAATATGCAGCTTACAAGTCATTTGTAGCAGAGAGTCTCACAATTCAAAAAATGAAGATATTATCTACCAATTCAAATACTGGCCCTAGACCCGCTTACTGTGTACTGGAAAAGTGGCTGCTGTCAAGGGGCAGCTGGGATCTTCACCTAACAGAGACTGAAATTTCCATAACTGTGAAGCTGTCACAGTTGATTAAAATATCCAGCCCAGCATGAGATGAAGAGGCAAGTGGGGTGAATGGACAGAAATCTTTGGCCAGCACAGTCTTCAGCCCATATAAATTTATACAGTAGACCACACAGTCAGCTTAGAGGTAAATAAACACTCTCTCTCCTCCCTGACATTTCCACCCAGGCTCCAAACCATTTGTGACTTGAGCCAGACCAAGCATCTGGCTCATGGCAGCTGACTGTCCACAGCATTTTGGAGAGTGAGGTCAAAGGAGACAACCTGATCATTTAGTCTGACTTTCCCTAATACATATTCCATCATAAAACCTTATATCAGGCCCAAAGACTGCAGAGTAAATAATTTACTCTTAAAACACAACCAGAAAACAAGGTAAGATGAAGAAGGTACCAGTGCCAGAGACTCCAAGGAAGAGACAGTCAGAGAGGCAGAGGAAACTAAACCCTTTGGAAGAAAAAAAAATATTGAATCCAGCTGGTGCACACATGTATTAATGCTTAACCTTGCTGCACTCTCATAGGATGCATTTTGTGATATTCAGCATTTTCTGTGAGAAAGGTAACATTTTTTAGAGATCTGATATGAGGTTTGGGCATACATGTTGAATTAAATCTTTTTTTCTCTTGAAGAATTATGGCTTTTATCTCTAAGAAAACCAAACTAAAATAATAAATGTGTTACTTTTGATTATAAGTTAGCAAAACTTCTCTGTTGCCAATGTTCTCTGTGCTCTAGCCTATGAAACAGTGAATGCTCCCTACTGTGTGTTCAGCCCCTGACCCTCATGAGATCAAGACTGAAGCCAGACAGAATCCTGCATTAGCTCTTTTCACCTAAGCAGTCTTAAAAGCATTGGGGAAGTGCTGTATTTTGTAGCATGATGTGCCACATGGCAAGAACAACAAAAAAATCTTCTTATATTCCTGCCCCGTAAGAAATCATTCTACTCAAATTTAAAAAAAAAGTCTTCTAGTCAGCTGTGAATCTGTAAACTAGGTGGTAGAAGATACATTTTGAAGATGTTCTCTGGTCTAACTTTCAAAGTAACATGAGGATTTCAGGGTGTCTTGCACGTTTATTTCAGATAACACAAGCATTCCATGATGGCTTTAGTAGCAAAACTCATCTGGTTAGAAAGCTATTTTTGTAGGTAAATGCCTCTGTGAGACCTAAGTGTTAGGAAGTCTTCTAGCTGTCGCCAGCTAAATAACAGCTCTGAGAACAAACATTCATCTTCTACAGAATGGTATAACAACTACTAAGTGAGTTACACTGACCTAACTCTAGTACAAATTCTTTTCTATCCCTTGCACTATCCTGCAGATCATCTCCTCATACACACAGAAAATGGTTTAAGAATAAGTATTTAGTTAAAAAACATCAGTTTTAACTGCCATAATGTTACCATCAGTACCGCACGACTGAAACTGGTTGTACAACAAACTCTTAGTATTACCATATTCATGAGGAGAAGTTCCAAGAAATGGTGAATCAGATTCCCTGCTCCTGCCGGCGGAAGAGCTCGTACTGGTTCTTGGAAGCCAGGGTCTCCTCCCCGCGTGGGGAAACACGGCAGGGCGGATCAGAATAAAGAAGGCTCCAATGAAGCCTTCCTCAGAGATAGGTGGTGAGAAATTCAGCTGCTATTACCGCAACTCACTATTTGTTGACATATAAAAGGAATATTAGTCAGACACCAATAAGCATCTTCCGTGGCTTAAACAATTTCTTTGAAAGCATTCAACTTGTGGGTTGCAATTCAGACTGAATCACTCAATTTGGAAATGACCACTTTATTATTTAGATATCTATGCATGGAAATAGGTACATTGTTCTGAGCAGAGCAGAAAACTTTAATTCTAATTATATTTATTTTGCAGTAAAGTGTTGAGGTTACAGAAATGACTGTCTTACTCAGAAGGGAATTTCCTTAAAGTATACATACAAAATAGGAAATGAGAATGTTAATTCATAATTCTTGTGACAGTCTTGAGCTGAAAGAGTGATTTGTGGAAAACTACTTAAAAGTATGTAGCATTGAAAATGAACTGCAATATCTGCAGAGATTTTTCTGAGTTATTCAACAGGGAAATATGACCGTAGGAACACATGCTCTGGACCTTGCCCAGTGACTGTAGGATATGCAGGGGAGTAGCTGGCATGGACTAAATTAATGAGACCCTTCGGGGACTGTTTCAGTGTGAGGATTAAGAATCAGTTCCACACACTCTGGGAACTTCCTGAGAGCGTAGTCCTTCTACCGATAACTTGGGATGTACACACTGCATTTTTTCTGGGTATGTTGAAACACTTTGTAGCTATCACAGCGCTGATACTTTCTGAAAGGGCACTAAAAACGGGAATACAATGGCATATTTTTAAGGTAATGCAGAAAAGGTCATTATATCATTTTACATGACCTAGTGGCTTTTTGGTACCTAGTAGCATGTTCCTTGTACCACTACAGAATGCCATTATTCTGATGTTCACATTTAAGTATTTTAAAGAGTTTGACTTGGACAGAGTTCTGGAGAGACCACCTGAGCTGCTGAATCAATCTCCTGCTACCCACATGCATTCACAACACATATCACTTTTTTATAATTTGATTAAAGCTTGACATGCCTTCTCATTGCATGCCCTGTTAATGCAGATAAGATATTTCAAACTATCTTGCATTTTATTTCCAGGGAAGGGACATGCATACAAGTAGGACTGTTCACAGTTGTGCTGCTGCACTCTACCTTACGTATTCCCATACCACCACTAGAGCCTAAGGTAAGTGAACTAGATCCTTCCTATTCTGTCCTGTGTATTAATAGTTAAGGCTGCTCACACATAGGGATGAGCAGAATTTGCCCCATGCAATATCTGCACTTGTGAGAAAGATGCAGAAACCAGATGGATCTCAGCAGGAGCTCAGTGTTCAGGCTGTCGTTGAGAAGCCATCCATTAAGGCATGAAAAAATAATTATCATAAATTCAGCAAACGCTATAGAACTAACAAATCACTGAATCCCAGAGAGTCCTGTTTTTAGTGCCCTTTCAGAAAGTATCAGCGCTGTGATAGCTACAAAGTGTTTCAACATACCCAGAAAAAATGCAGTGTGTACATCCCAAGTTATCGGTAGAAGGACTACGCTCTCAGGAAGTTCCCAGAGTGTGTGGAACTGATTCTTAATCCTCACACTGAAACAGTCCCCGAAGGGTCTCATTAATTTAGTCCATGCCAGCTACTCCCCTGCATATCCTACAGTCACTGGGCAAGGTCCAGAGCATGTGTTCCTACGGTCATATTTCCATTTGGGGCATGCAGAACTTGCCCTGCTTTTCCTTGGCAGCTCAGCAAAAACCCTTCCCCACCCTTCTATAATCCCCCCCTGCCTGTAATTCCTCTCTGACTTTTTTCAAACCATAATTATTTTCCTAATTTTGAATTAATAACAAGACAGTCATCTCCACAATCACTACATTGTTCCCTGTTTTAATTTGCCCATGGAGGGGAAAAACAAGCGCATGTACCTTCTATGTTTTTTAGTGGTCTTTAAAGCCATCCTGCCTATTGTGTTGAGGCCAGATTCAGCCTACACATGCCTTGAGTCAGACTGGGACAGTAGCAACTTTTGTTCACCTCGCCTTTTGGTGTTGTGCAAGTGGCCTAGATCAGAAAGAGATGACTGAGACAAAATCAGTTCTTCTAAACACATCAATGTGACAAATGTAAACCACTTATTTTGGAAGGAGGTGAGGGGACAGGCACAGGAGAAGAGTGTTATTTTAAAGAATTGAACAGAATCAACTGACTGATTAAAAGAGAGTATGCTGTCCTTCCAGATGTCCCACCTTTGACTCCACGGTGCTCTCTTCAGTATGTATAGAGGCATTTCTAACTTACTCATTTCAGCGATACCAAGGCATTAGCTTGAGAGCATTCACTTTCCGCTGTCTCTTTGTCTGTGCTATACGATTACGCAGTAATTTTATCTTTACTGTTGAATGCTTCCTTTCTTTGTCTGAAAAAAATACCTAATTCCTCCTTCATTGTTAATGCTGTAGATTTCACTTGGTTTAGAGTCTGAGTACAGAAACTGAAAGGATTTATTTATTCTATTATTGATTACTACTTCCATCAGTTTTTTCCAGGGCTTCACTTGTCAGGAATTATTTCACTACACAGATGTGTTCATGCTGCCACTCCGTGGCAGTGAAGAGATAAGTAAATCAGTAATGTCCATGTCTATGTTGCCCTGCAAAATCTCTTGGAATGATTCCTAAGTTAAATGAAATATCATGAACACATTTTCTGACTGCAGAACAGGAATTTGCTCACATAGCTCAGCTGCTCGAGTTCACACCAGGCATGTACAAACAGTGGTTCCAATGAAAGCCACGATACTGCTCCCGATTTCCCAAATATTACAGAACTCAAGAGTAGAATTTAGTTCTCCTTGTTTCTTCCGGGGCTTTTAAGATAACATTATGGCATACAATATACGGAATAACTTGATAGTCTTCTTCCCAGGTCCACTGGAGGTATTTGAATCGGCATTTCCTCTTTGCTTTGCTGATATAAATCCTGAGTTAGGCAGAGGACTCTTTGTATTCTGCTACAAGTGCAACAGAACAAACTTTGTTTTTCTGGCCCAGGCAGCCGGTCAAATGATACTTAGCTTTCTTTCTCTGGAGCCCTTATATATCTGTCAGGACCAAAACATCTCCAGCCTTGACAGCTGCTTTACTGTAGTAGAATATACAGAAATTCAAAAGATGCAACAGAAAGTGTTGATCTCAAGCAGAGAGGCAGATGGCAGGCCTCTGTAATTAAATTCCTGGTATTCTTTGTGTGTTTTTATAATTTTCCCTCAGTCAGCAGACAAAATTAAGTGTGTCGGCTCCCAGAACTCACTGCGTATTCTTTTAAATGTCACCACACATTTGCAGGTCACTGCTCAGTTAGGCTCCCGCAGTTTTCCATTTACAAATCTAATTCCTTAATTGATTCTGAAGGATCAAACCACACATGATTTCAGGTCTTCAGTGATTTCAGGTCTGCTCACTCCCTGCCAGACATGGGCATACCAGTTGGTCCTGTCTGCAGCCAAGGCCCTCCTGCTTGGGTCATGGCTGGACGGGATCTCATACACCTCTGTATTTTAAAAATTATCCTTACTGACAAAGTTTTCAATTAAAAAGAACCAAGAAAAGGGTACAGTGAAATGAAACAATTGTATTTTCCTAACAGTTTAACCAAAAAGTCTGAACCTCAGTGCACCTGTGAAATTTATTGTTGGGCTTTGCAATTGCAATAGCAAAATTTTCACAGAATGTGATGTTAAAGTGATGGATTTTTATTTGACTGTCAAATGTTGTTTTGGTTTATACTATCTGTTTATGAAGCAGAGGAAAGTCATGAATAAATGCTAAACTGCAGGAGATTTTAATGACCACACCATCTCTGGTGTAAACCTTGAGAATATTTGTATAATCAGCTCAAGTAGCCAACTGATACTGCAGCAATTTGCATGACTCCTTCTCTGACTTCAATACCAGGAAGGACGCATTGTGTGTACAGTACAGAGATCAACAATCTGTCAAAGAAACTGATGTTGTGCAGTGCCAAATCCACCTGAAATTAAGGAACGCTGGCTACCTTAATTTGGACTTCACTTTATGCCTCTATTCATATGAGTGATCTACGGTTTGTTCCCACAAGTCTAGAGACAAGCCTTTTTTACTGTTGGATAGTAGTAACCATCCCCTGCTAATTAAAAAAGTCTGTTCTTGTGGGGTAAGATACCACTCGTATTGACACCTTCATTTGCTTTATCTAACAACCCTTCGTTCAAAGATACAATGCCCTTTGCATCCAAGCAGAAAACGAATTACCCAGGTTGTTTCTTCATTTAAAGCACTGTTATTTTCTTCAAATCTATCACCCATCAGGCATCTCCCTTTTATACACTGGCCCCTTTCTCGTATGTTTGCTTACAGCTCCACAAAGAGTACTGGAGACATCTACTTATTTTCCCATACATATTCCAATTATACAGAAAGGAAATAAGGGATTGTCAGTAATTCTGTTGACACTTCAAAACACTAGGTTTGCACTTGCTCTGCTGTATCCCAGATAGCACAGGACTAAAAGATCAGCAGAATTCTAGCAGAATAGCCTACATCAAGTATGCAAGGAAAAAACACTTCTCTGCCACAGACAATGACTGAGAACCAAGCATTACTGGTGTTGATGGTTGTGCAGGATGCCCAGGGCAGGCCACGCTCTGTAAACACCACCAAATCCCCTGCCCAACCTGCTACAACAGTGACTCTGACTCTCATGAAGTTCTCTGCAAATGTGTAAAGTAATAAGGATTTGTTGCTCAAAATACAGTTTCTACAGCTTTTGTGTATTCTATATAATTGTGCTTCCTGTTCCTACCAAATCTGTTTAGAGATTTAAAAGCGAAGACTGTTGCATTTGTAAGTATAAGTCATTTGAAGCAGTCTGCAGGTCTGCTTTTCATAACAGAATAAAGTGCAAGTGATTATAAGCTATTTTACCTAAAGGAATTCCAATACTTTCCAGCAACCCCCTAACAGAGCGGTGGCTCATGATACATTGTAACAATAGATTTGAACACTGAATAAAATTAACTGTCTTTACATTAGAGTGATAAAGGTTCAACTCTCCCTTGGGTTTGGAAATGTTCTTGTTGTGTGTGATAAATCTCAAAGCACCCTCCAACATGTTGAATTTAACCCAAACCTGTTTCCTGGCTTGTACACAGTTTGAGCTGATATTTATTTTAGATAACGTAAAGGTGTATCAATGTTGTTACTTTCAAATAAAGAACAGACTTACTATTAAACATGATGCTTTGTAACTTCAAAAAGCTTCATCTTTTTTGAAAGATGTCACTTAAGGTACAAAAAAAGAAAAGAGAGTAAAAAATATTTTCACACTGTTTACTACAGGCTTAATTTCAGCGACGCTATTATTCACGTTCTAATGAATACTGCAATGAATCCCAAAAGGGCAATGTGTGAGTTTCAGGTGACTTTTCACCTACAGTAATGTGAATTGAAATAAATGATGCAGAAGCCAAAGTAATTGGAATTGCTATCTAGAAGTTCACAGTTCAAGGCTGGGATATTTATAATCCTAAGAACAGCATGTTATGGCTGCTCTTGGCATTTGACATGAGAGGAAGGTTAAGAAGGCTTACGAGCAGAATGTCAAATACAGACAAAGTGAAAGCACAGAACTGGGAGCTACAAGCTGTAAATTCTTTTCACCATATTTTGTTATGTGAATATTTAATATTCATCTCTCAGTTTACCCAGTCCAAAATAGTAATATCTTTCAGATGTGTAATGAAGATTCACTTACTCACTGATCTTCTTGTTATTAAAAATCATTTACAATTTCAGAATTTCTGGCAATCTCAAAGAAGCTTATAGACAAGGTTCTTTTATAGTTTTTTTTCTGATCATCCTATTTTCAACAATCAAGTAGGTATTCCGACTTTACGAACACTTAATAGGAAATTCCATGTTAAGTAAAAAACTCGCTTCCAGTCTCTTTATATGACAAATGCCTTTCCCATTTCTTATTTATAAATAATTTAACGAGCTTAAAAAACACAGGGACAACACAGAGTACCAGTGTGATTTATTCATTTGTTTACTTATGTCTTATTCTCCAAAGTGACCAGGAAGATGTAGTGATTCTAATTATCAGGTCAGGATACAGGCAGCAGCAACATTTATGAAAGCTTCCTAGCAGAGGGTAGGAGGCCAGGGAAATGCTGCAGTGTACTATTGCAAATGAGCAAACCCAGAGCTGATGTTTTATAGCTCCACTTTCACAAGATAATTAATGAGGACAGTAGGCAATTTTCAATACAGCCCCTAATTGTAGGCTAAACATAGCAGAGTACTGTTACGAGGATTAATTGGTTAATGTCTGTAAAAGGCTTTACCTCCTTTACATGGAGTCATATAAATGCTAAGTGGCATTATTATTTTAATAGAAAAAGGAAGAGTCAGATATTTTCATCTTTTTTTGCATGGTCAGCTACAGAAGACCTGCTTTCTGTATAACAATATGAATAGATGTGAGTAACAAGCTCAAAACTGTAACGTGGTGAACAACTGGAGCTGTAGTTTTCTGTTTACAGCATATAATTCATGTCTGGAACTTACTGCCACAAGACATTGCAGAGACAAAAATTAGATTTAAAAAATGAGATTACGTATTTGTTGCCTTTTTCCAGAAGTAACTAATATGACATTCCTCAAAATTACATTCCCCAAGTTAAAGACTCCTTAAAAGAATCGGGTTATTAGAAAACAGATAATCAGCATTTCTGTACCTGACAGGATGATGTCAAGTATTTCAAAATGGCCCCCAGCAACCGAGACCTCCAAAATGACTTCCTAATATGGAAAATAAGTCTTCATAAAAATCAAGAACTGTTGCAGCTCTCTAAAGATAATAGAAGTGTATAAGTGCTTTCACCACAGTGCTTCATAATTTAAGATCACCATGAGTTGTCCAGGATCAAATCAAACTTTCTTTTTAAGGGAACAACGCTGCAAAACCGTGGACATTTTATTTCTTCCGCGTAGCCTGATGGGGAAGAAATAATAAGACATATTGTCGGAGCGCTGGCCTGAACCACTACTGAAGTTAGGTGTCTTTTGTGATGTAAAGCTCTTAGAATTAATACACATCCACACTGCCCAACAACTCGATAGTTCAGCTCAGTGGGGCTGCCAGAACTGAATGTGGGAAGGAGTTGGGTTCTGCACCAGCTTCTCCCATCAAAGCAGCTGGGCAGCAGCTCAGTCTTCACAAATTTATGACAGGACTATGTAATGTGATCCAGAATCCCTTCCTATTTTACCAGCTGAGTATCAGAGGAGGCATCATCCTTGCATTCATAACTGCCAGACAGGTGAAACCTTAATGCAACACTGAACTCCAGCCTAGTGAATCTAAACTAGGGTTTCTTACTGCACTCTTGTTGACCTCTCTGTTTTAGGAATGACTAGATGTGACAGAGGCCCTCAGAGCCTTCATGCAAGAACACCATCCAGCAATCCACATGCATGACAGAGAAGGCCATTTAGGACAATCATTATTATAATCAGTAAAAAGCATATACATTTCTTTCTTAATCTAAAGCTAGTTAAAATAATTTTACTCTATTATCACATCAGTTTTAGAATATAACTTTCCAGCGGCAACAGATTGTTATTGAAATGGCTTCTCTGCTGTTACATTTAAAGTATCTCGCTCATTAAAGTGAACTAAATCGTTATCATAGTGCTGAAAATGCAATATAAATAATTTGTATCATGAGCAAGTACTTCAATATTCTCTACCACAGCAAAGCACTAGAAATCACACTTTCCTTGCTTCACATATGATTTTGTTAATGTTTCTAGTCATGCTTGCTCCATAGATTCTGTAATCCATAGGCACAGGCTTTTTGTGAATTGGCTGTAAAATTACCTCTCCCGATACCAAGGGAATAATGCTTCTAAAAGACAGCACTGCTCCACAGCTGCTACTGCCAGCCTGGAGTTCACCTGTCAACAGTTATACACCATTAATAAAAAGCTTAACAGAGTCACATAAAATTTCCTAATGCCTACATGAAAAAAATGCACAAGGAAGGAGATTTGAATGAGGAAGATGGGAGAGAAGAAAGGAAGAAACCATAAAAAGATACTTTTCTATGATACAGTAGGAATACTGCGAAGAGACCGCTCCTTTTTCTTGCTTTATTCACTAAAGGCATCATGATGAGCCAACACAGTGGGCAGACCCTCAATAGACTTCAGCTCTAGCCGCAAGCTACTTGCAGGAAGACCCTGAGGAAGACAATTTTTTCAGGTAGCGTTTGCCTACCCCTGGTTTGTTTCCACAGCCATAACTTCACCTTTTATAACTGAGTAATCACAACATGGGGGGGTATTCCTGCAGTCCCAGTTCCACCACATGGGATACATATCACAAAGGAGAATACAAAACCTGTTTACAAAAGTGTTGTAAAAACCATGTGTTCTCAGAACACACAAAACTACCCCTGGGGGCTATGCTCTGTCCGAAGGAAAAGGGTTTGGACATTTGGTTTTGACTTTAAGTCAAAATCAGAGAATAAATTAGAGTAGATATTAAAAGGAAAGAAGAAGATATAAAACCACCTTGATTTAACATTTTTAAATGTAAATTCATTCATTTTAAATTTAGAAGGAATTTAGATATCATTAATTAAAGAGAAGAGGAAGACAAGAAACAAGTGTTATCCTTCTAGTCCAGTGGATGGATTGTGCCTCCAGCTTACAGAAAATCTGAAACAAGTCTCGTCTCTGCTTTATTCAAAGCCAGATTCTTCAAACTTCCAGCACCCAGGCAAATGTCCTAGTTGCCAGCTTATAATGATGCTGGCACCACTTTCTCTTCCTCCTGGTTTTGTGAAAGACTCCTAAGTCCTCTCATGGCTTAAAGCCCAGCTTCATTAAAATTAAAGAGATTAGAACCCTAACTAGGAACTGGAAGTCAAAATACTTTTTTTGGATTGAGGCTCTTGTCCTTGAGAAAGTGCCCACAAGCAGGTTTTTTATAACTTTTAAAGACAGATTTTTTTTTAGTTTTTTTACCTCAGTCACTAGTGACATGAAATCTCTTTAAGAATTCAGTTTGATATATAGAAAAGTGATGCTGGTCTAGGACCTAAGCTCCATAAATAATTATTCTTCTGTTCAAATTATGTGCCAACATTTTTAAAAGCATTCCACTTCTAATATTTCAAGAAGAAGAAGAATGGTTAGAATGATTTTTAACAACACATCTTCTTTAAATGAATTATTTTGTTTAGGTTTGCTTCTCTGATAAAATCAAAGAACATTTCAAATGAAAAATCAAATTTTAAATTTTAGAAGTTTCTTTTTGGAAGGCAGAGACCAATTGGAATAATTGATAATTTTACACTAATTTTAGCTAACAGTTTCAGACAATAGCAGTTAAATTCATACTTTTTTAGTGAAAGAAATTGAACTGGAAAATCTAATGTCTTTTACCATTTCTTGCCTCCTACCCATCCCAGATGATTTTGAAGATCCACTCTGAGGGATAGGAGTGAAAAGAGGAAATATTTCTCTGGCACATTGATTTTTACCAACACGGCAATAGCTTTAAAGGATTTTGACAATGGAATGAACTCAAGAAATCCAGATTAGAAAGGAGGAATAGAGTAGAAGGCATGAAAGTTTTCCACATATGTAACGTCTCCATACATCTGGTATATACATCAGCATACAGCTGGCAAACTAGTCAACGTATGTAATTCTGGCCTCAGGAACTGCCTTTAAAATTTATACTGTTTCACTGAAAGGAAGTGCTCCTTTATTTTCAGTTTCTTAGAGGCTGTGGTGGGTTGACCCTGGCTGGATGCCAGGTGCTCACCAAGCTGCTCTATCAGTCCCCTCCTCAGCTGGACAGGGTAGAGGAAATATAATGAAAGGCTCATGGGTGGAGATAAGGGCAGGGAGAGATCACCCAGCAGTTACCATCACGGGCAAAACAGACTCGGCTCAGGGAAATGAATTTAATTTATTACCAATTAATCAGAGTAGGATAATAAGAAAATAAAAACTAAATGTTAAAATACCTTTTCCCCAACCTCTCCCTTCTTCCCGGGCTCAGTTTCACTCCCGATTTCTCTACCTCTTCCCCCTGAGTGGCGCAGGGGGACGGGGAATGGGGGTTGCGGTCAGTTCATCACACGTGGTCTCTGCCGCTTCTTCCTCCTCAGGGGGAGGACTCCTCACATTCTTCCCCTGCTCCAGCGTGGAGTCCGTCCCACAGGAAACAGGCTGAAGTCAGCAAAACCTGAACTATATTCACATTGGATACAAAGCACAGCAGAATTTATAAAAAGCCATGCTTAAATTTCATTTTAAAGATTACAAACACTTTGGCAATTAATGAGGGAAGAGAAAAGAGGGTTAATGTGCAACATAAATTTTTAACCTTATTTTCCAAGGCTTTCTGAAGTCATCTCCCATAGCAAACAAAGGGCTAGCTACAGTCTTCCCCTCGGAGCAGGAAGGAATTATTCACACGGGGTACAAAACTACAGCTTCTGCTAGGAGGTGATAGTCTCTAATCTCAATAAAGCCATATTGGTGGCTTCCCTTGTACAGAGAAAAAGGCAGAGTTCAATACATGACAAAGAAATAAGTGAGACATTACTTTCTATACTGTCTTTGGTATATGATTTAATGGCTTATGTTACACTTGTGGTTGTTACATTAACTGAAGAATAGGACCTCATTGATACGGGTGGTAAAGGAGAAAGAAATGATAGCAGTGTGCACCCCAAGTTGCTGTAGGTCTGACTCTAAGTTATAAGATATCTTGATTAATTATATTGGATCAACATAAAAAGCTAAAAATAAAACACAGGACACAATCCAAGATACCTCTGCTGTTAAATTAATCTTTCTGTTTCTGCCAAATGGAAGGAGCCCATTTATCAAAGTGAAACTTCAACCTCATTTACCATAATAAAAAATGAGCTTTCAATGAAATTTAATGAGACTTCAAAATATATCAGGTATCAGCACACTCTCCTATTTTGGGATAACAGTGTTTTTAAAAGTCATTCTTTCCCAGGCAATTTGAGCTCCGACTGAATGACAAGGGTGTAACTGTTAGTCTTCATCGGCACCATAACGATTGGACTTTCCTTGTTCTCCTTTACGTACTCTGTATCAATTTAAAAATAAAGCAAAATAATCTTCTCTAATTCCTAACTATTAGTGAAACTTTGTTGCATGGATGTTTTTTGCTTATTTGTTTGGCTGGTGCAAGGCTGATCAGGAAGTGCAGACTTAAAAAATTTTTTTTTGCAAATACCTGCGATCTTCAGCAAATATCCAACTGAGCTGACATCATCTTCTGAGAGGCCATATACAAATTTGTGATGCATCTGCCTGATGAACTGTGAGTTCAAACTGTCAATGTCACCCGACACTTTGCAACTCTGACAGGGCAAGAGGCTCCCCTATTCCTTTATTCTTCCGCAGAAATAATAAAGGTTAAACTTGGATTATTTATCCCTCACAAATCCTTCACTGGTTATTCAACACAAAGGATTCTGTCATCGAGGTTTGCCTTTCAAATTTGTCAGAACTATTCCTAGGTTTCTTACTACAAAAATAACCACCAAAACTCCAGTTTCACTCAAGCGTTTACTATCCTGGACGCACTAAAGCTGCAAGAGTGGGGGAGGTAGCCCACTAGACTTACCCCATTTGCTGACAAAGGAGCAGCCTAGAGCAAGAAGCATGCATCCTAAGATTACTCACACCTCCACTCTTCAACCTTGGACTGCAGGAGCAGTGCATCTAACAGGCATTTTCCTAATTGCCCTCAACTCAACACTCGAACTTCAGAAACAAGCAAAGGCCTTTATCTTCCCTTCTGCCTGGCTGCTGTGCATTACTACCAAGCTTACCAATCCTATGGCTGACTTAACTGGTGAATTCCTTAAAAATTACAATTTTAGGTACAGATCCAAATGCACAACCATGGTGTCCTGAAGAGAAATACAGGGCATAATCAACACCCATCAGAGATCTGGAGCGACTCTGCATTAACAGTTACATTAGCTCTTTACCACAGTGCGACTATGGTGAGGAAGAGTAACAGAGGGTCCAGAACACTACAGGTCCTCAACAAATCCACTTATCCCACCCACCCCCAGTGGCTGTCTAAGCCTGCTTTCAAGTACTTTCACAACATTAAGTCTTTCCATTAACTTCAGTGGGAGAGTTTTTTATTGTTTTCTTCTGTTCCCACCTCATCTGCTGTCGTGGTTTAACCTGGCAGGCAGCCAAATACCACGCACCCGCTCGCTCACTCCCCCTGCCCCCCCACAGTGGGACAGGGAGAGAATCGGAAGGGTAAGAGTGAGAAAAACTCGTGGGTTGAGATAAAGACAGTTTAATAGAACAGAAAAGGGAAAATAATAATGATAGAATATACAAAATGAGTGATGCACAATGCAATTGCTCACCACCCGCGCTGACCGATAACCAAGTAGCGATTGGTACTTCCTGGATCACGCCTACCGTTCATATACTGAGCATGATGTCACATGGTATGGAATACCCCATTAGCCAGCTGGGCGGGCTGTCCCGATTATGTTCCCTCCCATCTTGTGTACCTAGCTCAGTCAGTAGGCACGGGAGCTGTCCTTGGACTAGGAGGGCACTTAGCAACAACTGAAAACATCAGTGTGTTATCAACGTTCTCCTCATACTAAATCCAAAACACAGCACTAGGAAGAAATTTAGCTCTATCCCAGCCGAAACCAGGACATCTTAATATTGCAGCACTAGAAATTACTAAAGAAAAAACAGCACATACAGCCCTGGTGTTCCCCAGGGCTCAGGAGTGGGGCCGGTCTTGTTCAATATCTTTATCAACGATCTGGACGAGGGGATCGAGTGCTCCCTCAGTAAGTTTGCAGATGACACCAAGTTGGGTGGGAGTGTTGATCTGCTCGAGGGTAGGAAGGCTCTGCAGAGGGACCTGGACAGGCTGGATCGATGGGCCGAGGCCAACTGTATGAGGTTCAACAAGGCCAAGTGCCAGGTCCTGCACTTGGGCCACAACAACCCCAGGCAACGCTACAGGCTTGGGGAAGAGCGGCTGGAAAGCTGCCCAGAGGAAAAGGACCTGTGGGTGCTGATTGACAGCCGGCTGAACATGAGCCGGCAGTGTGCTCAGGTGGCCAAGAAGGCCAACGGCATCCTGGCCTGTATTAGGAATAGTGTGGCCAGCAGGAGTAGGGAGGTGATCGTGCCCCTGTGCTCGGCACTGGTGAGGCCGCACCTCGAATCCTGTGTTCAGTTTTGGGCCCCTCACTACAAGAAGGACATGGAGGTGCTGGAGCGTGTCCAGAGGAGGGCAACGAAGCTGGTGAAGGGTCTGGAGCACAAGTCTTATGAGGAGCGGCTGAGGGAACTGGGGTTGTTTAGCCTGGAGAAGAGGAGGCTGAGGGGAGACCTCATCGCGCTCTACAACTACCTGAAAGGAGGTTGTAGCGAGGTGGGTGTTGGTCTCTGCTCCCAAGTAACAGGCGATAGGACGAGAGGAAATCATAGAATCATAGAATCATAGAATCATACAGGTTGGAAAAGACCTCTAAGATCATCGTGTCCAACCGTCAACCCAACACCACCATGCCCACTACACCATGTCCCTAAGGGCCTCATCTACACGTCTTTTAAATACCTCCAGGGATGGTGACTCCACCACTTCCCTGGGCAGCCTGTTCCAAGGCCTGACCACTCTTTCAGTAAAGAAATTTTTCCTAATGTTCAATCTAAACCTCCCTTGGCGCAACTTGAGGCCATTTCCATTTCCTCAAGTTGCGCCAAGGGAGGTTTAGATTGGACATTAGGAGAAATTTCTTTACTGAAAGAGTGGTCAGGCCTTGGAACAGGCTGCCCAGGGAAGTGGTTGAGTCACCATCTTTGGAAGTATTTAAAAGACGTGTAGATGAAGCGCTTAGGGACATGGTTTAGTGGACATGGTGTGTTGGGTTGACGGTTGGACACGATGATCTTAGAGGTCTTTTCCAACCTGTATGATTCTATGATTCTATGATTCTATGATTCTATGATCTCAAATCAAAGAGGTAGGCAAACATACTGAAGAAGAAATACAGCACAGAGGGCAAGCCATAGGCCTTCAGCATTAAATTCAATTCCACTTTGATGTTTCCAGATGCATGACAAAGGCCATTAAAAGAGATTGTTTTCTCAGAAGTAAATAAAGGACTGGAGGAACATCCCATTACCGGTCATACATACAACTCGTTTCTAAGTAGATTACGTCGAGTGGCTAACATCAGTCCAGTGATTCATTGATGGAGAAATCATTATTTAACTGCTGTGTGAATGACAAACTACAATCCAGCAAAGTGTGGAATAAATCAGTTCCTGACGTCCCACTGATTTGTTTTTACCAAAAGCAAACTTCTACTTTCAGTACCATTCAGGATGTAATTCCCCCCATAAACACATGCATCACTACTCTTTCCACCTGGCTGCCACCCATATTTGCAACGTTAGAGGCGGGCGCTTGTTCTGGGGAAGAGAAACTTGTGAAAGCCTCCTTTGTGCAGCCCTGGCTGTGAGCAGACAGCACAGCAGGGGAAGGTCTTCCTGCTCTCCAAGCACTCTCAGCCAGCCCTTCCTTCTGGGGACAGGGGTCCTGATGCCAATTCACATCAGTTTTGGCACTGAAAAAGTTACGTGCGTATCACTACTGCTGAAAAACCTCACCTCTGGAAATCTTGTGAAGTTTCCAGCATCGCCGATAGCAGGCTCAGAACAATAATCAAGATCCTTTCTGCACTCTGCATGTTTGGCACAGTGTAACTAACCTAAAGAAAAATACCTCCAAACAGCAATATTCTCTCTTCCTTTCAGGGGAACAGGAAACTGCTCCCACATCTTTCCTTTAACAGGAGACAATATGTAAATGGAAATGCGTTTTCTCACTCTCTTTCACCCCCAACCACATCTTCTTACAAAAGTTAGGTATTGACTGCAAGCTCATTTTTACTTCTTGAAATTTTACAGCAAATAAATCTTCATGAGATTTAGTACTCAAAAAAAACCATCGCCTTGAAAAGTCATGAAGTATGATTTTAGCATCACAGAGTCCTACACAGCAAAATATTTTCCCCATATACATACAGGAAATCAATACCGTAACATGGCTAGATTACAGATTTATAATCAGTAAAAACAATATTAGGAGCAATATCCAGATGGCTTGTTTTTCATACCCAGATCGAGAAACCAGAGTGAGTTTTTAATTCAGAAAAACACAGAAGACAACATATCCTGTTGGTTTAATGAAAAAGGAAAAGCTAAATTTCAGGTCTTCCATTTTCCTGTTCGTTTATATTTATATAGAGTTGGAACAAATATTATATATCCACAAGCACCAAGTTTTTGCTACTTGTTCAGATTTGACAGATACTTTATCCAATAAATGAAACAGTTGTTGACTGATGGGTATTTGCAGATATTGAATGTGCTGGACAAAGGCTTCTCTATTTTTCACTAAATGAAGTGTTCAGAATTAACCTAAAGATATTACTTTAACACGATCAGCATAAGAAACAGCTTTCAGATAAAGCCCTTTCCCTAATTCATAGCAGTGTCTCTATAAACACAGACTAAACAGTGTATAATATATGTTTGGGGTGTTCTTTACAACACCCATTACTAGCTGCAATACTGTGCAAAATTTAGACACCTGTTTTGGGGGAGTTTTGTCTGATTTTTGTAACAATTGTTACTTTTACACAAAGACTAATACAGCCTCTTTAACATTATTAAGATGTATTACAAATATTCCACTGAATTCTTACACTGAAGTGGAAGGCTGTTTTCCTTACGCAAGGAAACAACGACAAACATTTTACTAGTCTATGACTCAATTCTTCCTTGCCATATGCAAGTCAAGGAAAATCAGGTTTTAAGAGAAATTTGTCATTGTAGTAGTAATACTGTTGCATTTGTTACAGTCTAAATATATAAAGAAGTCAAGGTTTGCAGGGAGAGGTGTTATGTATCTCATTATCTAACTTGACAGAACTGAAAAAAATCTGACAAGTCCCCCCTTTGGGTCATGTTTGTCTGTTAATGTTTTCCCTGACCTTTATTCTGTATTTGCACAGGTGTACTGACTTCTGGAAGCATTGCTATTTTCAAATGAACTTTAGACAATTCATCTTAGGGAAAACAGACTTGTGAAGAAGCTGTATTGTGGATTAACAATATGAAGAAGGAAGGGAAGAAAGTAAAAGGAGTATTTATCTATAACAGTTCAACCATGCACTCTGAAAATGTATGAGGAATCCAGAATTGGATCAATACATCTGAATTGCCCAACCACCACATTAATTCAGCAGTTAATCAAATCAAGTTTGAGGTGGTCAGACTGCTCCTGTCCAAATCTCAGACCTCTCTCTGTTCATTATCTGTACTGTCTGTCCTGGGAAAAGAAGCACGAAACACGGATCGCTCCTGAGGGTGCAGAAAAGATAAGAGCTTTTCGTCACAATCATACTTGTGAGGGACGTTGAAGTAACAAACGAGGATCATAGGACACAGGAAGCCACTTTCCAGTGAGTGCTAAGCCCATTAAGTAGTACAACAAAGATAAAACTGTCCTCCAAGGTTATACAGCTGACCTAGCAAGTCTTTTACCATCTCATTCCTCTGAATAATCTGTTCTAGAGCTTAAGAATCAGACCTATTAGATGAATATGTAGCTTTCAGTTAGACACAAATGGGCTTTTGCTGCATGGAAGAAAAGCTTTAACTATATACAAAGATGCAGTATCTCCCTATTGAGTATATAGAAAAAAATAACTAAACAAAGTTGTTAATTATACTGTGACTGTGCAGGACTTCACAGCCACCATCTGTTCTGCTCTGCCTTTAGGATCATTACTGGGAATAAAATCAGGGATCACTGCTCCCAAACACTGCTTCCTATGGTTTGGATTAAATTAATATCTCCATTAGCACCCCTTTATTACTGTCTCTGAGCACAACAGCTGAGGACTAGGTCCTTTCTGCTGTCTTCAAAACTGAATATGACCCAGCTGATAAATCAAGCAAGACAAGGTACCTTTACAAAAAGAGGAGTATACTTGCTGTCAGCACAGTGCCTCGTTATTTGATAGTACCTCTGCAGACAATAACCACAGCATCTCTCCTATACACTCTTTTCTACATTGTACACTCTTCTATATCTTGGGCTTGGATTTTAGGAAAAGTTAACACAGGCACCCATACCTCTTTTATCCAATGAAGAACGAAGTGGCCGGCACGGGGCTCCGCCCCAGAGAAAGCTAACGCTCATCTTCATTGCTTCCCCAGTATTGCACAGGGGAGGAACAGGGCAAAAACATTTTGCACACTTGCCAGACAGGCAAACACTGGAGGACCTTGTTTAAGCTCTTATTTTCCTCTGCTGATGTGGACACTAAAGCAGTGTGAAAGCGTGCTGGGGTTTTAAAAAAATCTTAAGTTACATAGGGAGAAAAGGCCCGTGGAAATTCCTAAGTCACACTGGAAATTTAGTGTAGAAATCACCTGTCTTCCTTCCCACATAATACATTAACCATTGTTACCTTTTCTTAATTTCCTGAGAATTAACATTGGTCTTGTGTACTCAGTAAAGAGTTAGAAGACAAGTGAAATAAATGTCAATTCATACATCAAAAAGGAAGAACAGAAAAAGACTTTTGAGCTACTTCTTATTTCCACCTTTTAAGTTCTCTATTATGCTCACTTTCATTTTATTCTCTCTTTAGACTGTGCTCCCACAGAGACTAGGTACGCATATGCAGTGAATGGTAAGTAATGCCCTGGCAAGGCTTAGGGCAAGACTGGAGGAACACAACTGTAGCTATGAATATACCTGGCTTTGTGAAAACTTTCATTGTTAAAGGACATAAGGACAAAAGTAATAAACTGTACTTGACATAAAACTAAACTGGGCTTTGCATATATTCATTTAAAAATTTATATTCATGCAACATCTATCTGAATGAGAAATTCCCAGTCAGCAAACAATTTTGCTTTTCCAATGGATTATTTTATAGTATATTACGGTAATGAATTACAACACTGTTTCTCTATTCTTATCATTATATAGACTCGGTTATTCTCTGTGTTAATGAAGAAACTTTATTAATTTCTATAGACAAATCTGAACCTTCTTAATCTTTCATACTTAATGTTCAATGAGCAAATTGTAAAAAATAATTAATTTCTCAGTATATTAAAATAATGAAATTTTGCTTCCATTTTCATGCCACATACCACAACTAATTAGATAAAACAAAGAATTCGATTACAAATAAAAATCTTGCTTTTGTGAGTGCTAACTATAGCTGTTTATTAGGAGCTCAAAGTAATCAGATTGCAGTTGAATATATGACAATTTGAAAATAAAATGTGAACAATTTAACAACAAAATATAGATGATCAGACAAAACCATTTCAATCTTTCAAAAACCACTGCAAAATTTATGAGTATAAACCATGCCCTGGTTTAGACATTTTTCAATGTGAGCCTCCAAAAAGGACTGTCTTGGTTTAACCCGGCAGGCAGCCAAACACCACACAGCCGCTTGCTCACTCCCCATCCCCGCCCTCCCGCCCCCGCAGCGGGATGGGGAGAGAATCGGAAGGGTAAGAGTGAGAAAACTCATGGGTTGAGATAAAGACAGTTTAATAGAACACAAAAGGAAAGGAAAATAATAATAATAATAACAACAACAACAACAACAACAACAACAACAACAACAATAATAATAATAATAATAATACAATATACAAAATGAGTGATGCACAATGCAATTGCTCACTTCCTGCCAAGGATGCCCAAAAAAGCAGCGACCGCTGCTTCCTGGAACACGCCTACCATTCATATGAGCATGACATCACATGGTATGGAATACCGCGTTGGGCAGCTGGGCCAGCTGTCCTGGCTATGCTCCCTCCCAGCCTCTAGTGCACAGGAAGCTGACAAGTCCTTGACTAGTAGGGTACTTAACAACAAC
This sequence comes from Calonectris borealis, assembly GCF_964195595.1. Lineage (NCBI taxonomy): Eukaryota > Metazoa > Chordata > Aves > Procellariiformes > Procellariidae > Calonectris > Calonectris borealis. Next base: position 22,560,062 of record NC_134352.1, read on the forward strand.
TAAAAACTTCAGTGTGTTATCAACATTCTTCTCATACTAAATCCAAAACACAGCACTAACTCTACCCCAGCCAAAACCAGAACAAGGGCAACTGAAAGAAATTCAAGTGCATGACTGACCACTTGCAAACTTTACAACTATCTGCTTCCATGGCCACTTTTGGAGACAGAAACACTCATGTGTGAGTTGATTTATGTATGTACATGTAAAATGATGGGAGTAGGTGTCTGAAAAGCAGAACCATCACTATTTTGCAGATTAGTGTTGTTTTGATTTTGAGACAGTCTTTGAAATAAGGTGTGCATAAATAACAGCAAAACCCAATTACTACATCTTTTCCTTGTTAATACACTTAATATTATTTTCACTTATTAACCCAATAGTGAACCCTCTGTCATGACACTCTGTCACTAGAATACTATTTCTTTTTGAAGACTGAATAATTTATAATGTAAAACTTCAGTCAAGATTAATAAACAAAGAGTGCTTTGATCACGTGTAGCCAGCCACTCCAGATAACATTTTGCCCAGAGTTTCTGCTGATTGTGTACACTTGGACTATATTTAAAGCCTGGGGGAAAATATCAAGAAGATGAGCTGCACTGGGGAGCAATCTCTCTGCTTGCTGAGCACAGCAATGTGCAGCTGGCGAGCACAGGCTCCCTCAGAAGATGTCACAGCTGTCAATAAGAATCAGAGCTGCAGCTTCAGGAGAACAAAGGAAATAATGCAGCCCCTAAATGACCAAAGACGACTTTTTAACGTTGCAGCTGCTGCCTAACTGGTAGTCCTCTGCAGGTTCCTGTTTTGAAGTGACAAAATTGCTTACTGCTCAAATTAATTTTCACTGTGCTCAAAGCTGTGCAAGAACCGTTGGTAAGGCAAAAAAGAGGTCTCCTCTATTTCTTAGGATGTTTCAGTTTGTATGCATTAACAGGTATAAATGCTAAAGACACATGAAATAGCCTGTTCTTCTATTTGTCTTCCACATGTGAAACCCACCTTAAAAATATGAGTGCTTCACCATCTGAGAGTCAGTTTGAGTTTAGCATGTGTAACTGCTAAAGTATTAAAATTCAGTTCTGCTTTCTGAATACTGCCGTTTTTTTCAAATGTGTGAGTTAGCAAAGTATGCGGCAAACACAGAATATAGCTCCAAACCTTTACCTTTTTTACTAGTCCTATATTTACTCTGTCATTTTGCAACATACTACTTATTTTGCAAGAAAGGTACAGCGGTGCACAAAATTAAGCGGAATAATACTTATATTTATTATATTAGAGCTTCTCACAGGCATAAGAGATTGGAAACTGCATTCTCTCAAAATAGTTTTTTGTTTCATTTTATATTTCATGTTTCATCATCATATTATTATTTCCCCAAGATCAGTAATATCTGTGAATAAACTCCATTCCTGACCTGTGGTGCAGAACTGCAACTGCAGCAGAAATCATGGCAAATGCTGTGAAGTCAGGGCAGGGAAGTGCATGTGAAAGATGATCCACACAATGGAGACTGTCCATCAGGAGATAGCTGAGGTGGAGCTCCTCAGTGCACCCATTGCTACTTGTGTCCACTGACAGAGCTCCAAAATCCCATAAGCACATGGATGACAGTCCACTGCAGACCAGATGCTGCAGTTTTGGCTGCAATGAGGAGGTAAAGTCCATCCCTCTCTAACTGCTACAGGCTCTCCCTCTCCAAATTTTGCATCTAGCTTAGTGGTGACAAACCTATAGCTAATCAAAGTGCAGGGATTATATCATATTGCTGTGCATAGGGGTCTGCTGGTGCTGGTAATGATCTGAGTTCTCAAATCTGTAAAGTTGATACAGTAAAGACACCCCAAAATCTAACTGCGGGCCTCGCTTGACACCAACTCAGCATGATGCTGTGGGACTTTTGAGTAGATGCTGTCATCACCCATCCTAATATTCCTGGAGTTTTCCCTTGCTTTAACAAGTATCTAATAAATGCTTTAAGGCTGTAAGCCATATGAAAATTTTGGGTACACAATCTGTAAATGAGGAACGCTGGTCAACCTAGTTTAATTTTCCAGGGTTTATAAGAAGGCAGATGAGCTAAGCACGCAAACAACAATAGGAATGGGAGCCAAAATATAAAAAAAACCCCAAACAATAAAAATAAACAGCAAAAATTGAAAAGCAAGAGTTTGATCTCAGAACATTGTGAGTAATGCTGGACATATTCAAGAGTATGGATTGGAAGATGCTCTTTTGTTTTGCACACACACACACGTATACACACACTATCGCCTCACTTCTGCTGACTTCCAGATACAGAGTTGAATTTTGCTGCCTACATAGGAACATGACATAACATGTAACATGAGAAGCGTTTCACACATAGACAGATGTACGAGTGTGGAAAGGTGCACTTTATAACGAAGATTGCATGTCTGCTTTTTGCAGGCTGATTCCCCCCGCTTACACTGAGCTACCAAAATGATAAACTACACTGTGTGTGCTCCTACCTATTTATTGTCAATCCTTACAAGTATTGGTAGCTGTGATACAATTCATGCTAGATACCAAATTAAAAGATTTTCACTTTGACAACAGGGTAAATAATTGTTAGCAGACAATGGGAACAAAAGATGACAAAGGTTCGCTGCAATATCACAGACAGTAGAAACAATGATTTATTCACAACTTCCAATGCTGGAATGACAGAAAGCATCTGATTTCACCACAAAAGACCAAACATGCTCTTTTATAATGAAATTCCACTTTCACAGATGCTTTTCTGCTTTACATATCCCACAGGCTGCTCGCATTAGTCACAATAAAAGGCATACTTTGGAAAGAAAATGCCACAAGTCGTCCTCTTTGTCACAGAGTTCCAGAAATAAGCCATCTTCTATAAAATAGTTTCTATTATTTTCCTGTTGTTCAGTGCTAGGAAAAGTGCACCTAAATGAACTAGCAAGCACACAGCATCTCTGTAATCTGATAAATGAGCAATCTACAGTCATTTTTCTTTGTTTCTTTCTTCCTTCCCCTACCTTTTTTCCTTATTAGTATGCAAAGCAAGTCAAAGGAGGGAATTTCTTGTTCTGTTATTCACTAGCTGGAGGGTTATTCCGTAGCCGTTCTATTTATAGCTTTGCCTGCAACTGCAGTGGGGAACTCACCATTTGCTGTTCAGCATTTTATGCTCAGCTAGCCTCCTGGGGACACAGCATGTTCATAAATTCTATGAATGGCACTGCGGCTACCCCTAATATTCCATCTGCCTTTCTATTTCACAAGTAAAATCTTATCCTACCACCATTTTCTAAGTTAAAAGAACATCCTCATTAATTTCATAATAGAAATGCAACAGAGGCAAACGAGCTTGCTTCTGTGGAAAGATTTTTATACAGTTTTCTAATAACACTACCTAATACAGCGTTGCAGAAAAATTATCACTGAACTATTGCAAGCACCAGTTAAGGAATGTGATACTAAATTTATTCATGAAAAAAGATGACTCACTTGATATGATAAAATCACCTGGCATAACATCACCATATAGAAAAAGATATGCAGATCCATTTGCATTATAAATGGCAAGCTCAATTCTAGGATGCAGCTGCTCATTTGATGCTGCTGCAGTAAATCCCAGGCATAGTGTGCTACTACAGTGAACAAATTCAGTTATTTGCCCCTTTTCCCTGTCCATGTACTACTCCAGCAACACGGGGGGATCTGAACTGGACACTTAGAGGCCAAGGGTGACTTTCCTCAGAGCAACCAAGTTCAGGCCGCCATAAACAGGGTGCACAAAACCCAGCACAGTGGGGCAAATGTCAGGTATTGAAAAGACTGGGGGGAATACCTCCACAATGTCCCTATAACAACAGGGATCTGGGACTGCAGAGTAGTCCACCAACCAGTCTGTGGAAAATGCCTTCAAGTAGAGCTGATTTCAACTAGCATCGGTTTTCTCTTTGCTGCTTCTGCTCCTTCACAGGTCTTTCTGTCCACCACATGCTGCACCACATAAGAGGACAGTGAATGATGCCGGCTACAAAGTGCTGGGCGATAGCACTTGGAGGGGTAGCAGACATGAGACTCCACTGGTCCTGTGTGTGGTAAACAAAATGTGAAATCATACCTTCAAAGGGCAGATCCCCACAAAGTGTCTTACATCTTTGTGTGAATTTTTTATTGTACCCCTTGAGGTGAATTAAAGATGTTTGTGCTTAAACATAAAAACAATGATCAGTGAACAATGCATTGGGCAGAGTCCTACCACCATAAGCGGTTCTACAAGGAGTCTGCAAAGATGCATCAAAAGCCAATTTCTTTATACACTTGCACCAGCACCGATCCTCAGCCCGGCCTTGGGCCCATGCCCCAGCCCAGCTCTGCTGTCCAGAGGTGGCACCTGAGCACTCCCGTTCCAGGATGGCTACAAGACAACGCTGGGGTTGTTTCTCATCTCATCACCAAGGCAAACTTCACTCCCTTACAGGGAGTCCTGTCTCTGGTATCCCTGCCTCCAGCCAGCTTAACCCCTTTTGTAGCTGGCCCTTCTTGCCCTCCATGCCAGGTCATTCCTTGGTCACAGATCACCACTGCTGAGCAGTCACAGTTTGAATTTCCCCTTCACATCCCTGAGGATACATGTTATCCTCTCTTTTCTCCAGCTGTGGGCATTAGACCTGTAGTCTGCTCTCACTGAAGACAGCAGTAGCATTTGCAAGGTGGGAGCGCGAGCTCTGGAAGGCACATAGCAGCAGACACAGCCCAGAGGAGCCAGGCAACGTGCAATCAAGGCTCCCCTGTTGAAAATAAACTTGCCATGGGGCACCAGAGGAAGAACTAGAGGGAGATCTTTCGCGCCCACACCACCTCCACTGTTTTAGAGGCGGGCCACGTACAGTCCTTCATGCTGATACACAGAGCATCACTGAGGGAAGATACACCAAGGGAAGATATATTCCCATGTTGAAAATCTATATGCCTGGAAGTGTGAAAGGTTTCCACTTAAAAGAAAAATAGTAATAAAGAAGCTTTAATTTGCATGCCAGCAAAACTTGTGTCTTTTTACTGCATGCTGATAAGCACCCAGGGCATTTACCTGCTAACACCAAGTTTGCTGGCATAGTTGAAGTGAAAATTACACGGTAATTACCTAGCTCTTCCATTTGTCTTTCCACTTGTCTAATCTATGGGGAAAAAAGCAAGGAACACTTACAAACTGACCAATTTGTTTCACCATAATGATTACGGACAATATTCAAAATTACATTTCTGCCCCTGATCTCTTCCATCTGTAAGCAACAGAGATGGATCCCTTTATATAATGTACCTATGCTTGCATGTCTGAATTACCAGAGAGAATTGAATTGTAATTGTGGCCCAATTTACACTCTGCATTCCTATTTTCCAATTTTAGCCCAGTCCAGCATTTGGACACTTGGTCAAGAATTCAACTGTGTTTCCACTGATTACACTGGGAGCAGAAGCTGCTTACTCAAAATCCAATCTCATTTTTTTAATGTGAGGTACTGTCCACAAACATTAAAAGGTAGAATCAAGCCTTCATTACCAAAAACAAAACAACAACAACAACAATCTCCAAAGCCAAAACCAAAAAATTATATTTAGAAATAAGAAATTTTAAAAAAATTGTGAGAATTTGATAAGATCTAAACATTACATACGTTACCATTACTTGTTTTTTGCTTTCTGTTTCAGTTGTGAAGCAACTAATATCCGAAGGAATGAACAATAATGAAATCACAAGTGGTGCCATTGTCTAATATGAAGAATCATTACCATGTAACTCAGGGTCTTCAATTAACTCTTTACAGGAAAGTGAAATCTAACTATTCTTTTTAATTATTGATGTTCAATGGAAAATTTAGCCTTTGTATTTGGTACCATATCATTATAGTTAACATAGAAAAGGGGTAGATCAAGTGATAGGCTGGGTGTGTCAGAACTCCAAAATGCATCTAGATATTGACAATATGAGCAACATAGAGTACAAAAACCAGTAGGTGATGATGTCATCACACCCCAGCATTGTGTTATGATTAATTAATGATTTTTCACACACTGAGGCTTTTATGTCCATAAATGTCCCATAAATGGCAGAGTGGCTTTCAATTTCATGCGCTTCATTTGTTCTAATTGAATTTGAAAGAAAAAGTCAAGACATAAATGCTAACTTATGGGTTTTAACTAGGACTTCAAGCAGTAAAAATACATTTCCTTACATTGTTCACTAATGTTATCCTTCTCCTTGTCACTCCATGCTGAAGTTTGTATTTGGTTTCAGCAAGCAATCATGCCATGCTGGAAAATGAGAGGAAGCAGAGTAAAATGATTAGAGGGACGGCAAAAGACTTGGGAGACCATGTTGTTACTCTGATACATATTTCCAATATGTCCTTGGCCCTTTAGCTTTTCTGATAAGATTGTCATGTTATCTCAGTTTTGAAAACAAACTCACAGGTTACCCATAGCGCCTGTTGCATGGGTCTCCCTCTGCCTGCAGTGCAGAACATGTTGCCACAGCCGGATTATCTGATGTCCTGCTCAGGCAAAGGCTGCAGGAAGTAACCCAGAGCCCCCTGGCAACGCTGTGAGCTTGTATCTCCGTTCACAGAAGTGTCAACCTTAGCCCCAGGTGAGCAGCACCAGATTTACAACTGCTGAAGCTGTGAATGCTCATTCCTGACCAAGGTGCTTGCTTTGTTAGCTGCTAACAACACACAGACAGATGAAGGGCAGAATGGAAGTGTGAGCCTGAAAGGCTCAAAGTGGGCTCTCAAATTCTAGGCAAACGCTGCAAACACTGCTCTGCCTTGTCAGAGGGACTCAGGAGGAGAGCAAGAAGGGGACAAAATGGAAAGCAAGATGAACCACTATGTTCCCGTGCTGAAAGGTATGAATAGTGCCAAAAAGATGGATGAAGAGTGAAAATTCAAATAAAATATCCTATCTCCTCTCCCGACAATTTCCACATTTAAAGACAAATAATTGTAATGCATTGAAAGCATTCAGGCTGGTGCTGACTCAGGAATAAAGACAATTTACAGCCCTACAGTGCTCTCTGTAATAGTGTGAGGAAATGGGCAAGTGTCTTCAGTGGGTAATGCCTCTGCATTTTCCTACCCTTTTAATTTCACCATTGCAAATATTCTGGCTCCTAGATCCATTTAAAAAAGTAATTGGATGCATTCTCTCACTACTATTACTTGATTTAAATGTTTCCTCCTTTGTCCACTCACAAGAAAGTACTAAAAGAGGAGGCAGAGGCGTTCTGTCCACACAGTATTAGAGAAGAAATTGAACACTACTTTTCTGGAAACTTGGGATTTTGAGAAATCTGAAGGCAATCCATATCGCTAGTAGCAGCTAGGAACTGGAAGCACACCACTTAATTTGTAAAAATAGTTATGAATTAATTAACACAGCTTAAGGCAGCAAATACAAACTTGAAATATTGTCTACAGTATTTAAGTTATGGTCAAGCACTGGAAACATTTGCCCAGAGATATACTGGCATGTCCATCCTTGCAGATTTTCAAAACTCAGCTGGGCCAGGCCTTGCGCTAGCTGAGATGGCTTTAAAGTTAGTTTCCTTCTGAACAGAGGGTCAGACTGCGCAACCAACATTAACCTAATTTTTTCTATGATTGCATTTTAATAATATTTAAATTATAGCGTATTTATGCATAGAACCAAGACAGAAAGCGAAAGCAACAGATTATTTTTTCCCAGAGGAAATCTTTTTTCACACAATAAAAGTAGAAAGGAGAAATTAGTTCATATGAAGTATACAATGGTGTCAACCATTTATGTTGCAAAATGAATGATGATTGATAAGCACTGATAATACAAAAGGATGAATGCAGAATTTTGAATGTAGGCATGAATAAATCACTATGTAATTACAGGAAACACAGGTTCAGCACTGCAGAAAAAAAAAACCCAAATGTTGCGTGTGTCAAAAACATTCTGGGAGGTATAAACAGAGTCAAATCTGCATGACATATGAAGCAATCCTTTTGCTCCACTCGATGTTGGTAAGGCCTGTTTTGGTAGGTTATACATTAACAGAGAAACTCCAGAAAACAATGAAAGTAGTATAAAAATCTAGAAAATATGACCCCTGAGAAAGATCAAATGAATCGGGGTTTTTCAGATGGATAGAAATAGATTGAGAACATATTGTTAACTAACAGTTAGTTGTCCTTTTATCAGCATAATTATGATAATTAGTTTACAATAGCTAAAGAAATTGCCGAATGTTTCTACAAGTGAGGAATATTCTCAAGCACAAAGAGACTCACAAGGCACATGGGGTGTTTTTTTTGGAGACAGGTGGTAACAAAAGTAATATGGGATATACTGTCTCAAGTGTAACATTGTTATTTATGCTATTTATTTTTGGTTGTCCAAAACTGGAATGATAGCAGTAAAAATCTGCAGATGTGGGTTTATTATATACCTAACTCTGCAAATGAATTTCAGAGTTAGAACAAAAATATGTGGGTGCCAAGAAGGGGAGGTAGAGATCTGTGGCAGATTCTTCCCTCACTGTCTTAAGGGCTGCATTTTTAACTTTGTATAGACTAAGGTAACCTTAACATTGAACCGAAGGCATTTTTTGTACCCCTTCAAAGCAGATGTGAATAAAATTTAAGTTCTCATAAAGAAAAAATTCTATTAACATCCCTTTTTCTAATGAAGCCTTTTTTAAAGAGCACAAGGAGTAGGACTGTAGCAAAGGAGTGCTTTCAGACTTACGGTTTAATAAGAGTTGGTGCAAGAGTGCAAAGAAAATTAACTTCGGTAAAGAAAGCACATGCATCCTGATTTATACAGAGTAGAGCAACACTAATAGTCTTATAAAGTCAGGCTTTATGGCTTATGTATTCATGAATTTAGTTTGCCCTTTCAATCTGCATTGTGTAGAGAAAGGAAAAAAAAAAACTAAACAATCTTCTCCACTGTATAGTACAAATAATTTAGAAACAAGTATATTAAGCTGGCAGATTGTCTGGTGACCGCAAACCTATCTGGAGAAGAAATAATTAAAGTAATATTTTCTTGAGGGTGTAATTTCTGCAACTATTCTTTGACACTAAGCTAAGCACCTACCAAATAAACTGAAATCAAAAGACTTAGGGGAATCAGCCAACCTCTGAGTGCATTCATCTTTAAGCTTATTTTCTCTCTACTTCTCAAATTTTGGTGCTACCCAGCAAAAATGTTGTGGCAGATTTTAATTATACAGGTCGTAACTAGAATTCCAGCCTGAACTTTTCCATATCAAGAGAGGATTGTTTGGATTGGGTCCCTGGTTCCTTACCAACCATTTCAGTATTAGCACAAATATTGGTGGTTTTCAAATGACAGACAGCATTTGCAATTACTGTATATAGTGCTTTCTTATGCAGGGATCTCTAATCATATCACTGTCTTTAATTAATTAATGTATGCACTTCACCTGAGGTGGAGATTTATGGGAATCACTTCACACAGGGTTTAAAAAAAATGTTTTCTCATTTGAAATGCGACGTCAATGAAATATAGCACATCTACTCAGAACGAAATTGAACCCAAGTATTTCAGCCCTTTGAAGTTGAATGGATATGGCAAAATGAGCAAAGGCCTTGACAAAAGCACTACAGTTAACACCCATATTTTGTACAATATGCGGCATGGAACTTTGTTAGAAATTCAATGTTAGGTCAACAGTAAAGTTCTCCTGACTTAAATGGAGTCAGGATTTAATCCTGACTTTTACAATGGATCCAGAGAACTGTTATATTCCCAAATATCCAACTTCTGTTTGACTTTCAAGAGTTACTTGATTTTCTTCATGAGCCAAAGGAAAGAGCACAAAAACAGATCATTGAGAACAGCTGCTTCTTAGGCAGTTCTTTTTTGAAGGTTTGCAGGGAATTAACTGTAGCAAAAGATCATCCAAAATAAAGGAAAGGATAGAAGGAATAAAAGTGACTCAAAGCTCGCAAAAGCAGTGACCCACCTTTAAAGAAGATTAAGTGTGAGAAGTTTTTTCAGAGACTAAACACATATCACAGAAATTCAAATTGTTCTCACATGACCTATGCTGGTCCTTTCAGTTCTTACCCTCTAATGGAAATAGATTAAAATGTTGATACTATGAACTGTGCGAGTTTGCAGAATGCCTTTGGAGGACTGCCTTATATGAAAGCTTTGAACAAACACTACACATAAAGAATTCTGATACTTTACTTCAAGTCTAACTCTAGAAGCAATGGGGAAAAGGAGAAGGTCAATTTGATTCAAACTCACACTTCCAATTCATTTCCACTGAACTCTGAAAGCCAGAGCAGATTCAACCCCAGCACTGCACTTTCAGCCACAGTGCTTGCACAAAGACATGTACCCAACCTGCTTGGTTCTGCATTTATACAAGCAAATCAGAAGTCAGTCTGCACCACATAGCTGCCTCCTCTGAAGTGCGTAAGGTACGATTACAGACAGAGTAAACATAGGCTCATTTTTTTCCAGAATGTCCTCACAGAAGTATTACAGAAATACTTGCACTAAAGATTCCCATAAAGGTGTTGAGACCAATATTAAGTGTTAAAACCACTCCATCATGGCCTTTACTACCTGAAAACATCAAAATTCAACCAAAAGCTCAGAACAGACAAACCATGCCAAGCAGAACAATGCAGAAAGGTCTTACCGTTGCTAAACAGCAAAAAAATACTGTTTTTCTGAGACAATCAGAAAAGGAATGCTGTTAATAGAAATGGCATTTGTTACAAATATCCTGCTGATGAAAATTTTAAATTTCAGTGAAGCAGATGAGCAACTATGTATGAAAACCATATATGCTTTGGTTCCAAGCCAGATTCAGTGGGGACTAAGGTTTCTACCATTTGGAGTTCAGCACATTTCAAAAATCACAACGCAATTTCAGTTCTAACTGAAGAAAAATAATGTATTAGTTTCAGATCCATATTTTAATTCATTATGCCCTAACTGGTCAGACAAGACAGATCCAAAATGATATGTTTCTCAGAGCACATGAATGGCACCAAAGTCACAAACTATGGACTCTGATGACCTGCAGGACCAGAAACAACTTATTTTGCTCAACCCTTGCTCAGTCTGTTCTTGGAAAAAAGCCAGCAGAACCGCCCTGGAGATCACCACCCCTTGCCTTGAAAGACATCTTGAGAAGCCTCTTTTTTCAGTTTCACACAGCAAAGACTCTGGGCTTTAAAAAGCTGTGTTGCAGAGAGAAGTATTTGGAAAACTATATGCAGAGGAAATTGTAAGGCATGAAACCTTAAACTTGGAGGAAATTTACACTTAGAAAGCATCATTAAACTGCACAAACAATACACCAGTCTGTAGCACACAATCCCGTGAATGTGTTGTGTAAGGACACTGGAGTGTTTTTGACCCAATCCTCCTTTTCCAGGAACACCATTTTGCCTAGGGATCACAGTCTGGCAAACATCTGCCAGGCATCTTAGAAAGTCCCAACCACCTGAATATATTTGGCATTCCCATGTGTTCAGGGCAGCTCCAGTTTAAATAGAGTTTTTCAGGCAAGAATCTCAAATGCTTTATAGTTATCAGTTCAGCCTCATGCTACCCTTAAAGCATACCGGGTACTAAGGGAGTGAGCTGCAGGCAAAGAAACACAACAGAAGTCCTTATCTGCCTGAGCCAGCAGAGCTGTGCATGCTCTCCTCTGTGACTGTGACATGGAAGGGAGACGTTAGGAACTGGGACAGGCTACTCTTGATGCTGCTCTAAATTCTGAACAGAACTGAACTTGTCCTAGGACAGCTCTGGAAGGAACAAAGCAGGCACACAAAGACACTGGTCTCATATCTGCTGGATGCTCTGCTTTCTGTCCTGAGCAAAGAAACTGCACGTAGTATTTACTGAATAACCTTCTGTCGTCCTCTCTAATGGTAACTGTTGAGAGTGGCTGCTTGCATTAAGTGTTTTTCTGTAAGTTTAATCCCAAGTTTGTCAACTGAAGGCATCCATGTTAGTAAATTGAAAGTAGCAATTTTTTGGTCAGATGGGAACAGAAAGGTGTTTCAATCCTCCAGAGCCTTTGCTCTAATCAGTAGATGCACCTTCTTCCTGTTAGATACCTAAGGTCAAAATTTCATTATGGCAGTACTCTGATTCCAGCCTGTTTCTTGTGGAAATGAGGAATAAACTCTTGAGTACCTTAATGTTCAACAGTGGCAAGAAGTCAAACATGCAAATTACAACTTCAATGAAAACTGAAGAATGATTTATTTCATTCTGCAAGCTTTAAAAAACACATGGATAGAAGCAGAATATAAATAATCAGAGATGACTGATAGAACATACAGGAGCTTTTTGTTCCAGTCAGTTGTTTCATGGCCAAAAAAAATACAGATCCTGTCACTGATGGCTTTCATCTTCAGCAAAACTGGGAACTGTGATTATCTTGTTGGTACTGCAACTCAGTATTATTCTTATTTGCTTTGCAAGATTATAAACAGAATAAACCTTCAAAGGAAAAGTTTTAAGCTGGTTTATGAAACAGGTGTTGGTCACTACTTGTATTTCAGTTTGCAGCAGTGTAAAAAAAGGTGACTTGCAACCTTCTCTTACAATCCATTCAGACAAACCACTGGTCTGCACTGCTGGCACATGCAGGCATTTTGAAAGTGATCATTAAAGAATTGTCTTTACAAGGTGATTACGGATGCACGGCACAAACAGAAAGTGATCTGAGAAACTAACTTCGCCCCCCCACCCCAAATGGTAGCACGCGTTGGTTTTCACAATTAACATTTCATTGATTGAGGCAAGCACTGCCCAGCACCAAGGAAACAGCATGCTGGCTACATGTCAGACCAAGGTACTCTGACAAAATGTATGTCTCAAAAGTGTACTTGTTCATTAGACACAAGAAGATCGAGATGTAAAGTCACATATCAAAAAATCATTGTGTAAAGCTGTAAAGGAAGAGAATTTTGCTTTTATATAAAAGCCCAAGAGCACATAGCAGATCTTCTTTCAGCTTTCTTATGTTACTGTGAGAGAAGCCAGATTTAAGGGTGTGTGAGGTAAACAGCCATCTACCCTTGACTAAAAGCAAATTTGGAAATGGTAAGAGTCCAAAATTCTCCATAAATTTTAGTTTCACGTTAAAACTGGGAAATTGACAGATTGCTCAATGCAATTAGCTTTGTGCTTTATTGAGTAGGGAAGTCAATTGCAAAAAAAAAAGAAGAAAAACTTTTGCATGGCAAAGTTGAAGCAAACGGGTGTGCAGATTTGATTCCGATGTTAAAATGGTTTAAGAGTACAGAAGAGTTCTCTGAAAGATACTTGAACTTAAATAACTATATAAAATGCTGGATTAAATGATTCAATGTCTGCCAATGCTGAAACGAAGTATACTAGCTTTATGATCACATATGCAATGATGAGGAAGAAATCAGCTGGGAAAAAACTTAAGTGTCACCTAGATTTCATGCTGGGGATCAGCATAGAGCTGAATTTAATTTTCTGGAAAGTATCCCTAGAGGTAAGCCCACTGTCAGTCATAAGCAGTATTGGAAACTACATATTTTAAGAAAATATTAGGTATTATTAGTAAGAATGGTAGGTTTTGATTTTATGCAGTACAACTGCCCTATCAGAAAGCTAAAGTTAATAATTCCACTAATCCAGGCAGAGAAAAGAAAAAGTTTTACCAAAATACTAACATATGGTTCAAAAGAATTTGGAGTCAGCAGATCAAGGGCCTTTAATAATTCCTGCTCATTGTTGATTTTTATAGAAAAGTAGAATAAATAATGGCATGACTGATTTCTTTCTTTGAGTGCATACTCACAGCTTTCCTCCCCACCCTGGTTCTTTACTGGCTATCAGGCATCCAGCTCCACTTTTCAGAAAGAAGCAGCCTTAAATCCAGCTACCACCTTCAATTTCTTCCTCTTACCATCTTTTGGAAGCAAGAAACAAGCATTAAATGCATAATAGGAAGCAAGGGACAAGCATTAAATGCGTAACAGAAGAAAGCTGGATATCCTACCATACTGTTAAAAAAAAAAAAAAAACAAGCTTAAAAGTCACCAATGGGTAGAAAAAGCAGGAGGTACAAAAGCTTTTTGACAGGCCAGCAAAAGAAAGGAGTGCTCTGGGGCACCCACCTCTAAGTACTTCTATTAGTAATCATTGCACGCTTCAGGAACCAAAAGTATTTTGAGTCCAACTGTGAATCCAAATGCAACAGGGAAATTACTCTTGTACTGACCAGAGGACCATCTGTCCTCCAGGACTCTGTTTGGATAGTCTTAGGAAAGCTTAAGCCCAGCACCCCCTCACTGGGACAGTAACTGATTAACAATTCTGGCAGACTTCCAAGCAGTCTTGAATATGAACTAAAAGAAGGTAATTTAAATTAGCCGTGTTTGGCTTGAGTCCATCGGTAATTCAATGCCAGCACAGTTCTACTTAAAAGGTTTTAAACAATCCAATTGCTAGGCTCAGAAAGCACTCAATCCAAAGCTGTGTTAGATAAAATCAGTACAAAGTAATTTTATGCATTAATAAGTTCATGTGGCAGTTTACATATTAATTTTGTTTGCAAAATGGATAATTTTTCAAAGAATTTCTAGATAATACATCTCATTTTATTTCTGTGAGCTGGAGAACAGTGTAATGTTCTATTTATGAGTATCTCAGGTCTCTGGTCTTTTAAATAATAGCAATAAGAGGCAATTATAAGCACAGCCTGGAAAATCACTTCCATATAATGCATCGGCCATCTCTGCATCCTGGAAAAAAGCTTCTTTGGCATGGTCCTTCACCACTTGTATTAGAGAGGTTAAGTTGGGGAAATCAGAGTGTGCCTATGGTTGGACTCGGTGGTCTTGAAAGTCTTTTCCAACCTAAATGATTCTATGATTCTATACTGAAAATTTCATAAGTATTTTTCTACCCCAGCGTAGTTCTGAGGAATTTGTAGTACAGAAGAGGCACAATGCAAACAAAGCCACTACCTGTGGCTTCGAACCACATATCTTCAGCTTCCAAGCTTTGTAGCATTGCTGGAACTGAACTGGTGTTTACCAGTGTCTCAGGACATATGTTCCCTAATATATTTCTCTTAGTGTTAATAGCGTTTAAGATAGAAAATAGTCAACAGAAGGGAAGCATGTTAACAGTGCTTCAGCATTTGGAGACACAGAGGAACAGATCATTTGAAGACTCACAGCAAGAAAACACTTGTCTTGGAGTATACTAAAGCCTGGAATTATTTTCAAGTGGTAGAGAAGATCCAAGAGAACAAAAAACAGGCAAGACACGTACAATTGGAAATACAGATTAGAAAAGTAGAGGTGATATGAAATCAATACTTTTGACCATCACCTCCTGAAGAACACACAGGATCCAGGTAACAACTTAGCTCTCTTGCTCTGCACAAACCCTAGTTGAAACATTAGCTCCCTGAGCAACATCTTCCCTGCTAGTACCTCTGGATACAGTCAAAGAAGTCCTGCTTATAGTCCTGCTTAGCCAGTCCTTTACTCTGGCTAATGGTTGGATCCAATCAATCTTCCTTAAAGTATGAACAATAAAAGCCTTTCTGTTATTTATCCTGCCTACACCTACCTTGCAGCTACTTGAAATACCAGAAAATAGAGATTCCCTGATAAATAACCGGTGCTGCTTGTCAACTGCTAACAATGTCTCCATAAGTATGAAGACAGGTCAGTCAGACCAAAGTGAACTCCGTACTGGGTTGTATCACACCCAAAACATCTGGAGGTAAATAATGAGATATTCTGACAAATGTTCAGAGTTCAAGCACCCTCTCACTTTCTGGGCCTTGCCTGTCCTAATTCTGAATGAAAATCTTTGTCTGGCAAGATGCAGGAGGATATTATCCCCTAAAGCATAGAGATACGGACAGGAAGAAAGATCAAGCTTAGAGAATCCTCTTAAACAGGACTGTCTACGACGCATCTGAACATGCTTTCACAGCCCATGAAGAAATTCTCACATTTGCTCTCTTGATTCCATTTTTTAGAGGAATAACAAAGGTGTAAAAGAAACACTGATGCATGTCAGATCAATATTTACTAACACTTTCTCAAGCAATGCTGGATTGCCAGTGTGCTCTGTGGAACTACACACACCCAATGGGACATGATCAAAATTTCTACATATCCCACAGTCAGGGATATCCAGGAAAACCGAATAAATGTTCAATATCCTCAAATGCCACCAGGAAATATTTTTCAGGTGGAAAAGAAGATATGTTTACAGAAAACCAAACCTGTGTCCTTGTATTTACAAATTAATAAAACTCTATAATATTTGAAAGACAGCTTCTTTTTGCTCAACATAGTTTCTGAATTCAATTTTATTGTTAACTTGGATTTGGGGTTTTTCCCCCCCAAGTAAGCATTAAAGACTATTAAACTCACTTACAGGTTTTTTTAGTGAACATTTTTTTGGAATCTAGGTTTGGCCAAGTAAACTCTCTACAACTCTCTATAAAACAAAACACTTCAATATTTGGAAAGTATTTTCCAATTGTTTTATTGTTTACATTTATGTATACTCATGTGCAAGAATATTTATTTATAGCTGTTAAAATCACTTGCTTACAACTGCAAGTTCAAATTAGAAAATGACTGGCATTAAAAGCTTTATAATAGCTTAATTAAACAAACTTCGTAATTTGCAAGAAATTGACTCTGGTGGCCTCCTGAGTGCAATTGATAGACCCTATTCTTGTATATGTAAAAGATTATAATATATGTACTTTTGTACATGGAGAGACCAGTACAAAAAAAAAAGTATTGGATAAGTCACCACCCTTTGTAGACAGATGCAGACCAACTCCTTCCAACCCCAAACCACTAGGCTATGAATGTGTTCTATGGTGGTGTTAACTCAAGCTAATAAAACCCTGCTCCTTAGTTGGAGAAAAAAAGAGCTCTTCCAGAAACAGAAACTGGGAGGCTGGTGTTGGGCTTGCTGCAGCATGTTCTGGTTATTCCTTTAGCACCCATCACAAAATGCACAGAGTATTAGCATGTGTTTTCTCAACAAACCCTATATTTTGAGATCCAAAGACACTATCTCAGTTCCTTAACTCAAGCCTACAGGGTTTAACTGAGCGTGCCAAAATTACCTTTGAAACTTTGACCCCTTAACATGTTAGCACAGTAGTTTAAACACAGTGAAAGAAACCCGTTTTCCAAGAAGAAACCCTTCTCCATTTCAGAAGTTAGATTTGCTTGCATAGCACAGCCAAACAAAAACTTCAAAAAAACCCCTCCAACTTTAACTTTTGTTCTTCCAACTGTATGTCAAATCAATAGTCCTTCTGTGGCATTAATTTACTTTGTGCCCACGTAGACAAAATTGAAAATTTAATCAATACAAAAGAAAACTTGTTTGACACATCCCAGGTGATAATGACCAATGGCTTTGTTTTCCTGGTTTTTTTTCTGCAGAATTGTTATTTTGTGCGTGAAGAGCTATAACAATAATACTAATAATATATGGAAAGCTGTCCTACCCATACCAGAGCCACACCTGCCGGCGCAGTTCAGTGGCAGAGCAGCATTCTAAAACAAAGGGAAAGAGAAAATAAAGGAAGGAAAGGTCTCAGAATACAGTTTGCCTGTGAGCACTCTTCTGATAAAATGATGTTTGATTACATTCCAACAATAAAGAGAGGCTTATTTAGGAGCTAATGGTGCCCTATTATTTACTGGAAGGTACACATAATGGTCCTGCAAGCGTTAAAAGAAAAAAGTATTCGGACAAAGACAATCCAAATTTGCCACCCTCACTCAGCCAGACAACTTCAGATCTACTTTAAGAGGAACTTCTCAAATTTAAGTTACTCTTCATTCCAGGAATCTACACTCAATCCTGTGTTAAAAGCCCTAGCAATGAAAAAGCTTCTGTATCATCCACAATCATCACATTTGGGCTACTACATGCCCACAAAATGGTCCAAAGTCCTCTGGTGCTCACAAAAAATGTCCTGTTAGCAGCATCTTTTCTACACAAAGAGGAGGATTCAATTACAAAACAGTGGTACAAGTGCTGTGGTCACAAGGAAAAAGGCAATCTCACAGGCAAGTCTGCGGTTCAGCAGGAAGACAGAATGAGAGGTTACATATCTATAAAACTGGCATCTATAAAAATCTTCATCACTGAAAAGGGAAAAGTATAATGAGAGAATAAACATTTAGGCATTTGGCAGACAATATAGCCTTACTCAAAAGGCATGACAGCTGCAGCTGAAAATCACAACACCACATTTTAATTACACTTCTTTAATAGCATAGAAATTACTCATATAAATATACATATGTATCGTATGTAAAATTAATCATTACTAATTACTCAACTCATATTCTTTCTATATAATACATATACATACTAAATGATATATATAATATGTATCACGTATATGTACACATATTATATATATGTACCATGTAAATGTATGTAACACTCTCAGATTTTAGGATGGGATAGATCTACCTCATCTAACTTCAGGTTTCTACAAACTAGATATCCACAGCTGAGCTATTTACTCTTGGCCCCCTGTGTAGCCAACATAGGCAAGGAACAACTGTTAGCACCCAAGTCATCTGCATCTAATTCCACTTCACACAGATGTGCAGCACTTCCACAGTTAGAGTGGAGAAACATGAAATCACACCACTAACCCTCGCTCCTCCATGACTTCCCACCCCAGCCTTTGGTTTCCAAGCTATTCCAGCTGCCACAGGGCATTTAAATCAGAATTAAATGCTGCACAATAGGAAATTCATGAGTGTTGACATTAGCCCGACTTTGTTTATGCAGCTCTAGTAAATAGCAAAGTCTCTCTTCCAAAAAGAGAAGAAAGAGTGAGGACCAGTTAAGCACAAAAACATTGACCAGATTCAGTCCCTTGACTGACAAATAATACCATCGGAAGTGACAACATAAATTATTTTTACTTATTTATTTGCTGCACTTTAACTTTGATGACCTGAGTGGAATTAACATGCTTCTTGACCTTAACTTCAAAAAGCGTTTAGTCATTTTACCACTATTTTCATTTGCATAAAATTTTCCAGTTACTGCAGTCAGAATGTCTCAAAGATACTTCCAATTTTTCTTCACAAACCTCTTATGAACCATTAAATCTTTCCCAGAGTAATTTTTAGAAGTACAGCAAGCCTCTGGGAAACTATTGCTTTGAAGATCATAATAGGCAGTGTATCGTTATGGACGATTTCATTTCCCAGAATGTTGATTCTCTAAGATGATCAATAGCTATACTTGATGATTATTTTCTTCAACAAACAATCCCTCTGTTTTTAGCATTTTTATCACTTTTTTTTTTTTTTTGGCATTTGTAAAGCTCTCTGAATATTCCTTAATCCAGCCAAAACTCTAAAAACTGTTGAATAGGACAGACGTTTGCTCCAGAGACTTGAAATTTACTCTGTCATCAGAAAGCCTGGGGTATTTACACTCTACGTGGATACCCTGCTGAAGTACACTCCCATAGCCCAGACCCAGGGATACCCAGGCTCACTACCTCAAGTTGACTGGGAATCCTTTTAGGTCCACTAGATACTCTCCCCTTCCCAGTATGGCCCAGAAACTCTAAAAGACCTGGGAAGTACATGCTGGGAAGTGGCAGTATCCTTGTGATCCATTGGCAAAAGAGGGAAGGTCCTAGTTCCTGTGAAGAACTGCACTGCAGTAGGAAGCCTCCTGCCCACAGGGAGCATTGTCTTCAGTACAGGGAGCATTGTCTTCAGTAAACAGAACAAATACAGAGAAGAACTGTATTTGAATAAAAGACATACATTCATGTAGTGGGAGGACTACTGCTTAGAGGAGCTCAGCTTGCAGCAAAGCAGCCTGCAAATTAAAATATAAATAAAGATTGTCTGTCATATTCCTATGCTCTATACAGCTGGATGCCCAGAAAGAAAACTACTTCATGTATAAACAAAACTTCTTACAGAATTGTTGAATGTCCATCCGGAATAGCCACCAAGTGATTACACACCAATGGAAGTCTGGAATTGTTATGTAAAAAATCGATCAAAACCAAAATGACAAAGGATGGGCAGCATTTTTTTGATTAACAGACATAGCAGGGGACAAAATGGAAAATCAGTGCTGCTAATATAAAAAAATATGTAAACAGCCAACACAAAGGAGCCTACGTAAGTCTACCATTAAAAAACTCTGTAATGGTTTTGTAGTGCTTCCCTTTCGTACAGTGGAAAAGGATTAATTTTGTGGAGGAGAGTTGCTCTGAAAGAGCAGCTGTTCCTTGCTTCTTCAAGAAGCATCAAGAAATGCTTGTGAGAAGAACCTCTCTTCCTTGAGAACACTATATCAGGGAGAGAAGATCAGGAAAGATCTTCACGCAGGTGTACTGGCATAACCCTTCCAAGTCCTCTAGCCCGAGATCCTTTAAAAAAGTCAGAGTAATGCCAGTAGCTTTCTCTCACCATCTTACAAAAATTCTCCAAAAGTCAACTCTAAAGAAGCATTCATCCTATTTTGGTAATTGCCATCTCCTCCCCTGAGCCACAGCATGCAAGTCATTGTGTGCTCTTTGTTCTTACTCTTTATTCTGTCATAACTGCTTTATTCTAGTATTTTATTCTAGCTAGTACAGGAGTTCAAGAAAATTGAGAATTTGGTCAAATATTCACTCAATATTATGGAAAGTAAACCATTTTTAAAATATGTGGGTTCCCATGGAAGAGAACTTGGAAACCCCAAAATCATTAGAGGATATTATTACAATACTACTGTTCCTAAAAAAAAAAAAGTAAGAAAGCTTTCTAACTCTGCAAACTGATTCTGAAGGCTCTAAGAGTCTGAGGTAGTTCAGATAACAAAATGAAAAGTACAGGAGAATTGATTTACCTCATTTATTTACATAATCACCAGTAAATCTAGCTCTCAGCAAATGGAAAACTGCAGAAGGTTTCTAATGAGTGAGGCATTACTCTATTTATGTGGGGGAACATATGGTTCAGAAAAACTGGAACAGAAAAATTCTGACTACCCTAATGGTGGGGTTGTTAACGCAGTGGTCATTAAAGCTCTCTGGCACTTCCCTTTGTTCAATTTCTTAAAACCTTGCCAAGAGTTAACCATTTTCACTGCAACGCAGATAAAGCCCTCCAGGGCAGCAGTGAACTGTCATAACTACTAGGTCATCCTCTCTCTTCCTGTTATTTCCTGCCTTGTCCACTACACATCTTCCAGATTGTGCAATAAAGGAGACAGCAGTTTGACAGACAACAGCCTCTTTTGCAAAATAGTCCTAATCAAGCCTCAGAGCAGCCTTTCTTCTGCACAGAAAGAAACAATCATTCTGTGGAAAAACAGTATTCGACCATATAATCAAGGGCTTAATAACAACATCTCCTAACTTTCATAAAAGTAATACATTCTTTCCCACACCACTTTTAGGTATAATTACTTACATCTTACCTAGAGTACCATTTTGCAGATAAAATTGGCATCTCTACCTTGAAAAAGCAAGACGAAAAATGCTTTCAATATGCAGCTGCAGGAAAGAAGTTTTAAAATGTATCTTAAGTACACAATGATCAATAATGCCTGTTTAGCTCTACTCTTATCCATTACATCACCAACACCTCACTAAAACTCTTTTGCTTGGGAGACTTTGTGTATTCCCATTGGTACTTTGGGGATTTTTCAACATTCCCTACTTTGCTTTCTCAGGGACAAAAGGCTTATAAGATATTACAGCTTTGCAGCAGATTATTCCCTACATCCTAACTATTCTTTTTCATACCAGCAACACCCAAAAGATCAAATGACCCAGTTTCTCAATGGCTTGACTTCCAGTTGCAGCTTTTGGGAAGAGCCAGCTTGCAGCAACCGATGAGCAACTAAGCACTTCCAGTACAACCCCAACATTGGTATGACAGTGCGTGACCAGGGATGGGGACTACTGCGGGATCCCCACTTTCAGGCACAGTGGGAAGCAAGCCAGCGAAGGCTACTGAATATAGCACCAGCAGCCCGGGGTGAGATCAGGTGCACATCCTATCCTTAGAGATTCTGGCATATGGTTTGGGAAGTCAGGGAAATTGGCTACCTCCTCTTTAAACTATCATGAAATGATTTCTAAACTGCACTTCTTGGCTGCCATGGAGGTGTTACATATGCACGTCCAAATCACCTCCCAGCCAGGAGGACATTTATATTCCAATGTCTGTGCTATGCATTTTGATATTTCTAGTGCTCCTCACAAGCATTAGAATGGTTAATCACTTTATTTTCCTTTATATGAACAGAAAGTTGACTGCAGGCTGTTTACATTTGTTCGTACCCATCCTCTTAATACTGCCAAACTTTGCTATAGAGGGAACGGATCAACAAACACTTATATACCTAGCAAAATTAACCTACTAATGACATACAGCAAAGTTCTGATTAATGGATATTCCATAACCATCCCTTTGCAAAGAACAGAACATTACTTTCAACCTCGGAACAAGCTCAGAGAAATCAGTATAATATTCTTTCTGCTTGCTGTGATTACAACATTTTAGATAATTACATTTTTTTCTGTGTAAAAGCTGCAGCATTGTGTCTAACTCATAAGAGCAGATGGATCTGTGCGTTTTAAAAGGAAGTAGCCCTAAAATATTTTTCAGGAAAGGAGGGGGCAAACGGATGCATTTTAAGAGGCTACATTTAGGTGTCCTTTAGTCTGCTGGGAAGGGTGTTATGTACGATACAAAATTGAATTGCAAATTCTTTATCACCTTTGCAACTTCTGGAAATTGTCTGTAGGTGTAAGAATTATTCCCAACTGCATCCTGACATGTTTTCCCATTTAATGACTCAGGTTTCAGAACACACATTTAGGAACAGATCACTACTCAGCATTTCTTACCGATTTATTAATTGAAAGGTGATTTTTGACACCTACTTCCAGAAATGATGGAACAGTTCATAGTTCCGAAGTGGGGAGGTGTGTGTCCCTGTACTCTTGCTCTGCCGAGAAGGCAGCCAGAGAAGACACCAGGAGTTTGTGGAGTGGCACAAGTGACAGACCAAACAATAACACAGTTCAATCTCTATTACTTTTGTGAACTGTACAGTTTTTCCACTGTCAGGTCAGAACAAGCCCCCTGGCATGTTAGTTCTGTCTGCAGGCATTGGTTTTGAAAAACCTAAGAGAGAAACAAATAGCAGATCTCTCCCAAGCAAAGCCCACACACACACTTGAAAAGACTCAGGGAGATGAGAAGACATGATGAATGCCATGGACTGATGGCATTGCAATTTCTACGGACTGACATGCATTCAGAAACTCTTGCCATGTCCCTAGCTAATAATGTGCTCTGCAAAGTGCATCTACACCAGGGATCCCCACAGACCTCCCCAAAGCGCTTGTAACATACACGGATCACACCAAGGGTGTGATTTCCAGTGAACATCACCTACACTAACATCAGAGCATCCCCTGAGGAAGTGTTTGGTGCAAGGCATTCCCACCTTTCCCTAGGGGAATCAGAGTCTTGTGCCTCTGCTCCTCCCTGGACCTTAGCCTCACATGATCTCCTGTCCTCATCCCCCTGCCCCCTGAGGTTGCAGTAGCCCCAGTGGGGTGCACCTGCACCTCAGTTCTTGAGTCCTGCAGCCCAGGAACATGGCTCTGCCATTGACAGTAGAAGGACATGGGCTCTGTACTGACTTTGCAAGACTGACTAAAAGCATAGCAGATTTCTGGCTGAAGCTTTCTTTTCACACCTGGCAGGGGAAATGGAGACTCGGTAGAAGAAAAGCTTTGGCATGGCCAGCAAAAATGCACTAATATCAGCACTCCATGCTCCATGTTTGCAAGCCCTGTTGGATGTTTATATTTAATATTATGCTAGAGAAAGGACTTCATCTTTGCCCACAGTTCTCTCTATACACGCTTATAAAACACTCCTGACTTGTAGAGGAAAAAACCTACTTGCAATTAAGGAAATACTCATTTTCTTAGAATGACATTTTTGAACAGGAGGCAGAATATGATTGTTGAAGAACTTGCTCTGCTCAATTAGCAAGGTCTGCTGTATCTTAAAAGAAGAAACTACTTGCCTGTACTGGAATAAGACATTGACCAGATGCCACAAATATTTCTCCTTTGTTACAGTGGTATTTGGCTCAGAAACACTGATGAAAACAATGTCAGTATGTAAGAAGTACAGCATTTTCTGATGACTAAAGAAACTGGAGAAATGGCTTCAATAACTTCCAAGGAAGCAACACACAAGAAAGAAAAAGAAACATGAATTGAAAAGGAAACATACACAGGAAATGGGAATCGAAAAGGATAGAAGACACAGAAAAGAGAAATGGAAAAGAGGAGCCCTACAGAAGTCAAATTCATCTCACTTAATTTCAGGTGTTTATCATCTACATGTCCACACCTGAATTGTCTATCTTCCTGTACAGTCAAGGCAGAGGTGGTGATAATCCCACCAATGCATCTTAGGGTGTGGTTCACCTGGCCAATGTGGGAGTCCACTTTAGGATGAGACGAACCACTGAAAAATTTCACACCCAACACTGGCCATGTCTCCACTGATGAGAAAGCACCTGTTCAGACACCAGCACGGCACCTTATTGCTCATTCTAATGCAAAGGTTGATTCTGAAATTCTTTCTGTCTCTCCCAATAACATAGACTATATCCACCAAATTAATCACTGACTAAAAGCACACTACATTATCAACTTTTCTTCAAGTATTCTCTGAAAAAAATTTTTTAAATATACCTACTATTTTTTATAATTTCTCAGATGATGAAAGCATCATTATTTTTGTCATTTCAGAGTGGACTGAGCTGAAAAGAATGCAAAAATGTAATGAATTACAATCCTTATCTCATTTAAATAAGCTGCCCTAAATGACCCTGTCAGTTTTCTTTCATATCTAAGAACATGTCTACATTGTGTGATGCAATATTGTGCAAAGATATTTGGATTAGGTATAAGTCTGTATGCCCATGCAGCACAGGGCAGCACAATGCCAAGATCCTGGGAGAAGGATAGACGTGCTACTGCAGCACTCTGCCTGGGATAATTTCTCAATAAGATTTATTAATCACCTCAAATGGAGCATTGTCTTAGAGCAGCTAAATTGCTTCAGGCTCCAGATGAAGTGGTTTAGAGTCAACTTAGGTGCATCTACACATGATGCATTGGGTACAGACCCCCACTTTCAACAAAGAGAGATGGATTGATCAATCTTATTCTAACCAGTGTTGTTTCTTAATATTGTGATCTTACAGTCTTTCCATATCTGACTTGCTGCAGCACATGAAGAATAACTGCATGACTATTCTCCAGATTGGAGAAACACATAACCTTAAGTTGTTAGTCTACTAAAGGAGTTCTCCTTCACCCAAGGAGTTCTCCATTATCCATTTACTGCCAGATTATTATTCCTCTGCGTCTCCAAGAGGGCTCTGGAGGGCAGTATCTCAGTTAAAACCTGCTCAGTACAACATGGCAGTCTCCACCCAGAATTTTCAATGCTAAAAGCTAGGTGAAATTTAATACTTCAAGACTTGCTCTCTGGAAAATCACATTGTCTAAAACTATTTCTGTTGACAATGTCAACAAAATTATTGATTTTTGTTTCCAGCTCCGGAGAACCAAACCAAAAAGGTAATTTTTTTTAAATGGAACTTCCCATTTCAAACAACTGTTTCTAAACGTATTGTTCTGAAGTAGCCTATTTTGTTTGAATTAAAGTCTGAATTATGCATTTAGACATTCTTTATTCAAAACATTTTTTTATTCCCTGAAGCATTCTGATACTGTGATTTTCCATTCCAATTTGAAAGGCAGATGAAATGTCAGCATTTCCCAAATGGTGAAAACATTGTTTTCCCAATCCACTCGGTTTAGTACAGTTAACCAAAACCAGTTCTCTCCATACCAAGGTCAGGTCTTTTAAACAATAAGAATGACGATCTCCCCCCTTTTAGTTCCAAAGAAATTGGGTCAGGAAAATTACTGTAAGCAATTTTTAATAATGTACAGACAGCAGGCAACACAGTCAAAACCAGAATGCCAAATGGCTGACTCCCATTTTATCTGTGCTAACCAAAAGACCAAGAAATGGCTCCTTTCGCAAGCTGCTGAGACAAATGTAAACCTGCCCCTGTACTGGCACTTGTACCACTGAATCACACAGTAGATGGTGATGATTCATGTATAGAATGAACAAAAAAAGCAGGGAAGGAAAGCTGTTCCTCCTTCTGTTCCGTCAGTGCCAAAATCCGAATACCCACGATGCTGTCTGGTGGTTGCACCTGAGTATTTTATTAGCAAAAATAAAATTTGTCTCATACATATGCCCAGAAGGGACTGCTAGGGTCTTTCAGATGAGTCCCCCATGGTCACAGACAAGCATGCCATGGGTATGGTTCAGAAGAGTCAGCACGTTCTACAGCTTTATCTTCCTCATTATCACTGTTTTATACACATTTTTCCTTTCAGTAAAAAAAAGCTCAAAGCCAAGTAAGAGATGTTTCACCAATATCTTTGGTTACATACCTACTCAGACATACCTACTTAGACAATTACTTTCTGAAAGAGAAATGAAACTTCCACGGGAATTCTTCAAATTTTTTCTGGGCTTCTATATTTTGCATTTGTTTTTACATCTTTGTGGCATGTTCCACTAAGCATGAAAAATTTTCCTGGTCCATTTTTAACTATAGAAGAATCTCAGAGAGTTATTTTGGTAAAATTCAAAATATTCAGTTGCTTCAGGATAATTCTGTAGCCTACAAACCTCTTCTGGAAGCCTGTGTATTTCCAGTAGGCCCTTAATGTACCCTAACAGCTTTTATTGGGAAAACATTGAATTTCCCTTTCTGAGTCCCGCAAGCCAAGAGAAACATTCAGCCACCCATAAAAGGAGATCAAGAGGATTTGCAAATTATTTTTTCTTCATCTACATTAAATCAGATTGCCTTAGAGACTATGGTGCAACACAAAACAATTTCTGGAGCATCACATACAGCTTGTGCTGCCCTCCCACTGCTAGACAGCTTGTAAGAAAAAGCTCGCTGACCGGGATCTTAATAACAATCTATAAAACAACTACTGTCCTTAACAGCTGATCTATCCTTTTTGGACTTCTCAGACAGCTCTGGCAATGGCATACAGAGAGTAAGATCACTTACTTCCTGTACTCCTGATGCACATCATGAAGGGAGAGGGAGGAAAACCGAGAACATGGTTGCAAATTCACCTACCACTGCTGTTCCTTGCTTTTCCCCATCTGCCCTGGGCTGAGAAAATGGGGCTGAAGTTCCAGCCTCATGCAGCGGCAAGATGCAAAACGCAGGTTGCTCCTACAAGCTAGGCCAGTCTCCAAATCTTAGGACCCCCACTGTAAGATGGAAAATGGACCACATCAGCTTTAAAAATTAAAAAAGTTCTCTTCATGGGAAGGTGTTCTATGAACATGTGTTTTAAACTTCACTGCAAAAAAGCATGCATTTCAACGGCACGTGCATTTCAACGGCACATGCAGCAATAGTGAAACAAAACCAGCATCAAACTGGAAATACAGTAAAGGTAATTGATTCATGTGACAACAGTTTCAGAAAATCATAACAAATTATGCACAGACAGAATAGTTCGCTGCATTTTTGAAGCTGCATAATTTTGCAGCAATTTGCTATTAACCTTCTTTAATTTGTGGTTACAACATTAACTTTTACTTCATCAGAAGGGCACATAGCAGCATCTTCCTTTCCATCTGCAAATATTGGCAGCGAACACAGATCTTCACATTCATCGAGTTCCCATCATTTAACAATGGTATGTTCAAATAAAAAGTGACAACGCCACCTGCTAAACAGTGGGAATGAATGATGTTTTCAGCAATGTTAGCTGGCAGTCGGGAAGAGGAGCAACACAGTTTACCTGTAAAACCCCCTTCATACATACCTGAATGAAGTGGCTTCTGAATGCTGTGGGGCTCTTTGAAATTAACAAGAACACAGCAAAGCTGGGCACTTAAATACAGTTCATTTACTGTACCTGTTAGAAGACCAGTTCTACTGACAAGGAGTCGGCTCCAACTGCAGACAATGCAGGGCTTTCTTACTGCATTTGCATGATTTTTCATGCAGGTTACCCAGCTAGACTCCGCAACAGCAACGGGTTCACAGGCTCCATTAAAACAATAAACGAAAATAAAGAGAATAAAACATTCAGTGCAAGCACATAGTACAGAAGTTTTAAAAGCATTTAGTAGCAGCATATTTCTGATGCTGCTAAAACCAAAGGTGAAATCACTGGCAGGTGAGACAGTAAAGTTAGATTTCCTCTTGGTTCCTTAGAAAAAAAAACCAGTATTATCCCAGCACTTAAGGGACTAAATATACCCTAAATTCCAAGTAGCCAAAAAATATTTTCCTAGAT
The DNA here is from genome assembly GCF_964195595.1 of Calonectris borealis. Taxonomy (NCBI): domain Eukaryota; kingdom Metazoa; phylum Chordata; class Aves; order Procellariiformes; family Procellariidae; genus Calonectris; species Calonectris borealis. Next base: position 22,588,578 of record NC_134352.1, read on the forward strand.
AATTTATATAAAACTTTACTTTGCACAATTACTTTTTTCACAAGGAAAGATTTTTCTCCATGCTAAATTATTTTTGTACATAAGCATTTTCAGAACTGAACTCTTAAGCCTAGGACAGGAAGAATTATGCAGCCAGACAATTTTATATTAATTATTTGACTTTAATATGCACAGACAGTACTAACCAAGTATCAACATCCATATTTAATGATTCTTATTAAACTATGGAATCAAGGTCATTGTATCAATCTAAAATTGGCAATTAGTTTTTCAGAGTTCACAAAAAAAAAAAAAAATCCTGGCATGCCATTAAGAGTGGCATGAAAACATAAACTTTCTTCATGGAAACAATTTTCAAAAGCCAACGTTTTCTTACTTCTATTCAAAATGGTTCATAAATCTGTCCTTGATTTGTCAAGCACTGAAAGATCAATTTTGTTTCATGCTTTGGTAAATTTTCACGTTTCTACAGGGAAGAAACTCTTCAGTGAAGATGTATTCTCATTTTTGTATACATGGCAAACAACCACTATTTTGTTTGTAATGTGTCGTCTCAATCTACAACAATTTATCTTTATCATCCAGAAATGCTTGACAATGCAGGACACCATTAATCCTGATTTCAAACTGGCAGACAATTTCACACATACAGTGAGCTTCAGCAAACAAAGAATATCTCATTACAACCAGTTGGTGCATCTTACAGCTTCTTTTAATTACTTTAATTTTGTTAATAGCTGAAGTTAACAGTCTATTTAGAACTTGGCTTTTGAGTTTTAAAAAAAAAATTTTTTAATGGTAAATTTACTTAAACATAGTAATCAGTTAGTAAATACTTGACTCTGTAAATGACTGGCCGCCTTACTCTTTGCCAACATTAAAATTTGTACATATATACATCCACAAATATCTCCTTGGTTTTACCACTGTAAAGAAAAAAATTTCACACACTTATAACAGCCATATATTCTTTCTTTCCAATATATCATATACTGTGCTAAGCAGCTCCGAATTTGGGGGAAGCTAGCAACAGGAACTGAACTTTGCAGCTGGAATCTGTATTTAATGTCGTATCTGAATACTCTATAAATAGTAATAGCCAAAAATCTGCCTCAGAAGAAAAGCATTTGTTAAAAGTTGAGGTGACCCACTGTACACAGCAATAGGAAGACTGACTATTCCGTAGCAACAAAGGCACTTCCCGAGTCATTTCAGGACAGCATCAACCACACAAAAGAGACTCCAGCGGGATGTCCCGCTCACCTCCTAGTGCAAGACTGCTACCAGTTTCTTTCTGCCCTTGCACCCTTGTTATTAAAGAAATCCAAGGACAGATTCATCACATTGTTCTGCTGCAAAATGTTCCAAAGCTTCATCATGCAGACCACTAGAAAGCTAAACACCATTATGAACACCTCATACTGCCTATTTTTTATGTATTTGTGCACATTATTCACATTTATTTTAACATACAGGCTTTTTTAGCCAATCTTTCATCCTTGCTCAAAGCTCTCCTCATCAGATTAAGTTGAGTGAACAAAGCTATTCCTTCTTTTGGGGGGAAGCAGGCGTAAAAAGGACAAACAATCATGTAATGAGGGAGCTGATGTTTAGTCCATTACTTCCAACTGGTCCCCTATAAGCAAACAAATTTACTCCTGTGTTACCCAGGCTGTACTTCAGCCAGCTTGCTATCACTCAAAAGATAATCTTAAGTGATACCTAGTCAATCAATCAGCAGCTTATGTGAAATGAAACAACCTCACAGAGCTGGATATCATCCATAAGATAAAATTACTTCAACAAAAAAAAACCCCACCCATTACCTCCTGGAGAAACCTCCCAGAGCCTTCAGAAGGATATGAGCAGGAGGTTGGGCAGAATGGGTCTCTGTGCTGCCTGTTTGATCTCCTCCACCATAAGCAAACCCTCAGATTATTACAGCCATCACACAACACACTGCCCTCCACATCTTCTCCACATCCCTTACACAATGACACCTACGCCCTTCCTGACCTACAGCAGGGTCAGTTTAACCTTGCCATCAGCATTCTCAAAGGCAGATGGTGTACCTAAAATTATCACCACTGGTACACAAATGATGGTGTTGCCAAAATGATAGAAATATGAGGCAATCTCAGTATCATACCATGAACTGAAATGCAGCCAAGAAATCAAGGATTTTTGAAAACCTCAAGGGTTTCTGTAACTACTTTGTAACCACTGTTATCTAACCCTTCCCAAAAATCAGGGATCTGCAACAAGAATTATTACCAAGCCATGTGTCCCATTCAGCAAGCACTGAGCAAAACAGATTCTTTAAAACAAGCCAGTGCACTGCTTTGTCAAACGGAGGTGGTATAGCAATACGACCACCATTGCCTCTGCTGCTGAAGCAGAAGAAGATAACCCGCTATAATTCATAAGCACCAGGACTCTCATAAACAAAACTGGCTTAAATTCAACAAGGAATACATTTTCTCTACTCTGCTGCCCATGTTAACTGCTTTATGATGGATCTTGAAAAATACTTCTCATTCTAACCCAGGTATCTACGAAAGCTGCTGACCAGCAAATGAGGGTGTATTTCATAACCGTAAAGATACTTAAGAAATCACATTCTGAAAGCATTTGGAAAATAGGTATGTGACTGCAACGAAATCCTCCTAAAAGCTCGAATAATTTGAAAATCGTATGTTTGAATAGAGTTGCAAGGTCGCACAGTGGTGGTAGCATTTAGGAAATGAATTGAAAATGTTCACAAGAAACTGAATTTTTTCCAGTTCTTAACTGAAACAATGTTATGGCATTTTCACCTGTGACTAATGACGCAGAGTCCAAACAAGCAGCTGTATTCCAGTTTGTGAACAGGATGTTCCCACGAACAAAAAAGCCAAGCTGTTTCTTTGTCTGTCCCCAGCTGCTGATCAGAACATCTAATTCTCAACTTTGCTGCCTGCTTAGAGGGTATATTTCAGTGACAAAAGAAGTTTCTTCATTTGCTTCCTCTATTTCATTGCTTCAACAACAATTTACGAGTGGAGTAAAGCATAGGGTCTGTGTTAAATCACAGTGGCATTTTCTAAAATAATACTGGAAAATACTAGTTTTCCATAAGTGGAAATCACCAAATGGTAGCTGTGTTTCTTTTTCATCATAAACCCTTTATGTATATAATTACATTACTTATCAGGATTGATTTTGCTTCTCCACCAATTTATGTATTACATGTTAGTGGAAAGGGCAAATTAGAAATGCAAAGAATCCATACGTTAGTGTTACCATTTGCTTTATCTACAGTGTTGCAGATTCCCTTCTGGCTCCTAATTGATTTCCTAATTTGCTTGGATGTACAAGAAACTGACTCCATAATGAGCTCCTGTGAGTCTATATTTCCATACAGACTATCTGAAGTGTGAAGAACTAAGCTAAAGATATTTCAGAAAACTCCTGCAATGCAACTTGCAATATAGTGTTTTAAATTAATTGGCATAGTAGCCGTAAAAATTCTGTGCATTTTCATCTATGATTCAATACTCTACAATGCTTTAAAGGCAAAGCCACCTGGAACTTGTAACTTGCTTGAATAGGATCACACTTCACTTTCAGTGAAGTGTTAGGAAGACACTTTCAGTGAAGTGTTGTGGCTCAGTCAGTAAATTTCAACTGCAACTCAAATATATTTCTAGACTCCTAGGGCCATTAATGAAACTGTTCTTTTAGCAGCTTTCCCATCATTTCCTTTCCTTTCAGAAAAGGAAACAGAACTGGAGAATCGTTGGCAGTGGAGGCAAGATCTCTGGCAGCATTATAATAACAAGCAGTCTGCTGCCCCCCCTCCAACATAAGGGCACTGTAAAAGATGTCTTGGAAGATGCAAAGACAGTAACCTAAAAGAAAGCATGGCCTGAGACATTAAGGAAAGGCCATACAATGTCATTTTAGATCATTATCACATTGAAGTCATAATACAGTCCATTATTCTTTCCTGTAAATTACCTCTGTGACAACCTCACCTCTGTGGACATTACAAAAGCTTAGCATTTTCTGCATGAAAAACTGTTTCCTCCCATCTGTTCCAAATTTGTTTCTCATTAATTTCCATTTGTGCTTACCTGTCGTATTTAAACTCGGCCGTTATTATAGATTAAGATGGCATGGATTCAGCAAATAGTGGGGCACCAAGAACCTGCCCTCTCCATATTCATTTCAAAGGTCTCCTTGACCACAGTCTTCAATGAATGCTTATCATGCTGTTTTGATCTGGGTTTATTAGACACAAACTTGAATTTCCTTAGTATCAAAACCCAGACCTTCATCATATCTGAATTTCAGTAATGCTCTCCTTTGGTAATGGACCAGATTGGGAATCCAGACCTGCATTTCAGATCTGAGCTATAAATCTCAGGCTACTTTTGCTAACTGCCCTGTCTGGCCCTAAAATCTCTGATCGTCTCAAAGTAATACTGAAGTGGACCTATGCATTTTTTCACATATGTATTATGTATCAAATCATTCCGTACAAAAATAAACTAACCAAACGCAAACCTGAACTTCCTTATGGCACAGTAAAATTTTATTCATTTACAGGATTTAATTTCCAGCAGATACAATAAGTCTACATTGCTCTTCCTGACCACAGCTGCCTTCTTTAGCTTTCAACCTGCATCCATTCGATTCAGTATTTCAAATCTTAACTTCTTTTTCGTTCAAAATCAAAAGTTTTCTCTACCATCTCATCACTATGTTTCTTGTATTGACCCAGGAAAGAATGTATCAATAACAGGAAAGAAGGTATCAACTGTCATTAAAAATATTCCTAATGATAATCTAGGCTAAGTAGTGCTTATTGATCATCTTAATTCAATAACATTTTAACTGGATATCTCAAATTTATAAACATTATAAATTGAGCTTTCTAACTACAGCATTTATCACGGGTAGGCCATTATCACTAGCCCAGTGTTAATGGTCGGGAAATTTGATCAAAAAAGATCATGGTTTTGAATATGCAACTCATTTTCATAAACCGAAAATAATATAACTATCTTTTTTAATGTCTCGCTACATACTGCCTAATTCTCAAGATTCTTTTCCTACAGTTATTAAACCAAAAATGGAGAATAATTTTTTTATGTTCTTCAACACACACCACTAGAGAATGAGCTCCTAATAGAAAAATTAACCAATTTTGTTTTCATGTTGTAGAAAGAGAATGGGGGCATTATTAATCTGGTTGTAATAGGATGGATTCATCATGCTGATAAGATGTAGGAACATTATTGAATTTTTGATTCATACAAATACATAGAATTCTTAGTCCTTAAAGTATAACATCAATGAATTTCTACACTGAGTGGTAATTGCCAAATGGAAATGCTAATAGCAAATCAAAACTCCATAAATATCAAATTGTACTGTTAATTTCACACTGTTATATCAATACATAAATGCACTTATTTCTACAGACAGGCCAAAGATGACACTCGGAATCATATATGTTTATTTCATGGCCTTGTTTCTAGTCAATTGGGAATAAATCTAAAATACATCAAAGTACAGACAAGGTCTTTCTCTTAGCAGCATTTTCTTTTTAAACCAGAAAAAGAAAAACTTGTGGGCTTGCAAGTTAGGGGAGAAGAGACCAGTAAATACATAGAGATACATCTTAAAGGTCAGAAGAAAGAGCACTGCCAGAAGTCAGGCTGACTACGAACTCCAGGAAAAAATAAAAGATCCTTTGGTGATATAAATAGAAGGACAAAAAAAGTGGAGCAACTATGCAGATGGAGGAACTTAAGATATCTAAACATTTTGGTCCAGTTTTCAGGTGCGGTGAGTTACCTCATATTAGGCAAAAGCAAAACTGGAGAAGTTTCATGCGATGAAGGAAAACAGGGGTACCAATTAATCCCCATCCCTGCATCAAACTGCAAATCAAGTTGCAAAGATTTTTCACTTATTTGCCAGTAAGCTCAGCAAAAGAATTGTGAACAGGTAGGGAACTAACCAAAGGAGAAAATACACTGTGGTGTGGTGTGGTGAGAGGAGCTTTATAGTCCAAAACGAATCAGGTTGCAAGGAGATACATGACTTACAAGAAATGTGTAAAGACAAGGATAAAGAAAGCAAGAGCATACTAATGAAATTTGCTGAAGTCATAAGGCATTTTCAACATAGAGGAGGACTGTAGTATCATTCAAAAAGCACTGGACAGTGGAACACTAAGCGTCATTGTCCCACTGTCCAAATCCAGAAAAGAAACCTCTGTTACAACATATGGGTTTATCAGTGGAGAGCTGCAGAGGAAGAAGAAAGAGCTGTATGACCACAGAATGCTTATGAACCACAATGTGATGCAGCAGTGAAAAAATATTTGCAATCCTAAGATTACATTATCATTCACAGATTTCCTTTAGGAAGTATAAAAATTTATATGCATAAACATTAAAATTTATTTCCTTCAGGAAATATATAAATCAGGAAATATTAGTACTACTGCACAGAACTACAGTGAGACTGCACTAAGATAGACCACTGAGGTCCAATATGCTCATAATTCATGAAAAGTTCTTTTAATTGGAGCACACACAGAGAACATTTATGACCACCAGAAGAACAAAAAAGTCTCTCTCACGTGAGGAACGAAACAGAGGTAGGTCGGGTCATCTAGCATAACGGAAGCTGAAGGAGACCACAGTTCTTACTCTAAGATATCAAGGTAGATCAAAACAAGGGAGGTAAAAAAATGTTTATGGGTGATATTCACTCAGGAGAAACAGATGCAAATTAGCCATCTAAGTAAAAACAATCTTAACCAGACTTCCACTAATAATGAGTCCAACAATCAAACTCGCGTTTGGACCACATTTGGTAAGTTTATGAGCGAGACTATGTGACTCTCTTGTCATCAAAAGCAGGGAGTGATTCAATCCAGAATTGGTGTTTTCATGTGTTCTGTCCCATGTTCAGGTGGAACATTTAAGCTCAATTTTTTATTACGTGAATTGTGGATGAAGTCTTGTGGAATCTCATTTGTATAATTAATACTCCTTGATCTATGACAATTCAAAGGAGCAATAGCAGGGATTCAGAGACCAACATTACAGTTTGCAGACACCTTTCTTTAGGACTGACTCAAGAATTTTAGCCATCTGAAGTGGGAGACAGGACAGAAGGAGAAAGGGGAGAAAATGTATCATTATATAAAGTGAATGGGGTTTGTATGGACGAAGTGGAAATGGAACAGGGAAGAACTGAGAAAGAAAAGAAAGGAGCTTCAAAATACAGAGGCCTAGAAAAGGGTTTTTAATTTTTTGAGAGGCTGAAGGACCTCTGCTGTTATGAGGAAGGAAAGATCTTTGCAGTAATCACGGCAAGAAGCTTCATCTGCATTCCCTGAAAACACACATGCTGCATAAAAAAACAAGGCTGCAAATATATATAAAATAAATATTTTGCCAGCAGTTTCTCCTTCTATCAGGAATGACCTATAATTCAGATTCTGCGAAGTCACACAGATGTAAAGAGTAACAATATCTTAGTTCTCATTAAGCATACATGACTTCTTTAATATTCATGCTGTCTGATAATTATGTACAGCAAGTAAGACCAGTCACTCATGTGCTACCCTGAGATGTTGTTTGTTTATTGCGTATCAACAGCATATTAAATAATTTTATATTGCTTTTTATGTAATTCCTCAAGATGAAGCAAAATTCACCTGCAAAATGCCTAAAGACTTGACTTCAAAAACTGATCTCACACATTCATAGCAAGCTGCAGAACAATGAAGTCACAGAAAACCCATGTAGACTTTGTCCATTCTTCTGACAGAGAGTTATTTAGCATGTCTTCACATTTGTCATTTTCCAAGAAGCGAACTCTTTGTCACAGCCTACTCATGTAAAAGTAATCAGGCAGACAAGTCATCTCTGCACTCATGGATATTTTCTGTTTCAAACTCATTGGAATGGATTCAAGAATATTAACCCTATGTCCAGCCCCATAGACACTGCAATAGCCTCCTGGAGATGTACCCTGAGATGACCTGCTCAGGACACTGGTCGAGAGAGTCCCTTGGGAGACAATCCTGAAGGGCAAAAGGGTCCAGGAAGGCTGGACGTTCTTCAAGAAGGAAGTCTTAAAGGTGCAGGAGTGGGCTGTCCCCATGTGCCGTAAGAAGAACGGAAGACGACCGGCCTGGCTGAAAGGGGAGCTCTGGCTGGGACTTAGGAAAAAAAAGAGAGTTTACCACCTTTGGAAGAAGGGGCAGGCAACTCAGGAAGAGTACAGGGATCTCGTTAGGTCATGCAGAGAGGAAATTAGAAAGGCAAAAGCCCAGCTAGAACTCAACCTGGCCACTGTCATGACAGACAACAAAAAATGTTTTTACAAGTATATTAATGACAAAAAGAGAGCCAAGGAGAATCTCCATCCTTTATTGGATACTGGGGGGAACATTGCCTCTGAGTTCGAGGAAAAGACTGAGGTACTTAATTTAGGACAAGAGGAAACGGCCTCAAGTTGCGCCAAGGGAGGTTTAGATTGAACATTAGGAAAAATTTCTTTACTGAAAGAGTGGTCAGGCCTTGGAACAGGCTGCCCAGGGAAGTGGTGGAGTCACCATCCCTGGAAGTATTTGAAAGACGTGTAGATGAGGCCCTTAGGGACATGGTGTAGTGGGCATGGTGGTGTTGGGTTGACGGTTGGACACGATGATCTTAGAGGTCTTTTCCAACCTGTATGATTCTATGATTCTATGATTCTTTGCCTCAGTCTTCAATAGTCAGAGCAGTTATCCTCAGGGTACTCAGCCTCCTGCGCTGGAAGACAGGGATGGCGAGCAGGATAACCCCCCCCCCATAATCCAAGAGGAAGCAGTTAACGACCTGCTACGCCACCTGGACGCTCACAAGTCTATGGGGCCGGATGGGATCCACCCAAGGGTACTGAGGGAGCTGGCCGAGGAGCTTGCCAAGCCACTCTCCATCGTTTACCAGCAGTCCTGGTTAACAGGGGAGGTCCTGGACGACTGGAGGCTTGCCAATGTGACGCCCATCTACAAGAAGGGCCGGAGGGAGGATCCGGGGAACCACAAGCCGGTCAGCCTGACCTTGGTGCCAAGGAAGATTATGGAGCGGTTCATCTTGAGGGCGCTCACGAGCCATGTCCGGGACAACCAGGGGATCAGGCCCAGCCAGCACGGGTTCATGGAAGGCAGGTCCTGCTTGACCAACCTGATCTCCTTCTATGACCAGGTGACCCGCCTAGTGGATGAGGGAAAGGCTGTGGATGTGGTCTACCTCGACTTCAGTAAAGCCTTTGACACTGTCTCCCACAGCATTCTCCTAGAGAAGCTGGCGGCTCATGGCCTAGACAGGTACACTCTTCGCTGGGTAAAAAACTGGCTGGACGGCCGAGCCCAGAGAGTTGTGGTGAATGGAGTTAAATCCAGTTGGCGGCCGGTCACGAGCGGTGTTCCCCAGGGCTCAGTTTTGGGGCCGGTCTTGTTCAATATCTTTATCAATGATCTGGATGAGGGGATTGAGTGCTCCCTCAGTAAGTTTGCAGGTGACACCAAGTTGGGCAGGAGTGTTGATCTGCTCGAGGGTAGGAAGGCTCTGCAGAGGGACCTGGACAGGCTGGATCGATGGGCCGAGGCCAATTGTATGAGGTTCAAAGAGGCCAAGTGCCGGGTCCTGCACTCGCATCGCAACAACTCCATGCAACGCTACAGGCTTGGGGCAGAGTGGCTGGAAAACTGCTCAGAGGAAAAAGACCTGGGGGTGCTGGTTGACAGCCGGCTGAACATGAGCCAGCAGTGTGCTCAGGTGGCCAAGAAGGCCAACGGCATCCTGGCCTGTATCAGAAATAGTGTGGCCAGCAGGACTAGGGAGGTGATCGTGCCCCTGTACTTGGCACTGGTGAGGCCGCACCTCGAATTTAGTTTTGGGCCCCTCACTACAAGAAGGACATTGACGTACTGGAGCATGTCCAGAGAAGGGCAACGAAGCTGGTGAAGGGTCTGGAGAACAAGTCTTCTGAGGAGTGGCTGAGGGAACTGGGGTTGTTTAGTCTGGAGAAGAGGAGGATGAGGGGAGACCTTATCGCTCTCTACAACTACCTGAAAGGAGGTTGTAGCGAGGTGGGTGTTGGTCTCTTCTCCCAAGTAACTAGCGATAGGACGAGAGGAAATGGCCTCAAGTTGCGCTAAGGGAGGTTTAGACTGGATATTAGGAAAAATTTCTTTACTGCAAGAGTGGTCAAGCCTCAGAACAGGCTGGTGGTTGAGTCACCATCCCTGGAAGTATTTAAGAGATGTGTATATCTTTAGGACAAGAGCAAATGGCCTCAAGTTGCGCCAAAGGAGGTTTAGACTGGATATTAGGAAAAATTTCTTTACTGCAAGAGTGGTCAGGCCTTGGAACAGGCTGCCCAGGGAAGTGGTTGAGTCACCATCCCTGGAAGTATTTAAAAGATGTGTAGATGAGGCTCTTAGGGACATGGTGTATGGGCCTGGTGGTGTTGGGTTGACGGTTGGACTCGACGATCTTAGAGGTGTTTTCCAACCTTAATGATTCTATGATTCTATGATTCTATGATTCTAGATGAGGCACTTAGGGACATGGTTTAGTGGGCATGGTGGTGTTGGGCTCGATGATCTTAGACGTCTTTTCCAACCTTAATGATTCTATGATTCTATGATTCTACCGAAGACAACTTGGTACCAACTCACATGACACAGAAATAAGGTACAAGTTTTTTAACTATGAATTAAATTAAAAACCATCCCAGTCACGGCTCTGTCAGATCATTTAAGGCAGCTGGGAACGTAGCCATGTTGCACATTTTGGTTACATCTGATAACCAAATAGCTTCAGCGGACCAAATATTTCACTCTGTTAAGTTCACCATGCTGGCCAGCTTGCCTTATCCAGATACTTGTAAAGGCAAACTGACTGCCATCTGTGGACAGAGCCAAAAATATCTTAGTCAGAATCCATTATACACAAAATCAGCAGAGCTGCATTACAATCACTTTCTCAGTTTTGTTCATTTTGGCTTGGAAACAGTTCTTGTGCGTAGAAGATTTGTATCCATACTATTTTAAAGAGCTACGGAAGGCTTGCAATGCCTGATACTCAAGCTTGAACGGAATGAAACTCACACGCAAAAAAAGTGTCAGATCCTGAGCTGCCTTCTCAAATACAGAGGGGAAAGATTCACATGCTACAAGGGCGATGCAGCAGAAGATCACTAGCCTGCCACAGGACAGAGTCAGAGGCTGTTCTGGGTACAACAGCGTCCCTACTCATGTGGTTCAATCATGCGATTTTCCTCAGCATGAACAGGACGGGCCTTACAGCTCCCTCAGGAACACTCTGGCAGCCAGAGTTCATCCAAGCATAAACCTGCCCTTCTCCAGAACTCACCGACCCCTCTTCACTTACACATATCTAACCATAAACACACATCAGGGATGTGCTCATACATATATAAGAGCAAACAGCTAGATTATCAGAACAGCAATGCAGCTGTATTCAAAACATTTAACTACTTTAACAATCTCCCATGAATATGTACCAGTCGACCAGTTTAATAGCTACCATGTAGTGTCACCAGAAAATTAGCTGTGGCAAAACACCGCTCAATAACTGCCTGAATCACAGTAGTTTTCTATTATGGTTTTAAAACTGTAAAACTGTTTGAAGTCTAAAATTCAGGAAGACACAGGAGAGTTCAGTTTCAGTCCTGCCCAGAGAAATTAAAAGAGTGTATTGATATTGCTGTTAACTATAATAAAAACCTTTAACCTTCATTTATTCCCTTTTTATCAGCTAATAATTTTGCCATGACAGCAAATACAAATTCTTCAAATTCCCTCTTTTGAAGAAAGATGATTCTCATATTACTAGTTTTCTGCAAACGGCAGATAGATTTTCCAGTTATTTAGTATAACAAAGATCTAGTTTATTCAGTTTTCTGCCTTAAAAAACACAGTTGTCCAACAGTTACCCTCACATATATATGCTTGCACGTGTTCAGAAATCAATTTCTCTCAGTGGAGTTCTGTGGCCTGAAGGGAGAATCACATTTAGCCCAAGCCAGAAAAAGAAAAGGAAAGTCACTTTCATGTTATCTGCATTTATCTTTGTTGCCATCAGAAATACACTGGAATGGAATTTAACCACATTTGTGCACAAGGAAGTAGATAACCTGAGACACAGAGGGCTGCCTCAACCACTGGAAGCATAGTTTCATGGCTGCAGCAAACAGTGACTGTAAAGATACACAAAAGAAAACTTCTTTGTCTAAACTACCTTACTGATGGCTGCAATCGCTGTCAGCAAGCACAGCTCAGAATGTGTTAGACCAGTGCAAGATTGCTGCAATTACCAAATTGTTCATCACAACTCCCTAAATCTACTGGTAAGCAGTGCACAGCTCAGGAGGATTAAAGGCACTTTGAGGAATCTTATTGTGATCATCTTAACTTCATGCATAGACTCTGATAGTCTTCAGTAGAAGCTGTAACTGAAGAAATCTACAGGATGTTGTTTATCTTCTACCAAACAGTTTCCCTCCACCATGGCTTCTCATCATCTGTACCTCTGACTGCAAAGAAAAAGTGCAAAGAAGAAATAACAGAAAAATAAAAACACAGTTAATTTTTAAAACAATGTGGTGTTTTTATACATCTCATTGGACAAATTTTTAAAGCAATATACAAGTTAGAATATTCCAATGCTTCTTGGAAACATTTTTCATCTCTAATCCCTAAGAAATGCTCCACCACTGAATTCTCAGTCCAAAGATATTTCACCAACTAGAGCTAACTTAGCTACATCGTATCTAGCCACAGTATGCAAGACTACAGCTCTCCTAATTAATGGTGACTGTTCAACGTAAAGCTAAGAGCACTCAGACAAATTTCAGCAACATCCACAAGGTTAAACACGCATATGTTGTTGTATCACAGTATGTGCTCTTCCCTGAGGGAGGAAAGAGCGATGACTCGATTCCACACAAAAAAAATGTAAATCACAAGTGAGTTTATGGAGCCACCCTGCACAGACACCAGCATGATCAGCTGGTATCTGTCCACCAGCCCCAAGTTAGATTTAGCTATACACTCTAATCTTTTCAAAATCTCACTGTCAAGACATGACACCATGGCTTGTCTACTGCCCAAATCTTTCTCCCATAACTCCTTCATCTTCTACCATGTTCCCCACAACACCTGCCTAGAACCCCTTCTTACTGAATGTCTCTTCCCAAGAGGATCCTGCTCTTATCTCACTATTTCTTACTTTGAAACAGAAAAAAAAAACCAGTTGATTCCTGGTTTATTTCTTAACCAGAAAAGAAATCTCTCTCTTTGAATGAACGGAACAAATAAGAATGCTTTATCTGTCAACCCTTACATTGCAGACAACTGGGAGGAAGAGGGGAAACATATTTTTTCTTTTTGAACTTTGCTAGAAACCTCTATCACTGACACCGAATATAGCTATCATTCAGTGGTAAATGATAGGAGAACCCAGCAGTCTAAATCTTTTGACTAGAAATTAAATAATATGCTCCAGTGATTCCTCTCAGAAATAGTGACCTAGTTCTGCTACCTACAGTATGGCAGCTCTTTTTCCTTTCAAGACTGAAATTACCTTTGCACAAAGATTACTGTGACAGCCAAATGGTTGTTTGTCAGCTTTAGAGTCAGGCAGAAAAGCTGAATAAAAAATAGCTCTATTAAATCAAAGAGAATCATAAGCAACTATTTATAGGAATCTTTTGCTGCTGACACACTACCCAAAAATTAACTATTCCCCTGGACTTCAAAATGAGTGTTCAACCTGCTCATAGGTGATCACAATGAAGTACAAAGGAAATTAAAAGTGGGAGACCCAAGAGAGCTGTCATGTCAGCCCTCATTTCCTATTTGCCAGTAGGGAGTGCTTTAATTTCACTTGCACAGGGATTTAATTGGTGAAACTATAAAAAAGCTATAGAAAACTATAGCAACTATTGTCTATAGAAAAAGCAGCAATTTGGGTTTTTTCTATTTTGTATAGTTCTTTTAAATTTTAGCATGTCATTTTACCCCAAGTTTGCTGTGTGTTGGTTCCTTCCTTCCCCTCTGATTGTTACTGTTCACATTACAGCACCCTTCAGGAATTCTGCCCAGTACTAAAGTGGTATTGCTGCTTTGCAATCTGGTATTGAAGAGCAAATACAAGACAATAAAAAGTACAGTACATTTGCTGCTCCAGAGATTTTATTTTGCTCCAAGTAATTGCTCCAAGTTATAAATGGGATATAGTAAGAATATAATACAGCAATTGTATTATCTCCATTTTGCCTATGGTGATCTAAGGCACAACAGGACACAGGGTCTTCCTCCCTTCCTGTTCCTTCCTGTGGCCTATCTCCTAGGTACATATTAAGATACGCAGGAATCAGCAGTTTACCCTCCATGAGAATTGGCAGGAACTGGAAGACAATCATTTGCTAGGTCAAAAAAGAAGTTTGCAGCATAGCTAAGAATCAGACCCGTGTCACCTGAGCCACGGTTCTGTGCCATTAGCAACCACCAAATTTCCTGTTCATCAATAAATGGCCACAAGTTTTTTGAAATACAACTGCTAATTCAGAGATAAGCACTTCTATCAACAGAGGTTTTAAAATGTAATATGTCAAATGAGTATTTTGAAGAAACGCGCAGAGAAAAATGAGATGGTGTTCCATCTCATTCTGCTATTCCATTTTCTACATTCTGTTAACTGTTACATCTGGAGAAAAGGAACGAGGAAGAGTATGCATTTGCAATGTGCAAAACTGCCCCAACCACCTCTCCAGGCTCTGTGAAGAAAAATTTGCATTTTCATAGGCTACCATATATTCTTTGAATAGCTTTGGCCTATTATCACATCAACCTCTTAGACCTCTTTAGAAGACAAACTGGAATGAGCTAGTTTTGTAAGTGTAGAAGCTGTACTGTACCGAAACTGCACTGTGGCTAATTGACTGGTCATGAGCGAACTTTTCTTTAGCCCTGGGAATAATATTTGATACTTAAAATAGGAATACAATTATCATTATTACTTTGATTCCAAAGGTTTTATAATTGTTGACCTTCAGACAAAGAGCTCTTCTTCTCTGGTGGATGATATATTTCACTTACAATTTCCTGATAGTGTTACGTGACAAGTAGCTCCATTTCCTGGCCTTTGTCTTTTTCTTTTTCCTCATTGCTACAATACAATTTCCAAGTTGAAAGAAATTAAAAATAACTGATTCATCGACAGCAATGAACAACCAAGGCTATGAGGCAGCTCAATACAAGGCAATGCAAGAGTCAGAAGGTTAAGCCATAGCTGATTTCATGTAGTGCTGGCAATAGTCCTGCTTAGAGCTGAGGGTAGGGTGGGTGACCAGTTAGAAGTCCCTTCCAACCTATGTTTTTATGGGTCCTTTATACAATGATTAAAGGCAATTAGCAGTTTGGAGAATGGGATCTAATCATAGGCAATTCTTAACTACAAATTCACCAATACTTGGGAAGAGTAAAGCAATCTGCCATTTTAGCTAGCACATCTGATCTACACTGAGAAATATTGTTCACAAATTCCCTATATTTATTGTAATGACTTTATTTTAAAAATAAAAAAATGTAAGATTTTTTTAAATTCTTCTTATCTAGACTTTCTTCTCGAACATTTCTGTCAAGCCCTATATTGATTAAAATCAGGACTCAGTAAGAATAGATAAACCAGCATTTTAGATGTTTCATTAAGTAATTTTTGATGTGCTAAATATGCAAAAGAGAAGATAGTTTACCAAAATACACTTGTAAATCAGTAAGTCAAATACTGAGCATCTGTATTGATTGGGCTCTTTCTAGTTGCTGGGTAGGAGCCCAGTCTAATTTTTGAAGCCTGTAGCACAGGTTTCTACTTCTAAACTTCATAGTGTGGTGGAGATGACTAGCTGCTATTAGACTTGTCTGACCCCTATGTTTTGCGCCAGGAGGTGCTGGTCCATTATGATTCCAGTAAGAAAGCACTCATTGTAAAGCTTCATTTAAAATGCCATTTATTAACACTAACACTATAAAGAAAGGCAGAATAGTGTAGATTATAATCTTACTTCCCTTTACATGCTGAGAACCCTGAGTGGTAGAGGCAGGTGGTGTAATCGCCAGTACCCAGCTGGAGCTGCCTGCGGGCTCCTCCATTTCAGTGAGCTGACTGAGTTCATCCTGAAGCCTAGGAATTTGTGCAGCACGGCACAGCCCTGAAGGCCAGGCTGTATGTGCAGCACAGCACACCTACTCAGGTTAAATGTTATGTGGATCACCACCTCCTCGATGTACAATGGTCTTCTGGTAAGGTTCTCCACACCCTCTTAAACCTTTGCCTTACCATTGGATGAGTCAGGCCCTTGAAATACACTTTTTCCCCTCCAGTGAACATAAAGGCAAATTAGGTAAGTAGACAAGTAGGTGAGGTGGAAACTTCTACACTGTAGAAATCTGCAGTTTTGCAAATGACGGCTGAGGCCCTGCATTCTCATTACTTCTTCAGTTTCTTAACCTTGAACAAACAAGTGATTGGGCTGAACTAGTTGGAAAAGAAAAGCTGAACTGAATATCTCTTATTTAATTTAAACGATATAAACAGACTACAACGGTTGTATGTATTAAGTTGCCATGGTTGCAAGTCCAATACTAGATATTAAAATTATCACAGAATACAGTGCAATTAAACAAAAACAGTAAAAAAAAGAAACCCAAAACCCCCAATATTTATTACTCACTAAGCTTAAGACATCAGCTGAAACAAAATTAGTTGTTAAATTTATTTGTGGTCCAAGGCTGTTACAGGTAGCCATCAGGATCTTGGTGTCCTGCTGTGATTTCAAAAGTTCCTAGAAAGAAAAGCAGGTGCCTGGAATAAAAAATAACCCAAGAGAAAACCTACTCAGTGCCATCACTTGGTGGCTTTTCCAACATACACAAAAAAATTTATCTGCAAAAAAATATGTATTCTTATAATGACAGCAATACACTATGTTTTTCAGCACAGATCAGATGTGATAGCTGAAATGACAGTTTCCTTCACTAGCCCCAGTTGGTTTTAATGCATTTGTAGTTAAGAACTTTTCCTTTGGCAGACCCTTCAGAGTCTGACCACAACTGGAGCTCTAGGCTTTTTCTGTCTCCTAACACTAAGATAGACCTACCTTGAATCCTGCCTCTATACCTAGCTGTGAGCTAAGACTTAGCACAAGCTCTCCAGCCATGGCCAGGATGCAAAAATTCTCAGGGGACAACTACTTTTGCAGCCCACTTCTTCCTTTGGCAGACCCTTTGCAGCCTCGATCCAAATCAAACTGTAAGTGGTCTTTCTCCTAACACTCACCTAAACTTTTCTTAAAACTGCTCATTGCAAGTAGTCATTGTACAAAGTAAACATTGAAATGTCGGTGGGAAGGGACCTTTAGAGGTCACCTAGTCCTAAATCTAAATCTTTCCAATTTGTGGCTTTTGCCTGCATTTTATATCTATACAATCACTGTAATTTGGCACTTAACAGATTATTAACAACATTTATGATTTTTTCCCCAGAGAAATGATTGGTGCTTGGGACTCTCCTACAGTGTGCCACACAGCCTAAATCCTTTAATCCTAAATTAAGCACTTTTGCTTTGACCTCTGTAACAACGTAGACCAGAACTAATTATCTTTTCTTTAATCAATATTCCTTTTTTTCCCTGTTGTGAATTGAATGCAGCACAAAGACCGATCAACACATGTTCCATGCAGGTCATAGAGCAAGAAATATTGATCAAAAGAAAGACAGTTATTTCTGCTTTGCATACATTGTACAATGAAAGCAAAAGTGGCCTGATTCACTTAAGGTAAGCAAACTCAGTAATTTCCTGCCAGTGTTTTCACAAGGGGCTCCCCAAAACCTCATCCTTCTACCTGTGATCATAGTGCAGTGCATTTGCTTCCACAAAAAAAAAGAGAACCTATCGTAACACAATCAGATATTTTTATTATTTAGGCAAGATTGTCTCCCTGCTTTTTGGAAGTGTATACAAAGAGAAAAGCAATACCACAATAAATAGCCCTGAGCGGAATTGTTCGTAAATGTGATCCTGACAAACATAATCAGTACATTACTGGATAGGCAGAGTTTGTTTGAATCGGGAGATGAAGAACTCTTACACAAAAGTACGTATACAGGATGACTATGCATTTTTCTAGAAGGAAGTGAAATCTTCTAGAGAAGAGAAACTGACCCCTATTTCACCTTCACATTACTGCTGAATTGCAGTCAGAACTACCTCGATACCTTAGACCAAAGTAGCACATGACTTATACGATGGTCACACAGGTCAACATCCCTCCCAAATGTATCCTAATGGTACTTTACAGTCTAGGCCTCCCAAATCCACTACAGCATTTACAGTTTATAACCCCTCAGTAGGAGCACACCTCACTGGGCTTGTCAGGGAAAAGAATATTCCACCCTACATGAAAGATCTATATGCCAAACTTTTGAAAGATTCTGAAAGCTCCACTTACCAGTATCAGTCTAGTCATTTTGGCTAATGTCTGATTTTGCACACATACAGTCTCATAAGACCTGTGTACAACATTGATATATGTCTGCAAAAATTTAAGTTCAGTAGTTTTTAAACGAATTAATTTGGAGATCATACCATTCTTCAGTTACTAAGGGGCAGAGAGAGCATGATGTAAAATACTGCATTAAAACCTCAGACAGCTCTTTAGCATTCTCACAGGATCGTCCTATCCCAGACAGTTTTCTAGTTAAAGAAAACTCAATCAAATTTGTAATATTGCTGAAAATGCATGTGTGTGTGACTCTTCAGTTAACTTAGTTTTACAGAAACAAGCAGATGCTCAAATTACTACAATAATGTATACCCAAACTTACTTAAGGTAGGTGGATATTTATAAATCCAATTCAAAAATATATTTCTCACCAAATGTGATAAGTAAATGCAAGCAGAAAAAAGTTGATGTGTTGGCTTACATTTACATTCATTAAAATGTTAAAATTACAACTGAAGTTTCTTGAAAGACAGGGGGGAAGATGCATTTTTTTTGGAGCAACATGAAATACTCTCAGACTTGTGATGCTCTGGTGACTTCCCCAAGCTTACACCGTCACTCATTATGCCTCACAACAGTAAAATCACAGTGGTAGAACCACAGAGAAAAAGAAGGCTGAAAAGGACATAGTGGGTCTCCTCCTCACCATGCATCAAGGCAGGATCAGCTATCTGTGTCCATTTCAGAGAAATCTTCTTCAAGCAGTTCTTAAAAAGACTCCTGATGATGATGGTAATATCAGCTCCCACAGCAACCTTCTGTAGTGCTCCATTATCCATACTGCCAGAAAGTGTTTCCTAATGGCTAACTTCAACCTTTTTTTTTTTGCATAACTTCTAAGCTCATTAGTTTTTGTCCTACTCATCACCTTCTAAGCTCATTATTTTTTGTCCTACTCATCACAGTCATGCAGAACAGATTACCCCCCGTCCTCTCTACAACAAACCTTTATATATTTGAAAATTGCAATCTAATGCAATTCTTATAGTGTCCCTGTGTACAAAATTGTTTTTTCTAATACCTTTCTTCTTTTTAAGTATAAGAAGTCTAACCAGAAATAAAGGACAGTTTCCATCACCTTGCTGGCTACATAATGAAGTTGTCTCCATACTAACACCAACCTGGGTAACTATAAACTCTTTGTATTAGAAAATCTTACAATTTCAAACACGTATTTCACAACAATTGACTGATTTACCAAAATAAGGGTGGAAGGAGATTCAAGAGGTCATCTAAATCCCCTTTTCCCCTGGAGATCATACTTAGTTAAAATTTAATCAGTGTTCTTACTTATTATTTCTCTGATTAAGGGTGGGAGTTAATTAGTTCAGCATATTTTCCATATATCAGGCTTTACTTATGTTGTCTATTATCAGAATCAGTACTGTTATCATTATCTAAAGTGCTGCACAGGTGGAAGTCTTCATAATGAACAAGTTCAACGGGTTCAAACAAAATCCAAGTGCTAGGTTGCATATTCTTGAGTGCCATCTACTGGTACTTAAGCTATTCAGACACTGTTTTAGAGCTAACAGCTGGTCCACGGCAGTCTACACTGAACAAATAATAACATAGGTTGCTTTCCCTGTTGACCCCAGTGATAGTGTTTAATTTCCTGTAATCACAGGCAGTATCAGAAGGTCTTCTGGACAATAAGTGCATGAGTTGCCACAAACTGGACACCACAGCCATACAAAAACAATGGCATTTCTAATGTGTTCCTGTGTCAATTCTGATGAAATCAACAGAGAAAGATGCTTAGTTTCGCCACACGACAATATGATTCCAGTTAGTTTTAACACAGGTTTATTACTGTACTATAAAATTTACACCACTTTTTACCTTGTCAAGTTTTATAGAATCTCAGAGGCCCTGAACAGCAGGGTTTTATAGACATGCCTGCTTATACTTCTCCACATGGGGCATAACAAACAAAATTTAGTATTACTTTAGAACCACATGTTTTGACATTGAAAAGCAGGTACTCTAACATTTAACAGCACATCCAACCAACATATAGCTCATCAGCCCCTGATCCTCTATTCCTTAGCGCTCCTTTGTTCACCAGGAAGAACTGTGGTTAACAGACTACCTTGCTCCTTTAAGACTCCAGCCTGGGCAGCTCAGTATCCATTTACAGTTGCATTAAGTGAAGGCAGCTTTTGGTGCAAGACTGAAGAGAAATGCAAACTCATCTTTGGACCCACATCAAGACGTTTAGTTAGCCACTTTGCTTCTGCACCTTTGACCTTTGCTTTTGCAGGTCAACAGCAAACCCTGTTTCTGTTAAAAACACATAAGCTGAAAAGAAAAATGCTAACCTGCATTATAGGACATGATAGCAAAAAAAAATTGTTTTGTTTTCTCTGTGTCAAAAAAAAAAGTGTTTTAACCTTGACCATATAAGCCTGTAAAATTGTCCTAATTTCTTCTTCTCAGTAACGTCAAAGAGAGTGCTGGCTCCTTTCCTAATCATTCTGCAGAGAGAAAAATCAGCTGGGGTTTTATGCTGCAGATCGCAAACTTTGTTATACCTCAAACAAGGAACAAGAAATACTCTTTGACCAACCTGCAATTAAATCTGAATCTAAACTATTAATAATTAATTTCCCTAACAGCAATTAAGACCTGGTGCAATTCATTCATGACATGACTTTGACAGGTAAACCACCCTGCCTTCCTCTCCCAGCACCACCTGCCTCTGGCCCAGCACCACAGAGCCTCAAGCACTACGGCTGCATCTGCACATGTATTTTGGCTTGGGGCAGGGGTGCAGTTTCAAAGCAAATCCCTCACTGTCTCCAAATGCCAGGCCAGACTGTAAAGCAGTCTTGGGGCATACAAAGTACCTTCCTCTCAGAGGAGGCAAAACCCGAATTTCCACTTGATATCACACCAACTGTGCTGTCCTTTGTTAGGTGCTTGAAGGTTTCTGGTGCTTCACCCATCTCCTAAGCGGCGCCAGTCACTGTATACTGCATTTCCCCTAGGAAATCAGTCAGGTATAGGCCTACAAGGTTTTCCGTGGAGACAGGCACACACCCACAGCTAGGAAGGGTCAAAGACATAAAAGACCTGGGATGACATGGTCAAAAAAACCTTGCCTTCACAAAGCTAATGGTGAACAAGTGTGACCAAGGAGGTAATAGGTGAAGAAGGGAAGTCTCACCAGCTACAAAGAGACAGATGACATCCTGTAAAAGTGTCGCTCAGGATCACAAACTATTGGCAGGGTGCTGAGCATGCAGATGTTGAAGGCGTTGCTCCTTGCTGTTTCAGTACCGATGGAAAAGCGAGCTCATCTGCATCCTCACAGAGGTTGCACAGAGAACAGCAGGCACTCCCAGGACAGAGGATTTGGGGAATCTCATCCATAACGCAGTGCCTGTCTTCCTTCTCACAGTTGGACAACCACAGACATTTCCAGGTGCGATGTGGTAAAGATGATGAAATGGGACACAGGGTCCTTTGCAGTGTTGACAGCGCAGGCATGGCGTAACCCACAATGCAGGGAGGCACCTGAACATTGTGAATGTTACTGTTCCTGCTTCTGTGTACAAGGTTTTATATGGATAATGGTAGCAAAAAGTATGGCATGGCACTATCTGTGTGAGACAGGACAGCGTGGCATTCTTTAAAGCAGCCCCCTTAAGGGGACAGCAGGCAATCAATCAAAAATATATGGGGTAAGTTTCATTTGGACAACCTCAAACCACAGATGAAATGGTGATAGATGATCAAGGGAAATAGACTAAATCTGATTAAAAGTAAAATGCCCAAATCACATTCAGAGTGGATATAAGGTCTCCAGCATCACCTGCTTCAACCTACTGACTCATTCCTATTGCTTGCTAAGGTCAACACAGCAAATGAAATCAGCGTGACCTCTCTGACTGCCCAAGGAAGTAAGGCAGACAGACCATCTGTGGAGAGACCTGTAGTATGTGCTTGGCACAGACCTGTCTGGCCAGGTTTCACTTTGAGGCAAACGTGGATTGATTAAAAAATGTTCGCAGGGAAAAGCCCACAGTGCATGCTTTAGCTGACAAAGTCCTTGCAGGGAAAGAGTTGCATCAGATGCAGGCACTACTTCAGCTTTGGTGTCGTAAGAGCATCCTCCAAATAGCTGATTTTAAGCAGACTGGTTCTACCTGCCTAAGAGGTAGTCCTATGCAAGGCACCCTAAGGGAAGTGTGAAGCAGAAAGTAGTTGCCTTATGCTGCTGCACTAGAACAGCTCCCTAACCACCAGTCTTACAAAATCTGCAATGTAAGGGAATTTAACACTCGATCAGCCCAACAGAAGGAAAAAAACTGACATAACTGTAAATTAATTAAATAGAGTTCTTAAAAGATGGACAACTAATTTTTGCACTATTTGTAAGGTACATCTTAAAAAATTACAGTATAAATAACCTTAAAACCTGTCACAAAAGCTAAACTTATCTCAACTAAGAATATTATGACATCTTTCCTTGCCCACCTGATAGTGAGGACTTTACCCCATGATTAGAAGCCATGTCAAGTGATAGCTATGTAGATAAAAAAACAACTAGGTCCCCCTTGCTACATCACCAACAATGGCACCTCACTTTTGTAGTGTATATAAGGCCCTGAGCATTTGCTGTTATTTGATTTTGGGATCAAGAAAAGCTACTGAAACAGACTTACATGTAAGGTGTCCTTAGTTTTTTTTTCTTTTGAGGCTGGTAGTTAAAAGTATTCCAACCTCATTCAGGTTTTCCCTCCCAAGAAATCCAGCTGTGGGTCTTAAAAATTAAAGAAATTGCCGTTATTGTACCTATGAGGTAAATGAATCATTTAATCTGTGATATAATTTAATGTTCAGTGCATTCTTCATTTAGCACTTCCATGTTACAGCTTTTAGTATGAGCTTCCTCATTTTGTTACGTGCTGTTAAGTATATAAAAATAAAATGCTTTACTCAGTGTTTGTCTTAAATTTTTTATTCAGTTTCTGCTTTTCTCTTTCACAGCTATACACCTGAGTCAAAACTTCCCGCCACACCCCAAAAAATTCTGAGCTAGCAATATTATTCCAGTTGGTTTCACAAATAAGTCTGGTTTAATTACAGATTAAGTTATGATCTAAAGTGCAACACCTTTAAATGCTGGGCTGTTCAAAAAGCTACATTTTGCAGCGTCAGTTCACCTGCAACAGAATGTAAATCTCAAAATCAAGACAAGTACTTAAAGTTCTTGACTTCAAACAAGCCACAGAATTATTAAATAGCTGCCCTCAAACCAACCACCTGAATTCAAAATTGCTTTAGCAGGAGTTTTGTGAGCGTCATGGTTGCAGTACAGGGACTTCACTGCATGTTAGTATTCAGTGTACTCTTCATGTCTGAAATAAAACAGAGCTTCTTATCAGCCACAGCCAGGTCCAGAACCTCTGGTAGGTTCTGTGTCTCATATGCAAAAAGGAATATACAACTCAGCAACACAGGTGGAAAACAAAACACAACTGTACACATTTCTACATTGCCAAATTAGCAGCTACTACATAAGAAAATATTTAATATTTACACAGGAAAAGGTTTCTTTTCCTAAATAACTGAGCAACCCAAGAGTAAATAGTTAATAAGATAGAAGTGTGCATTTGCCACAAAATGTGAGGAATTTCTAAACAGATAAATGTTGAGATGGTTCTCCAATGCCCTATACCCTTGTCCTAGGCACTGGTGTGCACACAGAGAAGCACAAATTACCAAATCACAGCAGTAATAAGTGAGCTTCATTGTGTGCAGAAAAACATCTTACAAAAGAGAGGGCCATCATTTTATGGTGTAGTCATCAAGTGAGATTCACAAAAACTTTTAAAGGTTCAAACACATTAACTCTAATGCAACAAGCACTCCATATAGGATAAAGACACAGACCCTGATCCTCACCTCTGACAACTTTTAAACACATTAATGCTTCTAAGTCTGTGGAGTTATTCCCTATTTGCATTACATGAGATTAGAGCCAATCACAGTGTAATACAAAAATATACTTGTGCCATATTTTTTCAGCTCAAGGCCAACAGTTTCATTCTTGCTTCAGTATTTGCTTTAGTTCTGACTAACAAAAGTCAGACAGTTAGGCATGATTTATTAGTTTCCAACTGAAGAAATGCAGAAAAAGAGAAGTGGTAAATTGTCAAAGATGGACTATAAAAAGGAACACACCTTCAGCTGGCTAGGCACCTACCTGCTTTTCATTCCTTTGGAAAACTCCTCTTTTGGAAGTTTGATTATGGAAATAATGCTTTCACAGTAAAAAAACAAAACAAAACAAAACAAAACAAAAAACGTTAATAGCTGAGCCCTAAATTCTAAGATGTAGTGAGAAATCAACCTTTACTTGACCTAAATGACAATGAGTTGCCTAGTGTTTATGAGCAAAGCGAAGCCTTCTTTAAGGAAAAGCAGAGCATTGAAAACAGTAAAGGAAGAGACAAAGATTTCATGCATGAGAAAAATCAGGCAAACCCACATCACATTGAGCTCTGCTGACTGAAGTCTGCAAGACTCAGTGTATGGATTCAGGAATCCATTCACCTACATTTCCTCATGGGACTAGCTCTCATCCTTCTCTTGTACAAGTGCGTAGATTGCATGTAGCTCTGTTACACAAGCAGTGTACCAAAGACAGGATTAGTCCTGATGGCTGGTTAAATGTTCAGTTTACAAAGGATTAAAAAAAGAACAGCAAGAAAAAATGCTTTTTTCTTTTCAAAACTTGGACAGTGTAAAAGAAAAAGCTTTCAAAACAATTTTGAATTGTTGCAATGAACATGTCTTTCCTCAAGTGAGCAATTTGGTCTGGGTCAGAATCCAAAGTCCAGGGGTTGGAAACTTGGTGCTCAACCCGAGCACCTCTCACTGATTCCCACTGCGAGAACTCATGACTCCCAAGCTTGCCTGAAACTCCTGATTCCCAAGCTTGCCTGACCTGAGCTGGTACTGCAGTAGGCAGACATATCAGCATTTTGGGTCCTGAAAGCAGAAGAACTGTGAAAGCATGGTGCTGCATGCATGTAAATTTGCTTGGCTGTGATTTAGGGTTTATTAACTTGGATGCAGCTTTAGGCTAAGACCGGTCTGCTTTTGATTCCACAAGTGTGGTCAGGGCAGCTCTGCCTTTCATCCTACATGGCTATGTTTTAAGATTCTTCATCTGTAAAAATAAAGATCTTATTCTATGGCTATCATCCCAACAACCCTGTGAGGACTGATTTCTGCAATGCCCCAAATAAATGCCATGGATGTCGTGGTTTAATCTGGCAGGCAGCTAAATACCATGCAGCTGCTCGCTCACTACCCCTGCCCCCTCAGTGGGATGGGGAGAGAATTGGAAGGGTAAGAGTGAGAAAAACTCGTGGGTTGAGATAAAGACAGTTTAATAGAACAGAAGAGGGAAAATAATAATAATAATAATGATAGAACATACAAAATGAGTGATACACAATGCAATTCTCACCACCCGCGCTGACCGATAACCAAGTAGCGATCGGTACTTCCTGGATCACGCCTACCATTCATATACTGAGCATGACGTCACATGGTATGGAATACCCCATTAGCCAGCTGGGCTGGCTGTCCCGATTATGTTCCCTCCCATCTTGTGTACCTAGCTCAGTCAGTAGGCACGGGAGCTGTCCTTGGACTAGGAGGGCACTTAGCAACAACTGAAAACATCAGTGTGTTATCAACATTCTCCTCATACTAAATCCAAAACACAGCACTAGGAAGAAATTTAACCCTATCCCAGCCGAAACTAGGACTATGGATTACTCATAAAGACACTTGCAGCCAAATTCTGAATGGTACTTACTATCTTTTTACTACTGTCGTCATTCTTCTGGATCCTACTTCTTTGTCTGTACTATGCTCCAATGAGGCAATAGCAGTTTCAGAAATGAAATGCTTTGATAAATCTCAGAGCAGTCTCAAAATAAAACAGGAAGAAACCCACATAGCAGACATGAATTCAGAAGGCTTGCCATAGTTATGAAATTCAACCAAACTGATTATACAACCAGTGTCTGGATTTTGTCCCCACATGGGACACAATGGTTAATAAGTTAAAGAGTGGGGTTGCCATTCACAGAGACTTCAACAAGTTGGAGAAATGAGCTGACAGGAATCCCACAAAGTTCAACAAGGATAAATACAAAGCCTTTCACCTAGGATGAAAGAGCTTCATGCTTCACTACAGGTTGAGCACAGCTGGGGAGAAGCTTTGCAGAGAAAAACAAGTAGTTAAACTGAAGACCACCAACTCTCAACTGCCTTTGTGCCTCAGTTTTATAAAATGGGGATGATAATATCCCCTCAAATTTCAGGAATTTTGAGAGGATTTACTAATGCTTAAGATGCATTCAAGTTCTATAAAGGTGTGCATCATCTGTCTTCAAACCAACATTTGAATATTATTCAATAATTAATTAAAACATACACCCTGAGGGGGAAAAAAAAAAAAAGAGAGAAAAATACTGAATATTTGCTCATGAAGCATGCACCATCCATCCTGTTCACCTGATAAAGGGCTGAAGAAAGAAAGGAAAACAGGACAGGGGGTTAGCCTATAGTTAGGTTCTCCCTCTTAACAGAAGACTATGGGAAAACCAGAGAAGGGACAAAATGTGTAAAGGCAACCTTGATCCAGCTAAGTTTTGAGCACCTGACTTTGCAACATCAAAGATGTTCTTTTGGTGCAGTAAGAAACAAAAAATTTTGAACCAACTGGCAAGAAACAACTAATTAGGCCATGGCAGTCTAGTCAGTGGGATCATGCTTCTCAATGAGATTCATTTCACGTGCAGTAGATGCCAAAACACTCCTCAAGGTTCACATATAAAAATTAACATTTTTGATACAAAGTTAGACTATTTCATCTAAGTTCACGTTTATCATGCCCAGCCTTCATATCAGATCTTATAATGCCTTTCCAGTTCACATTTTTGATTGCGATGAATCTAACAAATGTAGGTTGCACTCACCTTGAGGAAAGATAGGGCCAAATTCCAACACTATGGTACAGATAAGGAAAGATAAAAAATAAATTTAATTTCCTGTCAACTTGTTTTTCTCTGGGCCCTTTGATCTTACTTTGTGCTGAATACTGATAATACCCTGCATTCTGTTATGTAATTATACCTGTGTTGTCCTCATTGATTGAGCATGACAATTGCAGGCAACTATGCAAGACTGAACCACTCTATCTCTACCTCAGTTTTGCACTGAACCTGTTGGTCAAACAGAGGTAGCTGACACAGAAACTTCTTTTTCTTTGGATAGGTAACAGGTGCTTTAAAATTGTTACACAAAAAGGCTAAGTTCGCCTGACCTTAAAATCAGAAATAAAGATAAGAAACCTCACAGAAAAGTCCACATTTGGACAACCTAAAGAACAGTTTTTCTCCCCATCAATGTTCCTGCTGCTGTGGAGAACATTATCTGTGTCAGAAAAAAAGGAAAAAATAAGAAACTAGTTGTCTTGAGAAGTTAAGGTAGAAGGTTTGACATTACATAAAGATGTGCTACAGTTCATTTCATTGGCTAATATGTGACAAACAAACCTTCTCTAGTGCACATTTCAAGACAAAAGGTCCCTAACTAAGCCCATTTGAGATTCAGAGATACCAAGGTATTAACAAACATCTTGTAAAAATGTTAATTAATCCAAGCTTCCTGAGCCCTTAAAATATAATACCATAAATTCCAGATAAGCACTTCCAGTCTTAAGCAAATTGTTTTCCCTGCCTCTGAGTAGTAGCTGTAACTTCAATCTCCAGTAGGCCCTCTGTGGGGATGGATAACATACTCTAAGGAAGGCAGTACTCTAAAACAAATGTGAGAAAAAAAACATACAAACATCTTCGAATACACAAGAGATGTAAACCTCCTGTTTACATATAACTTACTTTTCAGTGTTTTCTCATCCTGTCATCCTGAATAAATTCAGAGCAAACTTTTCCTGTCAATTCACAGCCCCACACTCAAGCGAGCTCTGGGACCAGCAGAGAATTTCCTTATAGCTAGAAGGAAGAGAAGAAGATATTCAGTAACATAATTTTGCCAGCAAAAACAGAGTTTCAACACAGATTAGACTGAATTATGCCTTGTAGACACAGCCCTGCATGAGGGCTGATCCAGGGACGTGTGGTCCCAGCCACAGTCCTCAGGGCCCCATGCCCTAGAGAAGCACATTACCAAAAAGGACACACTATAGCATACCTTATCCCAGCACAAACAGTGCAAAGGAAGGCCTTTTCCACTCACCCCTGCTCCTCTGTCTGCCCCCACAATTTTAAGATATGTCTCTTTTCCAACCAAATCTTTCTATCACTCAGTATGGTGACTTTGCAGTGAGATACATCACTCCAGCATCTCTAAAAGAGGGTCTCCCCTCTTAGGACTGCAGAACATTCATTGTCCTCGGATGATGTCCAGCCTCCAAGAGAGTGTTTGCATTCTTATTTGTAACCATCACCACCTTTACTACACTGTATTTTACTAGTTGTGCATGGAGAAGTTAAAAAGGATTCCCACATACTATCCTGAAACATGAGATTTGATTATAAACCTAATAAAAAGCTGCCAGTGTCAGGAGCAACAGATGCAATCCTGCTCACTTCACAATCCTCTAAGTAAGGGAATGACTATGGAATTAATGGATTTAAGAGTATGAGATACAAAAACCAGCATGGATCAACATATTCTGCAATCTGCTGCTTTCCTTCTCAGCCCAGCACAAATCGGAGGATCTCTAACTGAAGAGACTGATTAAGAGCATCTCTGATTAAGACGCCTCCAAGTTGCAATGAGCCCTTCATACACTCTTTCAGCTGCCTCTTTCCTCGCTACATCTTATCTGAAGGTTGAATCTGATTACCAACTCAATTTCCAGTCTTGGGACTTGTTAGGCCTTTCTCAGCAAAGCTGAAAAAACCTGTCGTCATAGCCTTGAAGATTTCCAAACCTCTACTGACCCAGACCCTGAGCAACCTGATCCAGTTTTGAGATGAGTCCCACTTTAAGAAGAAGGCTGGACTACATAACTTTCCAAGATCTCTTCCACCTTAAATTAATCCTATGATTTTATACTTCTATTTTTAACAGATGCATCTTCTCGTCTTTCCTTTGTTACAGATAGCAAAAGTTCCATTTTATTCAAGATCACCAGCTGGGAAGGAAACATCCACTTCTTCCAAACACAAGTTGGAAATATCTACTGAGTTTTGTTGCCCCATTTAAAAAAAAAAAGAAAAAAACTTCTGTAATTTTACCGTCTACATCTGACCTGTATGACCTGGAATTTGGCTGGAATAGTTTTAAGCAAATAAAACAACCCTATCATTTTTAGGAACTCTGAAGAGGTTTCTGACTATTTGAGATGTCAGCCATGTTGAAATCAAACCTAATGACAGTCATTCTTCCTATATATTGCAAATAGATGTGTAAGGAGTACTTTGTTGTTTTCAGGTGAATCTGATGATATGTAAGAGCTATCCATGGACATTTCATTCTTAATTACGTGTAATAGTATCTTTGATACTATTGATACTTTGATGCCCTCTTTTGTTGTTTTTTCATCCTAATTCAACATAGTTTAACTAATGCTTTTAAATGTCCCATCAGTAAGAACCAACCAAACACCTTTCAGTAAAATCAACCATAATGTATTTCCTTAAAAACAGCATCACTAACTTTACAACTTTATTCATTACACAGATCTTTTTTCTTATATTTCTTATATAAATATATCCACAAAACAATTTTAAATGTTATGATACGATACCACAACTGCCCAGTTATCCGCATTGACTTTCAGGGTTGGTTCAAAGCCCACTTTAATCACACAGGGACTGAATTCCTTACTACTATGGTGGAGGTTTTCAGAGCACGCAAGGCCATTCTTCCTATGTCACAGAGGACCTCATGTTCCTACAAAACAAGATTTCTTGCTGTAAAAAGGCATAAAACACTATTTGCCTACAGTGGTTTCTGGATCTTCCCTCTTCTTCTTTCTCTGTTGGTCTTTCCTGATGAGCAAGCCAAATTT
Organism: Calonectris borealis; assembly: GCF_964195595.1. Taxonomy (NCBI): domain Eukaryota; kingdom Metazoa; phylum Chordata; class Aves; order Procellariiformes; family Procellariidae; genus Calonectris; species Calonectris borealis. Next base: position 22,619,300 of record NC_134352.1, read on the forward strand.
TCAAGATCATCTGGTTGTTTCTCCCTTTTAGTCCCATCCGTTCTAGTGCAATCCTTCAGCACCTCTGGAATACTACTTGATGAGGTCTCACACAAGCTGCATCTAAAGCAATTCTTCCTGCCAACATCAGAAGGTTATCTCTTCTTTTGAGGGGATTTTCTTTTTTTTTTGTTGTTCCTGGAAGGCAACAGTTTTCCCTGGTCTCTTTCTCTACTTTGCACAATATCCTGTCCTCTCTTTTAGTATGGAGTTCCTCAGGAGAACAGTCTTTGACCAGTTCTGGAAACCCTCTTTGTTTGGTTGAGGTCTGTCAAGTTTAATATTGTTAGTAGCTTTTAGTTAATTATTGCGCTGACACTTTACACTCCTACCATCTTGTTTATTTCAGTGATGCAATTACCTCATTTTAAACAGGACACTCAGTGGAGCTGTGCAGAGTGGACAGAGGCACTCAGGATAAAACTTCAGCAGCAGAAGTGCTTCACAGAATAGAAAAACATTAACAGGAAGAAAAAAATTTGCCCTTTCTTCAGAAGCCAACTGGTAGAATGCAACTTTAATACTAAAATGCAATAGAATCTCATATGCTCTGTTAATTTCAAATTAAACTTGAACAGTATGATACCACTTTTACTGCAACAAATTTAGAATATATTTCAGGTTATTGAACTAAATTCTAATGATCACGCAGCTCTCCTTCAGATACTATAACAAGAGTTTAAATATGACAAATAAAATGAATTAATTTTAAAAATCTAAGAATAGACTTAAATATTAAAACCCAGCAAACAGCATGCAAACTGACATAGCCTGAAATAAGGATTCAGAATATTGCAGTGATTATTCCTATCTTCTGAAACACTATAGTCAAAGTAAAAGGAAAGGGAAGGAGTTATTGTCTTTCTTTTTAAATGTAGAAGAGTCTAAAGGGTCATGTACTTACTTGTTTTAAGTAGAACAGTAAAAGAACCTCTTTTCTACTTCAGAAATATAAGCAATGACAATTTATATTAAATGCTGTTCATGGAGTTATACAAAGAGTCAAATCCCATGACTGTGAGCTTTCTCAGTCATTAACTGAGAAAGCAAAGATGGTGAATTTAAGAGTCATCTTCCAAAATTTCAAGTCAATTTTTTCAGACAAACAATATTTTCATGAAGACTATAACACAATCTCCTTTCCTCTCGATGTCTTGGGTCGCTGTGATGTTAAGCTTGATATTGCTTTTACTCTTGGACCAGCAGAACCAGACATAACATATTCCAGGGGAGAGAAAAGCATAAGCAAAGGCGTAAGGAAAAAGGACCTTCTCAGCACCTCTCTTCAAAAGCTCCATCTTCCCACATCAACTACATTCTCATTCCCTGGACAAATACTTATGTCATAAATGAGTGGTTTAGAGGCTGCTTAAAGAATCACCGTCAAAGAAATTAGCAGAAAGTGATTTTAATAGAGATTTATAAAGGTGCGACCTAATAGAATTCAATGGCAATGTTCACTCTATTACTTATTACATGGATGAAACATATAAAGGAAAATCATCTAAGGGTTTATATTTCAGGGACTATATGTGGTTGGCAGCAGTCTAGGTTTCATTCACAATTTAGCAACACCTAATTATCAACTAATCATTTACAAACTTTAGTAACACTTAATCATTAACTAATCCAATATTTGCAAAGTGAGTTAGTAAGTCTACTACAATCACAACTTAATTCCAGATTATGCTTACTATTAGTTCACACACACAGAGAAACATATATATATATAAAAATATACAGAAGGTATACCTGTTAAAAATTCCCCTCAATTTCAGTGAAGAAATATTCACATCCAATGTCTAGGCATTCCCTCTCAACGGGCGAACGGTTGAGCTTCGAAAGGGACTCACCCAGCAGCAGTCCTCCGAATATCGCAGGCCTGAAAGATCGCAAGCTCTGAGAGGCTCCCACTCAGAGGGAGATGCTGGGTGCAGCCGCTGCGGTCCAGGAGAGCTCAAAGGGCCTCACTTAGGACCGCCGTTTACAGGTTCGCAAGTGTCGTGGTTTAACCTGGCAGCAGCCAAATACCACGCAGCCGCTCACTCACTCCCCCCACCCCCAGCGGGACGGGGAGAGAATCGGAAGGGTAAGAGTGAGAAAAACTCGTGGGTTGAGATAAAGACAGTTTAATAGGGAAAGCAAAAGCCACGCACGCAAGCAAAGCAAAACAAGGAATTCATTCACCACTTCCCATCGGCAGGCAGGTGTTCAGCCACCTCCAGGAAGGCAGGGCTCCATCACGCGTAATGGTTACTTGGGAAGACAAACGCCATCACTCCGAACGCCCCCCTCCTTCTTCTTCACCCAGCCTTATATGCTGAGCATGACGTCATATGGTATGGAATAGCCTATTGGCCAGCTGGGCCAACCGCCCTGGCCGCGCTCCCTCCCAGCCCCCTGCACATCTGGCAGGGCATGGGAAGATGAAAAGTCCTTGACTAGCGTAAACAATACCTAGCAACAACCAAAACATCAGCGTGTCATCAACATTATTCTCACACTACATCCAAAACACAGCACTATACCAGTTAATAGGAAGAAAATCGACTCCATCCCAGCCAAAACCAGGACAGCAAGATGGTTGGCTTTAGTCATCCGTAAATTTCCGTCCTGGCCACAGGCCCAGGTGGTAATTACTAAAAAATTCCCAAGGTTTCGGTGTTGTTCTACTGGACGCCTGGGCCAGGCAGTAGGAGTATGTTCCCAGCCTCAGCTACGCAGAGTTTCTGATACAGTCAAGGAGCGCTCAACTGCCAGACTCAATACACCAAGGCCGAGGTTTCATGGAAATTTCCGAGATCAACAAGCGGCCCAGATCAACAAGTGGCCCAGGGAAGAAAGGGGGGGTATGAATGCACTACCACAACTACCCAGTCCCTGCATCCCCAACCTGATGGAGCATCACTGAGGATGCAGAGAGCTTGGGCCAGAGTTGAGGTACTCCCGCCATGAAGAGGAAAGAAGAGACCAGGTCAGGAAGCCTGGGAACAGGCCCTGAATTAAACACTAGCAGCTTCTGCTGCCAGCAATGGAACAGAAGGAGGATTTGTGGTGTCTTGGGTCACACAGGTATAAGCCAACATATTCCTTGACATCCAGAGTACAAAACTGGCAGCAGACATCAACTGTTAAGGCAGCATAGGCTGCTCTTCCTCTTCTCTTCCAGTACAGATCAAGCAGACATCAGGACCATGCCTGGTCCAGGCATTCTACAGCCAAAGACAACTGCCTATCTTAACTGTAGCTAAAGCCAGTTCTGCACAATCTCCAAATTTAGTAGCTTTCTCTCCACTTCCAAAATAAAATAAAAGGAAATATTTTAAAAAGTGAAAAAAACCAGACATAAGACCTTAATTTTACATTTAAAAAGCAAACTAGAAGACAAACTAGGAAAAAACTGGTTCAGGTGACCTTCATATATCATACTGTTGTTTTTTTTCCTCTCAGTAGACACTCTTTACAACAGACTATATGAGAATGTTTAGCACATTAATGGATTGCTGCTTTATAAACCAGGAAGCAAGTTATTTTTAATAGGCTAAACAATTAACCTTGAAGAACATTTCATGCTTCCAAGCCTAAACAAATTAATGTCTGATCTTGCTTTTGATGAAAATATATATGCAATGTCATTCTTCTGATATAAAGCTTACCCCCACATCAAGGATTCAAACTCTTGCTGTTGTACTTTACTGTATCTGAAAGCAGAAGTTAAATATATATAAATCCAGGAATCTATATACATGTAAAGCCTTCTAGTTATAAGAAATTTAGTCTGAATGGAGTTCCAGTCCTGAAGGACACGAAATTGTTACAGCTGACACCAGTTGACACTTCCTAAATTTTAAGGTACTATTCTACTCGTAGGTGAATTCTGAATTTTGAAAACATCCTTTAGAGAAATCTGAGCTTCTGACTCTGTGTGGAAATGAACTGTACATAGGTTTTTTTGTTATGGTGAAGGGGTTTCCTGAATTTCCTAATTACCAGAAATGGGTTTGTATGGTGACATTTGGATAGGATTGCATCCAAATTTCAAAATTCCTAAAATTTGTATTTTATTATTATGGCTACAAGAAGCCCACATTATACCTCCATAACTGTGCCACGTGGAACAGAACATAAAATGTTGTACAGGTTTTACTTTTTAACAGAAGCACAACTCCATATCCACTAAAACCTCTTATTCCTAAATTTACCTTCTAACTTCCAGAAGTTAAAATTTCCAGACTTTTTTTGTCCTCTTCTGACCTGTTAAAAATTGCTCTCTGTCATCCTGAGAACATCAGTCTTGCAGACACCATGACTGTTTCATGACAACAGCTTTTAGTACATATTACATTATTCTCACAGTAATAAATTTTGTATAAATAATTAATTCATTTCATTTAGGTTGCCTTCTATTATACATAGGCCCCAGTTTTCTGAGAGCTATTTAGGGTAAGAGTTAAACCCAACCTCATGACATTTATGTTATGAACTTAGAATGCAAGACCATTTAAAAACAAATATTCCAGAATCACATGGGGCCATGGCTATAAAAGCTTGACAAAACAAACTAGGGAACAAGTTCTCTCTCCTATAATTGCTTACTCATACTTTACTCAGTTCTTTCTCCTTCTTCATGGCTCTCTTATTCCACCACACCGCAGAAACAAATGCAGACCCTCTGGTGCTGAATTAACTTGTTGTTGTCATTCTCCTTTTGGGAAGAAGTCTATTATCTAAAAAAAAATAAATGTAAGATTTTAAAATAAAACACATGGTTTCTTCTTGGTTTTCTTCACAGTGGATTCTCCTGGGAAGCAATCTATGCTTGCTTTTAAACTCTGTTGACAGAAATATTTTGTAGTTTAACACATCCTTCATTCTTTATCTTAAGTGAAGTTCCAAATCAACTATAATCAGGGATGAAGCTTCAGACCCTAAAAATTCCTCATGCATCCCTAAACTTCAAGCAAACCCAGATCTTGGTTTCACTTTGAACTCTTAAGTCAACTTCTGTGAAAAGTTTGGGTCCAACCACAATTTCTAGACATTTACAAATATGGAAACATACATAAATACAGAGTAAACTCACTGTCATCGTAGACTAGAAAGGGAAGATGAATAACCTTATACTGTCTCCTTATAAGGAGTAGTTTAAAAAAGCTAATATTCAGGAAATTTCATCTGAAAACATAATGCATTGTAAACCAATTCCTAGGATAAGCCCTTCTTGCATGTGACAATGAGAGTCTGGGGAAACCAAGATCTTTTGGATTTCCAGAGTTCAGAGCACAGCCTTTAGTATGGGAAGGAATACAAGGAAAACTAGCAAATTCCTCTTGAGCTAGGAAAGAGAATCTGTTACACAGTGGAGAGCCAGTGCTAATGCACAAGAGCCCACCTGCCTCATTGAACCTGTACCTGCTGTTCCTGATGTCCTCCAAGAATCATCAGACCAATGTATAAATATGGGTTTGATAGGATTCGGATGGAGATGGGCTGAGGATATGGAAGTTGGGTTTTCCTTGAGCAGAGGTTGTTTATAATCCAAGTGAATGCGTTTCACAGATCCTTTCCTTGCCTGGAGCTCAGAGAACATGAACCTGTTACAGTCCTGTCAAAATGATGTTTGCTCAAGTAAGAGCAGCTCATTTTAGCTCTGAATATTTTCCAGTTCAGTCCCCAGTGCATTAATCAAGATGGTGGCCGTCACAGCTGCAGCATCTCCAATTTCAACTCGCAGCACCAACAATACAAATCTCTTTGCCAAGGGAGACCTCTTGGTGTGTTCTCTCCTAGAATCACCCAGCCCCCGAAACTTTCACTGAGGGAAGTGCAAACTGCCACTTGCTTTTATTCTAATATGGCTATAAGCCTCCAGGCAGTTTCCCAGAAGCTGCACTGAAGCAATGTCCTCTCATCAGCTTGCAATACAAATGGATGAGTGTGATGAGCAAGGATTGCGATTTTTCATTGACATGCCGATCTCACAGTGCTGAGGAACCCACGAAGGCACTCCCCGGCCCACTACTCCTCTCACACCGCATATTTCTTCTGACCTGAAATTCCCACTTTCCATTCACTGCAGCTTGCTTTATTCAAATACAACACCCACCCACCAGCCTCTTCCAGATCATGTGCTCTGCAGCCATAAGGCCACTTTCAGCATAAAAAGGGATGGAGGAAAGCTATCTGGGACTCTTTCCATCATTCTGGATCTACCATGAAAAAGGTCAATATGTTACTGAGAATTATCATTGCCAATTAGCAGTAAATAACCAAATTTAAAACATAAAAAAGAATATCAGAAGGATAAAGCCACCAAATTGAAAAATCGGCTTTTCATTGCACTGATAAAGAATGAATTAAGAAAAATAAAAAAAGCAAATCTACAGGGCAGAAATTAGAATGCCTTATGCAAGAAATCTTTACAGTCCCTTCCTCATGTAGGCAAAGCAGATGTTTCTAGAGGTCCTGACTGATGTCACCTTTCAAGTTCATCTGTCAATAACACAGAGTCTCCTCAACTGGTCTCAAAACTCAAAAACACTGACTTAGGTGGAATCCTTTCCAGAAAGCACAAGATGTGTTACAGCATACAAAACACCATGTTCACCACAGCATCTTTCAGTCATAGCTATAACACAAAAAATCTGTGACTAAACTGCCCTATGGACATTCATATTTTACCACTAGACTTTAACAAATTCATTTATTTTCTTTTCTTGTGGGATCACTCTTTCGGGGGAGAAACAGTCCTGTGAAATATTTATTAAGAAGCTGGGGCCTTGTGTGCTGGAGGAAATATTCATTTTGCCGTAGGAGACCTGAGGTAGAGCTATTTCATGACAGAATACAAAGCAAGTGCATGAAAAAAAAAAAGGGCATTTAGATCTTAAAGGTCAAATTTCACAGTCTTACCCAGATATTTCAAATTCCTTTGTAGGATTGTAACTTGAAAATACACTCTTTGAATCAAAACAAATGTGTGTAAGTAGAATATTACTAGATAAACAATCTTCACTCTGAAGAAAAGGGAGAAAGTCTCATTACAGCAAATGAACAGGTGGAAGGTTGTGGGGGAGCAGGAGGGTGTAGGGATGTTTCCTGAAGACAGCAAGTTTAAAAATGCCACGTTATCTGTTGATCAAATGCCAGCTGCTAGCTGGAACAGAACATGGAGAAGGTGCATGTTCCAACCACAGCCACTTAGCCCGGCTTCAATTAGATCACAGAAGAATGAAATACTGAGTCCTCAGTGTTTGTTTCAGTTTCAAGAAAAATGTTGACATGTTACTGAAGTATTACCCTGTTAATATGCAACTAATTCATCCTTACAGCAGCTCCGTATTATTATTCCAATTTAAAGGAAAACAAAACAGACATAGATCAGAATAAATTATTTACCAAAATTACATAAGACCAGTGACAAAGACAGCATTAGGCTTCCTATTAGCTCTAGGTTCAATACACTTGGTATATCAGACAAAAACTTGTTAAAATGTTCACTTTTTCTATTAGTTCATGTAGGTATGATTTGAATACCGTACCTTGAAATCAAACCTTACATTCTATACAGTCTTTGAAAATCAACAGCCATAAACCTATGTTTCCAAAAAGTCACAATCACAGTGAAATTTGAAGCAGTAGGAACAGCTGCCCTTGAAAATTCAGAGCACTGCAGCATTTTTTCTCTTCTTTTTTCTTTTGTTTGGTATAAACGGTACATGGCTTAGTATCTTTGCCATATGACCAAGAAGCAATTATAAGACAAAATTTTCATACCAGGGTTTTGTCACCACCAAAGCACTTGTAAATTAATTGTGCTACCAGAAGTTTCCACAAAGGAATTCCTGCCCTGTAATCAAGGGGCATCCAGGTTTTCTGCAAGAAACATGCGAGAGTAATGCTGGGGTATGGAGCGTTGAAAGTAAATAGAGAAAGTACACCTCATCCAGCCATCTCCTCATCAGGACTTCTGCATCTATGAGTCCCTTAGGGCAAATAAATGTCACACAGACATCCCCCTCCTAAGGGACTAGCAAAATGTCAGAAGTTCAGAACGCCTATGACATCATCATTTTGCACAGCATTTTATACAGAAACAAAGGATCCTAACCAAAGAAATCTGCAATCTGCAAAGCTGTCAGGGCAACGAAAATTTGCCAGTGTGAACAAAGTCGTGCGATCAACCTATGCACATTGGGTAACAGCACAGGAGTGTGCCCAGTGCATGTTTCATGCGACCCCAGTACAGCTGCAGACTTTCGCTGTCCTATCTACTCTAGACAACAGGGGGAGTAAAAGAAAAAAAGCGCAGGGCCAGCAAGGCTCTTCTGGGTGGGTTCCCATGGCTGCCCCAGGGTTAGGCAGCCTTCATGGTTGCCAAGGTGGTTGAGCTGTCAGGGAGACATCTCATGGTGGACGGCTATGACAGTGACTGGCACATCCTGGGCTTTCCCGGCCAGAAAGGGGCTGGAAGAGCCCCTCCTCTGGAGCCACATTGGCATCTGTTGGGATGCACTCTGTAATGCTTCTAGTGCATACATAAGCCATATGTACCGTAGCTATTTTTGGAGCCCGGTGCTTAGAGTTAATGATTGCTCATGCCACATTTGTCAATGGCTATATTTGTGATTTTGATAGTTCTCTCCCTCCGAAGCAAGGCTGCCTTCCCCATCTGTCGTGTACAAGTATTGTGAAGCAGAAGGTTTTTGTTTTCTCTGCATATTTTTAATTGAAAAAATGCAAGTAAACATCACATATGGATATGTTGAGACTTAGGCCTTCATATTCATTTCTATAGCAACACACTGATTTTGCATTCAGCGGGTGTGTAACACAAAATAGAACAGCAACAGTTACTCAATCATAAGCAAACCAGAATTTACAAGAGCTAATGAGAAAGGGTTTTTTCTTCCCAAATTGGATTCACTGAGGGTATATTTATGTGGTATATTCTGTGAAACTCAACCCTCCCACACTTTGAGCTGTTCTGCCCAAACCATCCAAAAGCTGCACAGCTACAGTTGGTACAGCAATGAGCCCGACTTGTGAGCCTTGCTTGAGAGGCAGGACATACTTGTTCAGACTCAACACACTATGGGTTTCAGTTGCCTCAGCACGCTGGCTGAGCAGTTTGGCATCTGCCCAGGCTGAGGTATGTGGGAACTTTCTGCAAGAGGCTCCTTTACCAACTACCAGAACTAGTGAACTGGAGAGCAGTTCACTCAAAAATAAAAGATAGGGATCTTGTTTTCACATGTAAAGATTGATACTTCCTGCAAAATAGACTGAAATATCCCAAAATTACTATAAATGCAATGACCTGCTGCTGTTCTATGTTTTATCTCATTCTCAGAAAATCTTAAAAGAATTTAACAAAACTCTACCAAGAACCAGAGGACTCTTCAATAGCAGCTACATGCTCTTGAACCATGTGCCCCCTGCTTCCCTTTGGAACAATATGTTTTTACCATATAGCCCTTGAACTATGCAACTATACAGGATAATTTAAAATAAATAAACAGAGGAGAGAGGTCCAATTCCACTATATTTATGAGGACCTCACTGTGATTTCTGTTACATTCTTACAAAGTCCTAGGAATTTGTTCAAATTATATTTCCTGTGTTTTTGGGGAGAAACATCAGGAGATACATTCTTTCAAGGTTCTGTCTATAATCGCATGTACTGCTCTGAAGCATGGGGCCATTCAGAACATTGGGAACTCTAGGTTACTTTCAGTAGAGGCTAGGCAGAACAGAAGGATCATGCACCCCACTGACAACAACCATGTCGATATGACCCACTATGATCTTGTGGCTTTTCTGTCAAGCTTCTGCTAGTGGTAAACAGTGCAACACATGGCCATGTTTGCTCCAGCTGAGCGCTATGCTATGCGCTCAGCCTTGCATCACTTCATTGCTAGGCACGGTGCCATCTAAGCATCACCTGGTCAATTCTTTGGTAGAGGTAGTGGAGAAAAGAAACTTTTGCATTTCCATATTGAGACCAAATTTTCAAAGTCACAGAACTTGAAGATTCATCTGGGCTCAAACATGTCTACTCACAATTTACAGTGGAAAATTGGAACAAATAGTCAGTCTGCAGCTACAGAGCTATGTACAGAAGGCAGTGTTTTCTGTTTGCCAAAACCTAAATGTAATTCAAAGTCAATCACTGTATGACTTTTCACCTCTAGAAACACCTCCTTTAACTTCTAGACACAATCTATTTCATATGTGGAAATCAAAAATGATCTAACAATTTTCTGTTATTTTTATTCCCACATTTTCTAATAAACATTTTAAATATCCAGTGGCATTTTTTCAGGGTATTAGTCCTTGCTTTCACATTAGATGCTTGTTTTGTTTTACTGGATAGTTAAAATTACTGAATGTTGGACCAGCAGAAGAAGCTACTTGATGCTCTAGGGCTTCCAGAAATATTTGTCAAGACTGTTATACAAACGCTCCCATAGCATCTGAGTGGGCAAAACAAGCATAGGGCTCAGCTGGAGCAAACATGACCATGTGTTGCACTGTTTACCACTAGCAGAAGCTTGACAGAAAATCCACAAGGTCATAGTGCGTCGTATCGACACGGTTATTGTCAGTGTGGTGCATGATCCTTCTGTTCTGCTTAGCGTCTGTGTTCAGTGGGGACACAACACTTCAAGAACAGTGTGACTCAACTAAGAAGAGGCCAGACAAGTCCAAAAAAAGGTGATTAGAGATTCAAATACATAAAAAAGACAAGATCAAAATATGTAATGAATTGGGTTCCTGTGGTTGAGAAAGGACTGAAAAGAGAGCTGAAAATGGTCTGCAGCTATGCAAAGAGTTTCAGCAAAGAAGGAAGGAATCTTTTTCAGATCTTCTTTATGTAGGACACAAAATGAAAGATTCTTCTCAGAGGTTACAGGGTTTTCTATATCCTATTCTTAGCTACTCAACTCACTCCTTTTACCCCATAGGGACTCTAGGCATCTAACTTTCATCTTGTTCCTTGTAGTAGATAGATGAACACAGAAAAGTTACAGCCTACAAAGGCAGCTTTAAGGCACTTAGCACTAATTCCTCAGGGAGAACCTAAGTTGATTCTCAACTTTACAAATAACATTATAAAATAATAAATATTATGAAATAATACAAATGTAAATGTTAGCCAGTTTATTTCAGGGAGAAACAGTAATTCGTATTTTGAAAGTGACTAACATATCAAGTTACTACTTTTCATTTTATGATATCTAACACAGTGATGCCCTTAGTTGACAATTCTGATTAAGAACAGTTGTCACATATGAATGAGAGCTACATCTGCTGTCACTGAATCAAGAAAAATATCAAGTCTCTAAAAGGTGCTTTTTTCCCTTAGCAGCAAAAACCTTCACATTTTAAACGTTTATGAGCAGTTAGAAAAACTGTTCTGACATGTAAAATAAAACACAAATTTTTAAAAAGTGTAATTATCTTTTATTATTTCAGAATCCAGATCAAAGCAATTAACATTACTAAATGGCTGAAGAGAAGATTTAAAGAGGGATCACAAGTAAACTATGGACTAAGCTCATCCTTACTAGATCTTACAGGGTTCTCTAAAGCAGTGGTCCTACTTCCAAAAGATTGGCTATTCTGGGAAAAGCAAATCTCATGTTACAAGGCTTAAATTCAGCCAGCACACCTCTTGAGTGCTTGACTGCAACCTGAAAAGGGTTGAAAAGCCTTGATCTAATTGGTCTACTAAGGGCGTACTCAAAGCCAGTGGTGCGGACTGCAGGCTTAGAAGTGCCACCTCAAGTATGCACGGAGCCTGCCCCATCCAGGCCATGCAGCCAGGACCTCCTGCCTGCTCAGGCATGCCCTTCCTTCCTGCAGGCTGTCAGCACTGAGCAAATACAAGGGGACTTGGTACTCCTTAGGTAAGAATACTGCTGAACAATATTCAAGCCTTACTTTATTCAGAACAAACTGTGTCAAACCAACTTACCCTCCATCATTGTTTTGTCTCGGCAGGTAGATCTAGATGTGACATACCTTAACTTTAGATAGGATTTAACATAGACTTACATGGTATTCTCAGAACCAAATTGAGAATAGAAATGTGGTCAAGATAAACTTACTGAAAAGGGTGATCAGAGGTGAAAAGGGAACTCAGAGTAATTGACCAGTGGCGCACTGTCAAATAAGGAGGACACATCAAATGTGTCCCTGCAAAAACCTGTCCTGAGTGCAATTACTTTATACCACTATCAGTCATACAGAGCAGAAAGCATTTTATGGACAGATCTGTGGATGACTCAAAGCTTGAGGGGTTACGATGATTGTGCAGAAAAGGAGTAGGATTCAAAATTATCTTGATAAATTGGAGAAATTATTTTAAATCAGTAAGATTGAAGTGCACAGTAAAGTGGAAAGTAGTACATATATGGAGGAACAATCACATGCATATACATGCAAAATCAGTTAAGCGATCTGGAATGTATCACAAACTGAAAATGAGTGAACAAGATAACAGTATGATAAAAAAGGCAAATATCATTTTCCAACATTTTGTGCAAGACACAGCAGCTGATATTCTGCTTAATTTAGTGCTGGCAAGGCATTAGCTGCAGTATTTCATCTTGTTTCCAACACAGACTTGGAGAAAGACAGATTATTTAGAGACAGTTCAGAGGAGAGCAGCAAAAGTTACAAAAAGCGGGGAAAACAGCAGCCAAGAAAAAATGCTGAAAGAAATGGGCTTAATTAGTCTACAAAGAACATGGAGACTGATCATCAAAGCAGTCTGCAAATACATAAAATATTGCAGAGACGAGAATAATGATGAAAAGTTCCCCATGTCCATTGCATGATGTGACTCAGAAAAATATTTATTTGCAAACTTAAGATAGATATTTGAGAAAGCTTTCTAATTATAAGAAATTATAATTAAAAACCTCTAGTAAGAGACATTCCTCAGAGAGACTCTTTTGGTTCTGAGAAATTGTTTGCTAAATATCTTTGAGTGAGATGACCTTAGTTTACTCATCCTTGTCTCAGAGCAAATTAATATACTCTCTGACTTCCCAAATTTCCTTCAATTAACATTTCTGATGATAAGAAAAAACAAACCCACAACAGCCGGTAAAAATGCAGAAATAGTAAATAAATACATCTAGATCATTTAGAAAACTTTATTTGTGTGGAAGAAGTTTATTGTAAAAATAAACTTAATCATTATTGAGGTAAAGCACTTAATCCTTTTTAATTTCCTCAGATATTGTAAATATGTTGCTGTAAATTATTATCTAAATGACATTTAAAGAAATATGTAAAGAGGCAAGATTTATTTTCTGTCTTTGAACAATACATCACAGGAGAGGAAAGTCCTCGCAACATCCTTTTCAGTTCTGTCAGTTCAGAACTGTGAAGAGTTAGGAGCATTTAGGAGCATACTTAACTGTAGATGTAGAATACATCTTTCCAAAAAAACCTGAAGTTCCAGGCAAGAGGAGATTTTCAACATTTCCACAAACTCAAAATTTTACATAAATATTGCTCAGGAAATGCTGAAATAGGAAGCTATCTCATTTCAGGAATACCTTGACCCTGCTGCTGCTCTGATAAATTGTCATGCAAATTTCCTCAGAAACTGCATCTGGTGGCATGCGAGTTTCCCTGACGCAAATGTCCTGGATCCAGCATCAATAATTTCAGGCCCAGAGTTTCAGGTCTGCAGCGGAGCGCCTGCAAGCCCGCAGCTGGAATGCCAGCAGCCAAACAGTGGCAGGGATTCAGCTCTTGGAGTCTCAGCTCCTCACCTTCGTGGAGAGCCAGGAAAGCCTGCCTTGGCTGGCTGTCCCAAAGCCACGGTGCCTGCCTCTTCAGCTCCAGAGTAAAGCTACAAGATAGATTTTCACAGGGCTGGGAAAAGAAGGAAAATCTGTCAGGTATTTAGACAGGTTCTTTCAGAAACCCCTTTTGGATTTTGGGGAAAATTGCTCAACAGAGGATATTTCAAAAGAGACATTTTTTGCATAAAATAATCTGTACTTTCTGATTGGATGAATTAGAGAGTAGTAAAAGTATACAGGAACATATAGAGAGAAACAAATCTGATTGTGAAATGAGTGCCCAGCATATGCTCTACTTTTCTATTTCAAATATAAGTAAAAATAAAGCAAACCTTTAGCACAACCCAAGGTAAAGGGCAGCAGCAGAACCAATTTTAGAAGTAATTGGTTTTCAAATTAAACTCACACAATCAGCATATGGATTTTGATTCCACAGGAAAAAGATACAAAGTTTGAAAAGATTCTGTCAAATACAGATGTGCACTAAGCTGAAACTCACATGCTGTATATATTTTCATCTTGAAGGTCTATTAATGGGAAGAAATGGTACAAGCCAAAATTCTGAAGTGCTGGCAGGTGGTTACTTTAAAGCCAGCTATGGATGTTTCACAAGTTAGCTTTAGCTATGCACCATTTTCTTTCAAAATAACTTCAGTGTGGAATAAAGTTTGGGAAGATTTGTACTAGCTTCCATGTTTTGCAGGAGTTAGTTATTTGAGTTTTAGACTGTAGACTGGAAATCACTACTGGAACCTTCTAAGAGCCACATCTCATTTCTCAGACCAAATTGATAGAAAAATATGTCCAAAAAAAATGATGCTAAATATCAGGCTGGATTTTGGAGGCCTATTTACTTTTGAAACCTTTATTTACTTTAAACCTAAGCCTTTTTCAAGATTCCCTCAGGGATTAGTAGGATTTTTGCATAAGTAAGAAATTTGGGAATTTGCTCAAACACAGGGCAGCTGGGGAGACAGGAGGAGAAGTAGTAATAACATTAAATTACACTAAATGAGGGTTTCTCAATAAAGGAAGGAGAAAAGCATTTGAAGGGAAAATTTGGAATGATCCAGGACATAACAAGCATTCTCACACCTGATGAGAGTTTTTCAAACTTCTTGATATTTCCATACATCCAGAAAAGATGCTATCATCATGAGGACACAACATAAGGAATGGAAGAATTCTATTTATTTGCTCATCCCTCCTTCTAGAAAGTCTCTCTGCACAGCCATCCCAAGTGAACTGCCACAAGTCTCCCTAACCTTTGTGTGTGTGAATGGCTGCAGAAATAAGGAAAGTCTGAAAGAGGCTAAAAAAGCTAGGGGGATTAATGGGTGAAAAAATCAGTGACAGGCAGAGCATACTTCAATGAGAATATAAAAATGTGACTTGTGGCATATGTGAGAGAGAATAAGGACTGAGGGGTATAAACACTGTGTGGAGGGCAGTATCCCCCCAGGTCTGAACTGAGTGGGAGTTGTTGGTGGGAGCTTTCACCTCCCTCAGCTGCCCAGGTCAGCAGCTCTTGGCTGGGACATCCCCTATGTGGAAGCAAGACATAGAAAATTTGGGAAAAGTTGTCACGGGACTTGGGAAGAGTATCCCACAGAGGTGGGAGAGAGGTTTAAGACTTAAATTTATGCCTGTTTGTATCCATGTGACTGCCATGCTTCTCTTCTGCAGGAACTAACTGAGGTTACAGCAAGTCAAGACCTAGGACTGGAGCCAGCTGTGTTTGCTCAGTAGTGTTCAGAGGAAGGACTCGTGATGCTTACCCTGACGTGCACTCACTGAAAGCTCAGGGCCCATCCCCTCTTCCCAGTGCTGTCCACAGGTTTGCTACCAATCTTTGTAACGCAAGACAAATGACTACAGCCACTGGATAGCTTTGGAGACTGAATGGTTCAACTGTGAATATGTTTGTTCCTTCAACATTGTAAGGGTAACACTGTAATATAAATATCTCCCTTAAAAAGGGGCTTCCTGGCAGACATCAACTGACCTTTTGCACCACCAAAGGCCCAGCTAGTGGAGGTATCTCCCACACAAATATCATAAATACCCATCCAGAGGAGGACCTCATCCCTTGTCTGAATGTATCAAAGACAGCATGCATTTCACTGTCCAGGACTGGGTGTAAGGAGATCTGGAGAATATAGATACAGAGGAGGTAGGTTAGAAAATACAAACAAACAAACAAACAAACAAACAAAGACGACACAAAACAAAAAAAAAAAAGAAAAAAAAAAACACTAAAAAGAAAATAAAAGAAAAAAATCAAGCTCCTGGAAAGAGCAAAGAAGCAAAGCTGCCAAAAAGCGTCCAAGCTGACCAGGTCGGTCAGGCTTTGGTCATTTTGCACTCAAGCTTCTCTTTAGCTCATCATATTTGCTGGTGTCTATTACACACTGTCTCCAGCTTTCATTTTCACTATTCTTCACATGTCATAAATTGTTTTCTCTCTGTCCTTCACCACAGCAACAGTATCTCCCCTCGTCTCTGCTGCTGTCAGATACTGGACAGACTTAGACTGTCAGGCCATGGCTTTCTCAGAGAACATTTCTGCCAATGCATTTATTCTGCACTCACTTTGGGAAGTGACAATGCTCGTGTTCCCAGCTGTGACCTCTTCTCCCCTGGAGATTTTCTACAGATTTCTCCAGGGTACAGTCTCTGCAGAGACAAGGAGTTCTGTATTGAGGAATATGTCCAAAAGCCTAAAAGGCCCTTGTGCATTTCTTATATGAATTTGGAGGCATTACTAAGTTACATCACAGTTGCTCTGGTCCTGTAGATGCAGTACTTGATTTGGGTTGGGTTTATTCAGACTTCATTAGGATGATGTGAAACAAGAGCTCAAAACTTCTTTGAATATCTCTCTCTCTCTGCCAATTTTGTTTTTCTTCTTTACTTGGTTAGGATATAAAATACATCTTAGCATAATAGTATTAGTAGAGCTACAAAGAGTCATTACACTGTTGCCAGGAAAAGATCCTTGTACTGACATCTGTATTCAGAAAGTGAACCTGACAGGAGCATCAGCCCTGCTACTGATTCCTGATGCCCAGCAACTTTCAAGTGATTTACCTCACTGCCAAGCCAATACAAAATTATCCAATAGTCTTTGCATTCCATTTGCACTCATGTAAGTCACAACACACTTGACACTGAAGGAGAGGCTGTTTCATGGGAAGTTTATCTTTTTGAAATCCTCATGTTGACCACTTTGACCCTGTTACTGTCTGAAATTCAATATAGTAGTAACAAAGCTTGAAATTACATTAGGAAAATGTCAATAGTGAAATGTGTATTTGTAAACTGAAGTAAGAAAACATTATAATTTAAAAATTATTAGATTTATGTGATGTTTTGACCTTGCTACATTCCAAAAAAAATATAATGCAGCATTTAGGTTATTTGCTTCTCGGTCTTTTTAAAATGTATTTATAGTACTTTTGCACAAAATCTCTATACCTCCTTAAGTCAAAGGTACTCGTTCCAGCCAGTATGGATATTGCAGCTTTTTTAGTCCAAATACAAAGAAGGAAGGCTGGCAAACACAGCCTGTAATTTTACAAACTACTATTATTGCAATTTATTTTTCCTATACCACTGCATACAATGGTGCACAGGCTAGAGCATGCAAAGACAAAGGAAAATTACTGTCCCTACACCAAAGACCTAACACGGTAAAGAGAAGGGTTTCTTGTGAAAATTGCTGGGTTCTTTTGAAATTACAAATTCATGTTCCTACCATAAACTCACTAACCATGCTCACCCTAAAAATCACATATGTTATCATCTTTCATCTCACATAAAATTAGTCATTCATCCCTTTGACAGTGGACAGTCAGGAACTAGAGATGGTTACTAAACTTACCAAAAGTATATTCCTAACCTTCCAGAAAAACAGTCTTGTCTGGATAGGAGAATATTTAAAAGATGAGAATTATCAAGTCTCTTAGCCAGAACATGAAATCTGAGATTGTAATAATGTATTTCATCCTGTGATATTAGAACACTATCAAAGTATTGCAGAGGTATCATAATGGACCATTTTAAAAGTGCTGAGGTTCTTAAAGATGAAGAAAGTTCCCAGATAAGTGTTCCAAAAAAACCCAAAGCGGTATACCAGCATCCTTGATTTTGGTAGAACAGAGACTCCAAAGCAGTTTTCAAAGGCCCACAAAGTATCTGTCTACAACTTTAAGCACCAGATTTTTTTAAAAAGTCTACCCCTAGAGTTCATGTCACTTTCTATTTAAATCGGAATAAGCCTACTTAGAAAAAACAGGCAAAAGTCTCCAACAGGGCACTATTTTTAGGTAGGTTTCATTTTGCCAGATTTGAACTTCAGTATATAGTCACCATTTTCCTCAAACGATATGTCAGAGGTGACAGCCTTGCAGATTTCAGGATTTGCTTTTCTTCTCAAATATGACAGTATAAATCACAAATATCTCCACTGACTTCATTGTAATTCCAAGAGTAAAGGACAGGAGAACTGAGCTCTTGACATTTACTCACAACAGGCTCTATTAAATTCTGTGTGTGTGTAAAAGAGACCAAATTGTTCATAAGGATAGGAGCAGAACAAGTAGAATTGAACAAGTGCAGAAGCATTCCAGGTGACACACAGACAGTCATTCCTCATTTTGCAAATAATTGTCCAGAGTGAATGGGGAAAACTGCAAAAAGAAAATCATTTTCTTAAGCTTAAATATAAAATTATTGAGGGAATAATTCAGGTTATCCATTAACTAGAAGACACATAGATGTAATAAATTTTGACAAAACTGATATAAATTACTGACTTAAATGTAATGAATACTGTATACTCAAAATAAAATTGAAGAGACCTAGCTACTATAAATTAACATTAATTTAGCAATATGCATGGACTAGTTGCTCAAACTAAAAGATTTCCTATGAAAGGCCAAAACATGGGGTATAAAAGAGAGCAATCTAGTTGTCTGAGGTGGCATGAGATGGCCAGAAGAGATTCCCTTTTGCTGAGGAACTTTAAGCAGACACATCTTCATCAACATAGACAGTAGGATTGAATGCACCTCAGCAAGTCTGCAGACGACACCAAGCTGAGTGGTGCGGTCGACATGCCTGAGGGACGGGACGCCATCCAGAGGGACCTGGACAAGCTCGAGAAGTGGGCCTGTGTGAACCTCATGACGTTCAACAAGGCCAAGGGCAAGGTCCTGCACCTGGGTCAGGGCAACCCCCAGTATCAATACAGGCTGGGAGATGAAGGGATTGAGAGCAGCCCTGCCGAGAAGGACTTGGGGGTACTGGTGGATGAAAAACTGGACATGAGCCGACAATGTGCGCTCGCAGCCCAGAAGGCCAACCGTATCCTGGGCTGCATCAAAAGAAGCGTGGCCAGCAGGTTGCGGGAGGTGATTTTTTACTCTGCCGTGGTGAGACCCCACCTGGAGTACTGCATCCAGCTCTGCAGTCCTCAGTACAGGAAAGACATGGACCTGTTGGAGCAGGTCCAGAGGAGGGCCAAAAAAATGGTCAGAAGGATGGAAGACCTCTCCTATGAAGAAAGGCTGAGAGAGTTGGGGTTGTTTAGCCTGGAGAAGAAAAGGCTCTGGGGAGACATTATTGTGGCATTTCAATACTTAAAGGGGGCTTATAAGAAAGACAGGGACAGGATTTTTAGCAGGACCTGTTGCCATGGGACAAGAGGTAATGGTTTTAAACTCAAAGAGGGTAGATTTAGACTAGATCTAAGGAAGAAATTTTTTACAATGAGGGTGGTGAAACACTGGCACAGGTTGCCCAGAGAGGTCGTAGGTGCCCCATCCCTGGAAACATTCAAGGTTAGGCTGGATGGGCTCTGAGCAACCTGATCTCATTGCAGGGGGGCTGGACTAGATGACCTTTAATGGTCCCTTCCAACCAAAACCATTCTATAATTCTATGATTCTGTATATCTGACATATTCTTCTACTTAACCAGTAACTCCCCACTTTCCAAGTAATAAGAAGAAGTAGGACACTTTGTAAGCATAATCTAAAGTATGACAGTAGGAAGACCAAGTAAAAAAATAAGTGTACCACAACTGTTAAAGTGACTCTATCCAAGTACTGCAAGTCAGGTTCATTACTGGATAGATTTATTTTGTGCCGGTGTTGACGTTTCTTAACTTAAGGAGCTACAAATTGTTGTGGTCATCCGTCCCTGTTACAAGTTAAGACTTAGATGAGTCCATCCATGATGAGCTGTGTGACAACTGCAAAAATGCCCATAAAAGTAATCCCCATGTTTGAGATTCCCTAACAAATTAAATAAGAGATTTTTTTTTCCATGAAGACCAAGATGGTTGTGTTCCTTTTAATTTCTGAGAGTCCACCACTGCTGGTTTACCCAATCCCAAAGGATAGGTCTGAGTAAAGAATATGTTCTCTCACTGCAAAAGGAGTCAATGGAACAATAATAGTTTTGGCCAGTTCTCTCCCTGCAGATAGTAATTGAGCCAGAGGAGTTAGCAGCTATCCCAAGACGTATAACCAAGACTATAAGCTCTGAAAAAAAAAATTCTTGGTATGACAGTCAGATAAAGCTTAAAGCCCTAAGTGAACTGGGAGATTTGAGAGACATAAGATATACCTTGCCAGCACATCGAACAAGAGATGAATGTCAGGGGTTTCATGCTCCTTCATAACTATGTCTTTTTTCACTCACTCTTAAAGGTAAGACCCATGATATGAAGCAAAACAATTTCTATCAACTGAAATACATGTGATGAGATCTTCTTAAAAGGAAGAAGATAAAGAAGCACTGTCATTGGTTGATTGTATAAAATTTACAGATTGCAGAGAAAAAAACTAAATGTTTTTATGAAGGGAAGGAAAGATTTCCATTATTTTCAGAACAAAATGCCTGTAACTGCAATATATTTTCAACTAGTCTTTACCTGGAATTGCATTATATGCAATGCAAATTGCATTATATGAAATGAAAATTATATGAATGTGCAAAAGAAGATGAAACTGGTACAAAAATTAGTAGACTGGCTTTTCTTTTAACCACAAGGCTCCCCCTTTATAACTTATCTGACAGAAGCAGAAATCGTTCTAATTGTGCATTCCTAGACTGCATTTTAATTGTGAATTATATCTTCTCCCCTGTATTGGGTCTGGCTGGGATACAGTTAACCTTCCCTAGTGCAGTCCATCTAGAGCTGTGCTTCGTATTTGTAGCTAGAAGGGTGTTGATACCACTCCAGTGTTCGGGCTACTGCTGAGCATCTCTGGCACAGCATCAGGGCTGTCTCTCCAACACCTCCACTCATCCCAAAGGCCAGTAGGCTGGGGGTGGGCAAGAGGTTGAGAGGGGACACAGCCAGGACAGCTGACCCAAACTGACCAAAGGGATATACCATACCCTATGGTGTCATGCTCGGCAATAAAAGCTGAGAAAAAGGGTGGGGTAAGGGGGGCATTTGTTATTTTTTTGTATATATTTGTATGTTTGTCTTCCAAAGCAACCTAAGCAAACTAAGGCCCTACTTCCCAGGAAATGGCTGGACATCACCTGCTGATGGGAAGTAGAGGAGCTAAATGAGCTGCTTGGCTGTCGCTACACTAACACCTCTCATACATCACTTCTACAAGACATCTTTCCCTCCAAATTGTCTAGTTTTTTACTACAAGCTAAACTCAAGGCATGTTGTCAACCTATAGCTAGCTTGGCAAATAGCTATTTCTGTATGGGTTTTTTATGTATGTATGTATGTCTTCATCAATGACATAGGCAGTGGGATCAAGTGCATCCTCAACACGTTTGCAGAAGACACCAAGCTAGTGGTGCAGTCAACACGCCTGAGGGATGGGATGCCATCCAGAGGGACCTGGACAAGCTCGAGAAGTAGGCCCGTGTGAAACTCATGACGTTCAACAAGGCCAAGAGCAAGGTCCTGCACCTGGGTCAGGGCAACCCCCAGTATCAATACAGGCTGGGGGATGAAGGGATTGAGAGCAGCCCTGCCGAGAAGGACTTGGGGGTACTGGTGGATGAAAAACTGGACATGAGCCGACAATGTGCGCTCGCAGCCCAGAAGGTCAACCGTATCCTGGGCTGCATCAAAAGAAACGTGGCCAGCAGGTTGCGGGAGGTCATTCTGCCCTTCTACTCTGCCGTGGTGAGACCCCACCTGGAGTACTGCATCCAACTCTGCAGTCCTCAGTACAGGAAAGACATGGACCTGTTGAAGTGGCTCCAGAGGAGGGCCACGAAAACGGTCAGAAGGATGGAACACCTCTCCTATGAAGAAAGGCTGAGAGAGTTGGGGTTATTCAGCCTGGAGAAGAAAAGGCTTTCAGGAGACCTTGCTGAAGCCTTCAATACTTAAATACTTATACTTACTTATAGGAAGGACGGGGACAGACTTTTTAGCAGGACCTGTTGTGACAGGACAAAGGGGAATGGTTTTAAACTCAAAGAGGGTAGATTTAGACTAGATCTAAGGAAGAAATTTTTTACAATGAGGGTGGTGAAACACTGGCACAGGTTGCCCAGAGAGGTTGTAGATGCCCCATCCCTGGAAACATTCAAGGTCAGGCTGGACGGGGCTCTGAGCAACCTGATCTAGTTGAAGATGTCCCTGCCTACAGCAAGGGCGTTGGCCTAGATGACCTTTGAAGTTCCCTTCTAATCCAAACTATTCTATGATTCTATGTATGTGTGTATTTATACATTCTGTATCTTTTTATTTCTGTATGTATGTGTTTCTAGGGACTGTGTGCCTAAAAGATTATCTTTTTTTTCTAGCTACATCAGTTGGTCTAAGAGTTACCACCTCTTGCCATACAAACACTGGCCTGCCTGATGTCTAACTGCCTTTATTGCTTTTAACAAATTTCTATTAGAAGATTAGGAAGGAGGATTTCACACATATTTCCAGACAGCAAAGACAGAGTGCAGACTAATTAAGGGATTAGCTCTTGATTCAGAAAAGAAATTTAGCTCTAATCAGTTATAACACTGGTTAGAAGTTATATTGATGGGATAGTTTCCTCAGTGTAGTCTCTCTTCCTGACCTCCAGCTGAAACGCCCCATACAGATCATGGTATCCCCTTAAGTGTTACTAAATTCTGCATAGGCATGAAAGTCTTTCTTCATCAATAAGGATATAGATTAAACTCTTCAATTGCTAAAGCAAACTGCAATACACACAGAGTTTATGCCATGATTATGCAGAAAGCCCCAAAAATGCTGTCTCCAATCATTTTTTAAAGACCTAATGTTATTCTGAGATAGTTTCATCTTCACTCCCTAACTATTCAGGAACTGCAGCAACAACTGTAAGTGAAGGTCTGTGGAGCTGTCCTCTCCTATAGTTCATGCTATGGTGTCCAACTGTCATTGCAACAAGTTCACAGTAGGGTTAAATTCAGTCATTTGATTTTAATCAGTCAGAAAGTCTGATGTCAAAAAACAGTACAATGTTAAAGTTGAAACTGAGCTTACTTGCTGTGCTTTCCCTTCTAGAGACAATATTAAAAGGTGAGATAAACATGACACAGAGTCATATTAAGTATAGCTTGGTTCATCTGCATCACTAAGAGCCAGGCAAGTTATAAACCTGTTAGGGGATTATGGTGACCTGGTAATACAGATAAATCTGTAGGGACACCCAGTGAAAAATTTCCCAGTATATGGATGTTTTTGCAAAATTAGCCATTCCAGGACATATGAAGACATGCTTAGTGACCTCCTGTCTTTCTCCAAGCAGATAATGTTCTTCATTACCAACGTCCCTCAAACTGTATTAAGCAAATCACAGATAATTGATTACATAACCATTTATGGGATAATAAGATAATGAGAATTTCCAAAGAGCAATTGGAAGAGATTGTTACCCTAGCCACTGTTAAGGTAAACGTAACAGAACGAGACAGCATGTATTGTATTTGACAAGCTTTCTATAGAGAAGTCATCAGAAAAGTGGCCAGCAGGGGAAATGTCAGGCAGCAGAGCAGTTACTGCTTACCTTTACCTGATGCTGATGGGGCTCTGAAAAGACGTTAGAACAGGTAGGTGTCAAATACAAAAGAATTTCCTCAACTTTTCATAATTCCAGGAAGAAATAAGAGATACAGAAGGTTTAACTTTGGGACTTATTTTATTATACTGTGACATTATGTCATATGAAGATGGCTCCTGCCCTGTTGACCTGCCAAACAGGAAGGCACAGGCACAAGCCCTGACTGTTTGTTGAGCAAGTTCCCCAGCTGCACCTCTTCATCTACTTCTGAGCATCTCTTTAGTGCCAAAGGATTTCCCTGTCTGCAACAACATGATGGGGACTGGCATACCGGTGAAGCAACACCTTTAAGGTCCAATACAAAAATGACAGTAAACAGAGCTAGAATAATCCTTTTATAGTTCTGTTGGTTTTACTGATACACACTAAGACAGGATCTCACTCAATATGCCCAGGCTGTCACTGAGTAAATAAAATTTAGGCTTGATACAATCAAAGTTCCAAATGCAGTCCACACTGCTCTACAAGTCAGTCATTTTGATGCCCAGGAGTCAGACAGCTGACCTTCTTATGGAGTCAAAAGTCCATATTGTTTCCAACTTCAAATGTGCTCTAACTTTAAATTGTTAGAGGAAAAAAAAATTCTCAGCAGCGCACAGTGTTTACCAAAAACTGCTTGCAATGGGCAACAGTCAGTCCTTCTGAGTTCATATTGTAAAATTATTTGTCTCTTGTATTAACGAACCTGCAGGAAAAATTGCTATTAAAGGCTTCATATCTCCTAGGATTCATAAGTCTTGTTTGGATGATTCTCTTGGGTTTTTTAGTCCCCAAAATTATCTAGTTAATGACTGTCAAAACTAGTGCACTGACAGTGTCAGTAGCCTTGAGAATTTCAGTAAATATCTTATGTGAATATTTAAACTACATTCCTTAAAAAAAAAAAAAAAAAGAAAAACCCTTAAAAAACCAAATAACCTTTCATGTATTTTCATCATCACAGGTCATGTATTAATTGCTGTGATCTGTACAATTGCTTATTATTTTGTTGAATTGTATTTAAATTTTATTTATTGCTTTTATGCATGGTTGCCTTTCTCAGGCTGCTTTACCCAATTAGCCTGTTCTTGGACATGACACTCTAAGCTTACTGATAATTAAAGCTTCTCATTGCAGAAAATAAATTGCACACTTATCTACCACTTTCCAGGAAATTAAAACAAGTCAGACAATGAACCTGATAGATCCCTGGAAGGGATTTCCCTGGCTGTACAAAATTATTTTCACAGGGAAGTTAAGTATCCTCTTTGCTTTAATGCCATTTGTGCTCAAAGACATTGAACTAAAATGTAAAGATCCTTTTTTTCCCTCAAGGTGATTGCCCTGTCAGCAATGTTTATTTCACCTTCATCTGCTTCTAAATAAGGATGGTCAAAAGTAACTCTTTCCTTAAAAGTACCTATTCACTATTCTTCCAGTGCAGAATGTAAGATCACCAAGTGAAGCCACGAGGAACAGGATTCAAGACAAAAAAAGAGGTTGCCTTGCTGCCAGAGGTAGTGTCACTCTGGCAGTCCCTACCAATGTATGCTATCATGCAAAACTTGTATTGGGGTTCAACAGAAGGGTGAGCAAACACTTTAAAGAGACATTCTTTAAAGACTTCTAGATAGACAAACCACATCAGATTTACAAAGTTCCCCTCAGTTAAAAAAAAGTATGAAGCTTGGGAGCATACCTGGGAAAAATACAAAGTATATTTGCCCTGTTACTATTTTTCCTGTGCATCTGCTCAGTGGCTACTGTTGTAGAAGGATATGGCACTGGCAGGAGTTCAAGTACAACTCTTACGTTCTAGCCCACTATCCAGTTCCCTGAGGATATTGAACAGTGCAGGACTCAGAGTTGAGTCCCTGCACTGTTTCCCTGCACTTGATCTCTCTCCACTTTGACAGTGGATGCTACACTAACAGTCAAAGGATAGCTTTGCAAACACGGGATCATAGAGATTAAAAAGCTTTATCTGGACTATGCCCATATACTTTGTAAGGGTATCAGACGACAGTACCAAAATGGTACTATATTGTTACCAATATGACACCTACTGCTTTTCCCCTGCTGAAAATCCTTTTGCGTTCATTCTTAGCAAACTCATGTTGACTGTTTTACTTGGTTTCTTCTAGATTGCAATTTTTTTTTTGGTCATTTTCTGCAGACATTTTCCCTGGGAACTGAAGATAATGGCAGTTGATTTTCAGTTCTTCCTTTACTTTCATTTTTAAAGATAGATAATACATTTGTTCTTGTTCATTCTTCCATCGCCTCATTAAACCTTTACTGGTCCTCAAAGATAATTACTGCTCTGAGACTGCTGTGGGCACTTCTTCAAGGAGGACAAAGCTCTGTAGTTTCATGTCAAGCTGATTTGAGAAAACCTGACTTACCTAGACACTAATTCATTCTTTTCCTCTAACACTGGTGTGTTATCCCTTGAAGATTATGCTAGCTTTCTGATTGTGGTTGATGTCTTTGGTAAAGTTCATTATCAAAAGATACTAACTTTGGCCTTCTCAACTTCATGTACCAGTATTTTTTCTTCTCTTTTTGGCAGTCAACCTACTCTTCCTTGTTATGCTGTTTACTGCTAATACACTAATAAAATTACTCCATTGTACCCTGGTAGTTTTGCAGTTGTTTTGTATTTTGTTTTTTTCTTAAGCTTATGCTGTACTTCCATCCTCACACTTACTCATCTGACCTAGTTTCCAGTTCCTATACATTTTCCTCCTGGTCCTGAAGTCAAGGAAGTTGTCATCTTTTATCTTTCCTCTATAATGGGATGCTTTTCACTTGTTCATTTTTGAATGAAAGCAAGTATGGCAATTGTGAATTCATCATTGTCTGTATGTGTGAGTCATATTCCAAGCATGATCACAAGATAGTAAGCCTCAGAAAATCCAAGGACTTCCCCATCCCGTATCTGGACCTCTGTAGGGCTTATGTTGGAGCTAGGCACCAACGTGCTCAGACAGATGTGCTGGCAAAAAGTGCATCACAGAGTAGCAGATGCCTGGGGAGCTTCTGTATCACAGGAAGATGCAGTAATATGCTTGGGCCTTTCCAGTAGTGGGTGGGTACTCATCAGAAGTCTTGTGCATCACTGTATCCTATACAGATGACTCAAATCTTTCTTTCTTGAGACACACAGTCTCAAGTAACAATAACCACTCATTGCCTTTGCTGATTTTCAAGTGCAAAATTTTTTCACTGATAGACAGGGTCAAATAATTGAGCGAATTCAATACTTCATAAATATTCTTTATCTGGAAAACTTATTTTTCTTCCACCTGAAAGACAGAAAAACTTCACCCACAACCATGCACAATAAATATTGTCACTGTATACTTACAAGAAAAAGGTTAAAGTACTTGGCAAAACTGTCATATTGATATTGTATTTCTACACTAGAAAGGAAAGGAAGTAGGATCTTAGACTGTCCGGAGTGAACCTTCCTTAAATTAGTACTGCACAGTAAGAAAAGACATTAACTCTACATTACAAAAATGACTGCATCATTCATCATAGATCACCAAGGTTTGTAGTTTTCAAGGTTTCCGTACTAAAAATACAACAATTTAATTAGGATTATAAACTGTGCAATGCTTTACTGCCATCTATTTAATATAAAAATGTCCAGATTTGGTATGATAAATATCCATTCCTCATCTAATATCCAAAAGCATCCATCGCTGATCATCTGTCTCTGTGCAAACTGTGACAGAATTTCTAATATAAACCATTATTATTGGGATGATTAAGTACAAGGAGTTGAATCCTGCTCTCTGTGCAGTGGTGTAAATGCAGAGTAACGCCACTAGCTTGCATAGCATTACCCTACATTTACATTGGGATGCAACATTTTTTCAGTTATAGACATTTTAGTAACAGAGATGAAGAATGTTCTGTATGCCAGATGTACTCTCATGTTTTACACATGGGCTTGCCCTAGGTCCTGTTCTTCTTCTCCCTCACTCTACTCCTAAATGGCATACATGTTAAATATAGAATCATTGAATCACAGAATGGTTTGGGTTGGAAAGGACCTTTAAAGATCATCTAGTCCAACCCACCTGCCATGGGCAGGGACATCTTTCACTATATCACGTTGCTCAAAAGTCCTGTCCAACCTAATCTTGAACTCTTCCAGGGACGGGGCACACACAACTTCTCTGGGCAACCTGTTCCACCTCATCGTAAAAGATTTCTTCCCTGTGTCCAATCTAAACCATATTTCAATCTAAAACTGTTGCCCTTTGCCCTGTCACTACAGGCCCTGGTAAAATGTCTCTCTCCATCTTTCTTATAAGCCCCCTTTAAGTATTGAAAGGCCGCAATAAGGTGTCCCCAGAGCCTTCTCTTCCCCAGGCTGAACAATCCCAATTCTCTCAGCCTTTCCTCACAGGAGAGGTGTTACAGCCCTCTGACCATTTTTGTGGCCCTCCTCTGGATCTGATCCAGCTGGTCCATGTCTTTCCTGTGCTGAGGGCTCCAGAGCTGGACGCAGTACTCCAGGTGGGGTCTCACCAGAGCAGAGCAGAGGGGCAGAATCACCTCCCTCGACCTGCTGGCCGGGATATGACTGGCTTTCTGGGCTGCGAGCACACATTGTCAGCTCATGTCCAGCTTTTCATCCACCAGTACCCCCAAGTCCTTCTCGGCAGGGCTACTCACAATCCTTTCATCCCCCAGCCTGTGTTGATACTGGGCGTTGCCCCGACTCAGGTGCAGGACCCTGCCCTTGGCCTTGTTGGAGTTCAGGAGATTCACACGGGCCCACTCCTCGAGCCTGTCAAGGCCTCTCTAGACAGTGTCATGGTTTAACCCCAGCAGGCAACTAAGCACCACACAGCCACTCATTCACTCCCTCCTGGTGCAATGGGGGAGAGAATTGGAAGAGTGAAAGTGAGAAAATTCATGGGTTGAGATAAAGACAGTTTAATAGGTAAAGCAAAAGCCGTGCACACAAGCAAAGCAAAACAAGGAATTCATTCACTGCTTCCCATCGGCAGACAGGTGTTCAGCCATCTCCAGGAAAGCAGAGCTCCATCATGTGTAATGGTGACTTGGGAAGCCAAACACCATCACTCTGAACATCCCCACCCTTCTTTCTTCCCCCAGCTTATATTCCTGAGCATGACATTATATGTATGGAATATCCCTTTGGTCAGTTGGGCTCAGCTGTCCCAGCTGTGTCCCCTCCCAACTTCTTGTGCACCCCCAGCCTGCTCGCTGGTGAGGTGGGGTGAGAAGCAGAAAAGGCCTTGGCTTTCTGGAAGCACTGCTCAGAAGTAACTAAAACATCCCTGTATTATCAACACTGTTTTCAGCACAAATCCAAAACATAGCCTCATACTAGCTACTATGAAAAATATTAACTCTATCCCAGCCGAAACCACCTCTTCCCTTTAGCGAATCGATTACACCACTCAGATATATGTTACCTGCAAACTTGCTGAAGGTGCACTCAATCCCACCTATGTCATTGATGAAGATATTAAATAGTATTGGTCCCAGTATGGACCCTTGAGGGGCACCATTCATTACTGGTTTCCATTTGGACATTGAAGCATTGACTGTAACTCTTTGGATGCAGCCATCAACCTATTCCTTCTCCATCAAACCCATATCTCTCCAATTTAGAGGTAAGAATCTTGGAGGGGACCGTATCAAAGCCTTACAGAAGTCCAGGTAGATTACATCCATAGATCGTCCCTTGTCCACTGATGCAGTCAATCAGCATTGCTGCCCGCAGCAGCATGAGAGGTCATGCAGGACAGGACACTGTGACTATCTGGCCATTATTGTGAGTACTGCTGTCCAGACCAGGCACTTCCAGGACACCACTGCAGAGCACATACTATCCCAAAGATACTCTTAATGCAGACACCTCCAACAGTAAAAACTCCACTGAGGCTTTCATTAATCTCCTATCCTTAATGAAAACCCAAACAAATCAGAATGTATAGACTATAAAGCAGTCTAAAAGGGGAGTGTTTGTATGGAGGGGAGGCTGGGGGAGTGGCAGTGGATGTCACTTCACCTCTATCTGTCCATCACTTCTGAAACCAGCGGATGATGCCAGTCGTATAGTAAATCACTGTATGGAGTCACTACATTTACTCTGCCATCCCAGCCTCAACATCTAGTAAACCTTCACTCCTTGACCCCAATCCCAAAACTTGGTATCGTTCCTCCCATAGTTGGTTATCTCACAGCTGCTATGGGCTGTGGAAGGTAGTCACAGAGGATTCACCTCTCCTCAACAGTATGGGGACGAGGACAGTCAGAATGGGAAAGCAAGGAAGAAAGCAAAGGTCTACGCAACCACAAACGACTGGGCTTTTCGTAACAGAAGAATGGAGCACACAGCCCACCAGATGCAGTGGAGAATTAACATTATCTACAAATGACACAGGCAGCTGCTTGGAAAATTTTGATTCCGGGCTGCATAAACCAGCTCAGCTTTTCATACTGAAAGCTTCAGCTTTTGTACTCATTTGAAACCAAAAGGATTCTTTATAAATTTGTTTTAGAAAATTTGCAGAATTACTAAAGTAGATCCTGCTTTGTGGTAGATAACCCTCCAGTAAAATTCTATTAAATTCTGTGGGACTTATTATTCAGCAGAGAGGAATTTGTGGACACAATAACCATTCTAAACCTCTATGCTTGTTCTCTAGCAGGTCCAAGAGAGTCTCTCTGCTTGTTTTTTGGAAACAGTAAGAATGTTCTGTTTGCTCTTAAGGAATATCACCTACATACAGAATGGGTTGGGAAATCCCAGAATAGGCTATGAAAAATTAGGCTTCATGAAATACAATATACAGTCTGAGTGAGGTAAGCAGTTAATTTTTAGGAAGCAATCCATTCTCGACCATATGTTCATGTGCCTAAATCAAACAAGAAGCCATGCAGAACTTCTGCACAATAGCTACTGGAATTCTACCAAATCTTATTGGAAAAATCTTCCAAAAAATAGCTTCAAAAAGATGCAATTAAAGCTAAAATTATATAAACAGTTTTTTCATTTATAAATCTGTGTTCTGCCATCTGTAGAAATGGAGACAACATGCATTCTTATGCTGGATCGCTTATCTGCATGAGTCAGGCTTCAGATCCACGCCACGTAACATTCTCATCTTTAATACATTTGTTCTACAAAACAAATGCTGTGTGCAGAGATAAAAGTACTATTAATAGTGTCCCAAAGCAGCTCACAAAACATCACTTATTATTCCTGTAAGCAAGAAGTGCAAAGAAATCTGTAAATGTTGGGGTTTTGAGAAAAATAGAGGATATAGTACAGATGAGTAATTGGGTATAATTTGTCTTACTCGACTATTACTAATATTGACAGTCACACAATCTGTTTCATGCTTTACAAATTATGGGCTGAATTAAAGGAAAATTCTTTGGTTCTGAACACATTTTACTTATTTATTTATGATTAACGATGTAATCACTGTACAGATGAACAGAAAATCTGGAAGGTTTTTGTGATGTCCTTGCAAAAGGTAAGAAGCAGGCAACACCAGGGACCCTGTTTCAGCAGCACAGCTCTAAAGTCCCTATCGTTTCTTGTCATTTGAGGAACACTGTGTTGAAGAGCTAGAATGCTTTCTCTGTCTCAGTTGCAACACAGGTTAATCAATCATGGTGCAGATCCCAGACTGCCCCTTTACATTCAGCCAACACCTGATACAGAAAACAGTGTCACTAAGTGAGGAGATGCTATTGCTTGTTGTAATTAACAAGACTTCAGGACTAATTGTCTGAAAATAACAGGGAGAACTTGCTTTGCTGAAAATAATGGCCAAATGAAGAAACAAGAGGGGAAATTACTGCCAGCATAATAACAACTTTGCATAACAAAGCAAAGCTGCTTCTCATGATTGCTGTGGCAATGGGAAGGACATTATAATTGACTTCACAACCAGCAAAGACTTTGGACTGATGCCTTGACTGTCTTCCCTTGACAAGAGCAGATGTACTGGCTTTCACCTTGTTGTTTTTAAACAGGCCAGGCTCTGCAACTGACAATGATGCAAGCTAGTATTTTTGCAGGAGCACTGAGGGGATATTAATAAAAGAAATAAATGAATTATTATACAGCATTTCATATTACAAATAACGATATAGCACAAGGCTAATCCTGGAAACTGCTTCCATGGGCATGAAGGACAAGAAAGTCATCAGTAGTGAGCATGGGTTCACCAAGTGTGCTGGTTTTGCCAGGGATAGAGTTAATTTTGGTCGTAGTAGCTGGTATAGGGATTTGTGCTGAAAACACAGTATTGAGAACATACAGATGTTTTTGTTATTGCTGAGAATTGCTTACACAGAGTCAAGGCCTTTTCAGTTTCTCATGCTCTACTGACTGAGAAGGCTGGAGATACACAAGAAGCTGGGAGGGGGCACAGCTAGGACAGATGACCAAAACTGGCCAATGGGATATTCCATACCATATGATGTCATGCTCAGTATATAAACTAGATATAAACTAGGGGAAAGTTGGCCAGGGGGCTGCTGCTTGGGGACTGGCTGCGCATCGGTGGGTTGGTGGTGAGCAATTGTTTTTCATTTGCATCACTTGTCTTGCTCGGGTTTTATTTCTCTCTCTTTTTTGTTATCTTCCTTTTCATTACATATTGTGAATGGTGGTGGTGGTGGTGGTGGTGGTGGTGTTATTATTATTATTTTAATAGTATTTTATTTCAATTATTAAACTGTTTTATCTCAACCCGTAAGTGTTCTCACTTTTACTCTTCCAATTCTCTCCTCCATCCCACTGTGGGAGGGGGAGTGAATGAGCAGCTGTATGGTACTTAGTTGCTGGCTGGGGTTAAACCACGACAACCAAGGGGAAGTCATGCTTGACCAACTTAAGAAGCTTCTATGATCAAATGACTGGCTTGGTAGGTGAGGGGAGAGCAGGAGATACTGTCTACCTAGAGTTCAGGAAGGCTTTCAACAGCATCTCCCATAAGGTCCTCACAGAGAAGCGGATAAAGTATGGGCTGAATGAGCAGGCAGTGAGGTGGATTGAAAACTGGCTGAACAGCCAGACCAAGAGAGTGGTTATCAGTGAAACAAAGTCTAGCTGGAGGCCAGTAACCAGCACTGTGCACCAGGGGTCAATACTAGGTCCAGTCCTGTCTAACATCTTCATTAAAAATTTGGGTGATGGGGCAGGGTGTACCCTCAGCAAGCTTGCTGATGACAGCAAACTGGGAGGAGGGTCTGATACACCAAAGGGTTTTGAAAAATAGGGTCTCCAGGCCAGTTCTGCCAAGGTATCCAGATGTCAGGTTGGCAGACCCGGCCTGAACGTTTCTACTAGGACACTAGCATTTATTCTGTATCTCTTTTTTTACTAATGAACCCACCCAGTCTTTATCATCTTCATATGACTCTTGGCTGGTTTGATACTGTTAGTTTCCTTCAACAATGGAAGTGTGTTCATGCTAGACAGAGATGGTTTCACATCAAAAACATATGTTAGAGAGGCATCTTCTCTGTCAGGGAAGAGAATTTGAAGTGTCTTCACACCTTTTAAACATAAAAACACACTTAAGTTTCAAATATTCTTTAATGCAGAAAATCCTATCTCCTTTTATCAGCATTTTCAATTACACAAATTTTACCAAATGAACTAATTTGACACCCTTCTCCCCAGGCACAGACAGACATTTGAAGAAATATCTCATTAGCCTATTTTTAAAGACATGCCAAGCTGGATGAAGCAAGAAAGAATTTAATGAGGTATTTTTACTTTGCTAGCATTGAAATGTCTGTCAGTTTTCCATTTTGTTGATTTAGTAGAGCTCTTGAATTCTTACATGGCTTCAGACCTTTTAAAATAACCGAGAATAAATACCATTATATGATTAAGGATTCTGAGTTAGACTGATATACTAGAGCACAAACAATTTTCAGAGTTAGACTTAAATCCTGTAGTACTAATTTAATACAGAATTGAAATCTTTATTCTCCTTTAAAAAGAAAAATTAATTTCTGCTCTCAAAAGTCAACAACCTACCTGTAAGAGACTGGTGGAAAGTTAGAAATTGTTTTTTTATTTAAAGGGCCATAGAAACACAGCAATGCAAGCAAGGTTTTTTTGTTTAAATTCTGTATTTAATTTTCTTTTCAAGTTTCCAAAACAACAGTGATGATGTGCTGATTTCATGTCCTGGTTTTGAAAAAAACACTTTCCTTCTTGTTATCTTGTTTCTGTTTGGAATACAGTATATACAACTAGATTAATCTAGCGAGTATACCTGCCAATCATTGACCATACACAGTCTGCTACCAAACACACAGTGACATATTCACAGTTCACATTTTAATCAATAATTGTTTAAAACCACTCTCAGATAGGACAGTAATATCACAGAAATTATTCTTACATTTAAAATTCTCATGAAAACCTGAAGCAGTAATTGGACTCAAGCTGAAGCAGCAAAGAGGCAAAAAGGGGAAGGAATAATGATGCTAAGTGGATTTGATTACAGCCTGACTTTCAGTTGAAAAGGTTCATATTATGTGGCCATAAAGGTTCCTTCCACAGCATAAAATGGTGACCAGTACTACAGAAATTTATGCTGTACTATGCCACTAAAACCAAAAATATTCCATACCTGAGGCTTAGGCAACCTCAAGCAAATTCCCAGGACTAGAAAATATGTTATAGATTAAAAGTGCAATTTCCAATCAAACTCTGAACCTTGAATAACAGCTAAAAGAAACAGATCACATGGTCCACTTTCTATGGATATTTTCTATGGACCAGGAATTCCTATGGAATTTATGAGGAAAAAGAAAGTGTATGGGCTTTGGAAACAAGGTCCGGCTACACAGGGGGAGTACAGAGGTGCTGTTTGCCACTGTAGCGAGCAAATTTGTACTGCCAAAGCCCAATGGGATTCAGTCTCACTCTGGTGCCTGGTAATATTATGGAGAAGATTATCTGGGAGTGATTGAAAAACACTTGAAAGACAATCATCAGTCAAAGCCAACATGGGTTCATGAAGGGAAAGTCATGCCTTACTAACTCTATGAGCTTTGATGACAAGGTGAGTGCCTAGTGGACAAAGGGAAGGCAGTGGATGTGGCTTTTTTGGATTTTAGCAAAACTTTTGATACTGTCTCTCACAGTATCCTTCTATATGATGGGTGAACAATTGGCTGAAGTGTTGCATTCAAAGAATTGTAGTAAATGGGGTAACATCTGGCTGGTGGCCAGTCACTAGTGGTGTTCCCCAGGGCTCAGTCTACGGCTTCTAGTTTTTATGAGTTACCTCGACAAAGGATTTGAGTGCACACAAAGTAAGTTTACCAGCAATACTAAATTAGGAGGAGTGGTTGATTCCCTCGAGGGTAGAGAAGCCTTACAGAGAGAGATATGGATAGATTAGAGCGCTGGGCAATCGCCACCCATGTGAAATTTAATAGGAACAAATGTTGGATTCTGCACCTGGGATGGTGTAGTCCTGAATGTATGTACAGACTTGGGGACAAGAGGCTGGAGTGCAGCCCTGCAGAAAGGGATGTGGATGTTTTGGTTGATGGTTATCTCAATGTGAGTCAACAATGTGCCCTGGTGGCCAAAAGGGCCAACCATATCCTGGGGTGCATTAAGCACAGTATAGCTACCCGGTCAAAAGAAGTGATTGTGCTGATACACTCAGCGATGGTGCAGCCTCACCTTGAGTGCTGTGTGCAGTTTTGGGCTCCCCAACATAAGAAGGATATAAAAATATTAGAATGTGTCCAAAGGAGGGCAATGAAGATGGTGGAAGGACTAGAGGGCATGACTTATGAGGAGCAGCTGAGGATGCTAGGTTTGTTCAGCTTAGAGAAGAGTAGACTGAGGGGTGACCTCATTGCTGTCTACACCTTTGTCATGAGGAGAAGCAGAGGGGGAGATGTTGATTTCTTCTCTCTGGTATCCAGTGATAGGATGTGAGGGCTTAAAGCTGCATCAGGGGAAGTTCAGACTGGATATCAGGACAAATATTGGATATTCTTCACTGAGTGTGTAGTCAAGCACTGGAAATGATCATGGCCCCAAGCCTGTTGATCTTCAAGAAACAGTCAGACAATGCTCTGGTTTAACTTTTAGTTTGCCCTGTGTGTAGTCAGGAGTTGGACTCGATGATCCTCATGGATCCCTTCCAACTCAGGATATTCTATGATTCTTTAAAAAATTTATTTGGTAACACAATACTCATGAAACAGCACCTCAGAAGCACTGTCTCTCTCTGAGGGTGCTCTTCTGTAAGTTACTTTGTGATGTGGAAACAAACTGTGATTCAATATGTATTGTAATAAAATTAACTATTGGATCATTTTTGGCAAAAAACATGCTATTATATTTGCATTCTTGTAAAGATTACAAATGCTGTTCACAGCTCCATCAGTTGTATTGTAAAAGAAAAAGTGATCAAGTCATGTAGTTTATATTCCACAGAGTTACAGTAAGTTTCTCTAAGAGGAGAAAAAACTTGTTCCCAGAGGAGATCGTGTGCCAGGTTTTATTTCATGAGATTCTACATTATTGTCATCAGTACTACTATTATTCTCTTATTCTCTTGTCCAGCACACCAACTTTATTCCCAA
This sequence comes from Calonectris borealis, assembly GCF_964195595.1. NCBI lineage: Eukaryota > Metazoa > Chordata > Aves > Procellariiformes > Procellariidae > Calonectris > Calonectris borealis. Next base: position 22,655,859 of record NC_134352.1, read on the forward strand.
ATGGAGACACAGTCCTATTTATGCATATGTTATCATCACGCTGCAAAAAGCACCAGCAGGCTCTGTTCTGGTAGGATGAATTGAGTTAGATCAGCTCTATCACCATTTCTCAGATCGCCTATCTTTCAAGCAGCAAAAAAAAGAAATGTACATTATACACTTTTATGTACAATTCTAGAAATACTAGCTCACTAGTATTTCTTACAATCTTACACATTAGAGAAGAAAAACATAGGGGAAAAGCTTGTAGCAGTCTGGTAGCTGATGAGATCATACCCATTTTCCGAACCTGGTTGAGGCATTACTCTCATCAGCACAATATATTGTGGACACCTCATTGCCACCAGAAAAGGCACTTCGGGGTGTGTGTTTGTTGCATAGTCATTAAGGACTTGTATCTGTTTCTATTCTAGCGGCACTTCTCATAACAATGAGCTCCTTTGGCCACTGTTTGGACCATGCTCTTTGCACCTCTGCAGAAAATTCTGTTAGAGCATGGTCCTGGTACCACCTAATTCAATAGATGGTTTCTGGTTGACTAGAATAACAGTAATAGCCTTTTATAGTCCCAGGTTATGCAATAGGCTAAGTCAGAATAAAATTCTTATTTCTTAAAAAAGAGAAAAAGTAGGGGGGGGAACAGAAAAAAACACATATGTATGTGTGGAGGAAAGGTAGTGGGAATCGGTCATTCATTATATGCGTGCCCTGCAATGGCAAGAACAAAATGACAATAATAATATTAACAATCTGTGGGCATACTTATTGTTTCTCAAACCAGCTTTTACTAACTTGTTTTAAGATTCTTTCCTGGGATCTTGGACAAACTGTAGGAAGAAAGGAAATGTAGGCAATCAGAGTACTGAAAAAAATGAGGAAAAAAAAAATCAGTTAAGTGTGGTGGGGATAAAGACATTGCAAGGGGATGCCATCTACGCTGAAATTAGAAAAGGTAAAAAACAAAAAAAAAAAAGAAAAGAAAAAATCTATAACTTTCAAGACTTAAAAGAAACTTAAAAAAATAAAACAGTGTTTTGTGGTTGCTGAAGTCATAAGTGAGCTAAATCTGTGCCCTTTGAGAGGCTCCCTGCACATCCTGACCTTTGTCAGCTGACTGACTCCAGGTTAGCACATTTCACTGACCCATCCCAGTCTCTTCATAAGCTGCAAGAACAAAATCATTCATATCACTGAGACTACAAATTCTCACAGCTATGCTCACTCTTACATTGCATATTTCAATATGTAAAACCTAGCTGACTGCCTTTATAATCTCAGAAAACAAAGAATACTAGAATACAATAGCAAATGCTGTTACAAGTTTTTTATCTTTGTATTTTGTGAGGTTACCTAAAAAATAAACTTTACAGGTTTGAAAGTCTAATAATAGTGGTACTGATCAGGGACAGCAAGTCTCCCTGGAAACTGGACAAAATATTTGCATTCATTGCTCTATTTTTTCATCAAAAATATGTTTTCGTTTCTAAGGAATTATAAGGAACGTCAATAATAGTATGTAGCAAAAAAAATTGGAAAGTCAGGTGCACTAGAGGATTTCCATTAGATCAAAGAAATAATACATTACAAGAAAGCAGTTACCACATTAAATATTTAGAATATATATGGCATCTACAAACAATTGTACCTCTGTCTTCTCTTTATCACTTATTCCTATGATATACCATCAAGAGTTTATTAACTGTAATTTGGGACTTATATATAGAACATCACCATTGCTCAGGCAGGAATCTCATGCTTATCCTGATACAGCTTTTATACCACTTATTTTATGGTTTTTAAAAGTCCTTATCCTGATAAGAGGAAAAACAGACCTCTGGGACGCTGAGCTCAAAGATTTCCCACGTGAATACAGAAATCCAGCCCATACTGTTACTACACAGGTCAGAAGCATCCTGTAATTCCAATCTTGTTCCCATTGCTCAAAGTGCTTTTGAATAAGAATATTCAAAATAAGGGGTGGCAACCTGTGACTGACACCTATAAAAACTTCCCATTATCTGGAAGCATCCATGAAGGATTCCTGGATCTGACTGCTTTATGTCACCAAAAGTTTCAGATCCTAAAGTCCAGCAAATATACTTTAGCAAATTTTGAAAAAAAAAAAAAAGAAGGATAATATACTTGTTAGAGTATAGCTTTGTTCTGTGTTTCACTATATTTACTTAGTACAGGTTTCCTTTATAACCTTGCTACTGGTGGTGGAGGCAGCCTCTTCCTTTTTCCCCCAAGAAAATTTAAAATGGATTTCTTAACCTTACAACAATATAAACTTAAACTTAACTTTCTTTTCTCCCTCTGAATTCACATTTTCAGGACATTTTAATTCCATATTTACATGTCAAATAAGTTCACACTGCAAGAGGTATCATCAATTTGTTTACTTTTTTTTTTCTCGGTTCTGTACAACATTAACATCAGAGCAGAATTCACTCCAGTCTCTGGCAAATATTTCCATCTTTGATTGATTTTGAAGAGAAATTCCCTGGTGAATCACAGAAATTATTTCCACCCCTACAAGTATGAAGGTAAACAAGCATAATGGTAAACAAGCATAAACAAATACGTTTTAAAGTGTTCCCATTCAGTGCCATGATTTCTCAGAGGATCTCACATCAACACAAAACAGGTTAGAGATTTATCGTTCACACCTTTCAGTGAGAAGCTGCTATTGAGGTTCATGTTCAGTTCTGAAGTTTACTAAACTTTAAAACTTTCCCAGTGAGACTTTACAGAAATGCTTGAGTCTGTGAGTTGAAGAAGAGCTTTTTAACGCAACTATAACTTAAAATTAAAATGGTAGTGACTATGTAAAACAACAAGGGTTTCAATGATACAAAACAAGGCAAGAGGCATAACAGGAGAAAGACTATACAAGAAATTCCAGGAGGGTCAGAAACCAATAGCTTTCAGTCCTGGTGAGTGCTATCTTTGTCTCCAGCAGTTCAGCCAGCCCTGACTTTTGATGAATCTTCCACAAAAGTGGTGGTTTGCAGACTTCAGTGACCTGGATGGGCCAGAGACTGCTGTGGTGGTCAAAATTTGACATTTTGGACAAAATTGTGGACAATTTTGGAAAAATTTGGCTGCAAGGCAATAGGCTGAGTGATCAGTCTGCTCACACTAGTGACTGGCATGCATCAGCACAAAGAAGAAGGGGGCCCGGGGTTTCTTCCTTGCTCCAGTCCTGGCTACTAGCAAGCAGCCAGAGAGAAAGCTGAATCTTAGTTTTCTCAAGCTTCTGCTCAGTCCAGCAGGAACTTGGCTCTCTCTCCTTTTCTCCATTGTCTGCAAAGATATCTCTGGTTGCTGGATTTCACAACAGGGATGAAATGACACTTCCAAAACGGCAAACACTTATTGCAATTATTTTGGGGAGTGCAAGAGAAACATTCTTTTAATAACCAAAGGCAAGCTACAGCAGTCAAAGCTGACTTTGAAATTAATCACAGGTGGCTTTAACACAGTTCAGTGGATGATTCATTACAGGTTATTTTGCAAGGCCCTTTCCCAAACTTTCAGCATGTACTTTCATGCTTCTCAGCCTGCGACCTGTCCATAGAGAAGGTGACCAGGAGGATTCTTCATGCTGCTGTTCAGCAGTTGCCAAATAATTTTATTTAAACAGTGTGCGTTGCTGATGTCCTTTCACACCTAAGCCTTTCTTCTGCTCTAAAGTCCAGCCCTGTACTTTATTTAAAGCTTAGCAGAGCTATGTGTTTCAAGACTTCAAGCTATGATACATCTTGGAAGCTTCTTTATCCTGCAGAATCTGAAAAATGCACAATACAGCCAGGGGTTTTAATTTTTTTCCTGTATTGTCAAACTCATTGTGCAGATACAGAATGTTGGCCCTGGACATTCAGATGGATGGAGGACAGTAGGAGGTTCTTGCCCCTTCTGGGTATGTACTAAGTCCTGCCATATAATGGCTGTTTGTTGATAAATACCTGGTAAATTATTTCTTCTGCACCTTTCATTCATCACCTGTAGTGTCAGGCTCAATCTTTTTTTATATGTCAGCAGTGCTGGGAAATTATTGCTGTTTGTAAACTTCTCTGAGACTCTTGAATGAAAGATGTTATAGAAGAGTGACACAGAAGTTATCGGAGGGAAGTTCTCTGGATAAAAGTTTTACTTCACTTGACAACATTACAGTGATGATGAATTTATCTGCCTCATAAAAAAACATTTAAATATTTTCCATAGGAGAATACATTGACGTGTGTGAATACTCAAAAGAGAGGAATTCCCTTTCATCTACGTATGCCTCTTTATTAGTTAGCACTCCTTTACTGTTAGTATTAAAGGCTTTGAAGAACAAGTGCCTACAAGCAGGCTGCATAGTTTGAAAAGCAGTGGCAAGGCACCCAGTGATTTCTGAAGACAAGTGAACACAGACAGGAGAAGAAATGAGCAAGAGAAGTATTTGATTAAGGACGCATGCATCAAATGTGGCAGTTCGTAATTCCAATTATGTTAATAGGATTAATGTGCTTCAGCCCGTCAGTTGTACTTAAAATTAGCAAAACACAACACTCGTTCTCAAGATGTGCACACCCTTTCCCTTTGAGCTGCAGGATGTGAGAGCTTACAAAGCAGCAGTTGCACCAAGAGCAGCAGGCAACAGCAACAGGGAAATGAAGAGCATCTGGCTAAGACATAATTGCAAACTTAAGTAGTTTCCAGTCTATGCTTACGCACGGAGCAGAGATAATGCTGTGTTAGTGGTAGAAGGCTGGCCTGTTTTCCATTTGACTAGGAAACAGAAAGACGGCACGCAGACAGAGCAGCAAGCAGCTCAGCAGAGAGGTCACTCTCCGACGTATAACTAACAAAAAGTACCACTCAGGGCTAGGAGAAGTGAGGGCTGGCAGGGACAGGTGCTTGGCGGACAGAGTCTTTGGCCTCTCTTAGCGTGTCAGACCTAGAATTAGAATGACATTGTGTGTGAAGTGGTTTTGGTATGCTAGTCAGCTGAAGAAGGACATAACCACAGCAATGTACTCTCCCACCTTTGAATCCTCAGTCTTCCCTGGCCTTGTAGACCAAATCAGCACAAATGATGCTGACTTATTTTGGGACTGACACACTAGCTTACACAAGCCAGCACTGCAAACAGGATGGCTTGAGAGAAGATATGGGGGTTGCTGGCTCAGAGAACTTCTTATGCCTTGTGACATTGTGTCTCTGGCACTTTCTACAAGGCAGAGCAACATTTCACAGTTATAAAACATATCTCTAGGATCACCTCTTCAGTGCTTTCCTTCCTGTGCTGGCCATTTCTGAGCAGAAAAGCAACGGTGCCACAGTGGAGTAAGTGTTTAAGTGTGAGGAGTCCCACACTTCCCCTGCTCCTTTCACCAGTAAGATCTCCAACTAACGGAGATGTTTGCAAATACCTTTTTAAATGACATTTTTCCTGAAGTGAAGGAAGGAAGATCACAGTACTTCCCTAATACTGACTCACTGGAGTCTACGTGGAATAGTAGGAGTGGATGGGAATCTGTAGGGTTCACCAGGCTTGGTGACATCATGAAGGCGAGCCTCCTTGTAGGCAGCCAACTTCTCTAGAGAAGCTGTCTGGACAGCAAATGTTTTAGACAGTTTGAGACATCCTAAATGACTGTTTTTAGAGGAAATACACCAGTGAAACAGAATCTCTTCATCTAGGCTTACATTCTAGGGTTCAAGGTGTAATTCTGAAAGACAGATCCAAGAGGAGATACCAAGAGATTATCCAGTCCACCTTTTTGTCCCAAGACAGGATCAATCATATACATATTACTAACAGGGTGTTTTGCAGCCTGCTTTTAAACACCTTAACAGTGAAGACTCTCAAGTAAGACCTTCTCAGATAATCTGTTGGAAAAGAGCTGCAGTCTTTGGAAAGCCAGTGCAGGAGCACCTCTTGGCAGGACCTGTGGCCCTGGGGGACCCGTGTTAGAGCAGTCTGTTCCTGAGAGACAGTACCCTGTGGAAAGGATCCTTGTAGAAGCAGTTCTTGAAGAACTCCAGCCCATGGAGAGGACCCACCATGGAGCAGTTCATGAAGGACTGTAACCCATGAGAGGGACCCCATGCTGGAGCAGGGGAAAAGGGTGAGGAGGAAGGAGCAGCAGAGAGGAACTATTATAGACTGACCACAAGCCCATTCCTCGTCCTTGTGCCGCTTGGTTTGGGAGGAGATAGAAGGCAGGAGTGAAGCTGAGCCTGTGAAGAAGGGGGTGGAGGTAGAACCGAAAAAAGGCCCTTGTAATTGCTGTGGAGTCCTGCAACAGTGACAGTAAGGTCATTAGCCTGCAGCTCTGCAGCTGTTAAAAGTACCACTGATACAGTTGCTTTAGTAATCAAAAGTAGACTTGCCTTGCTAGTGGTGATTCATAGTAAGTTGTAATAAAGAAATTTAGGAAATAAAACCTCCATGTTCTTGTGCATTAGGACAAAATCCTGCAACCACCCTGTTGCAATTGCTATACACTCACGGGCTGGGTGCACTTTAGGATGTGACCCTGGTGTTATTCTTTGTGTACTACCATGGAGCGGTGCAGGAGTCTGTCTCCATCTTCAACCACACATCCGGGGCTGAAGTCAGCAGGAGCTGAAGTGAGCCATCCCCCATGAGCCTTCTTGGCCTCTGACTGCAGAACCCCCACCTCGAGGCTCCCCATGGCCTTGGCAACCCTGTGACAGACTCACGCTCTCACCCCCTTGCAACAGCTCCAAGGCAGCCAGGACCTTTCATCCTCTCTCCCCAGGTGCTGCGAGCAGAAAAGGTGCCCCCTCAGCAGGCTGCAGGGCCGGGAATGCAGGACATGGAAGAAGGGCTCAAACCACCCTTGAAAGTTCACACTTCTTTTATTGGTGGCTGGAAGACACACACCGGACGGCTGTGCTGAGGCATCACTGTTTCCTGCCTGTGGTTTCCCTGTCTTGTCGGCCACTTCTCAGCTGCCTTCTGGCGGGGTGCCGAGCCCCTGGCCAGGAGCCGGGCCCAGGCTGAGGCACGGGGTCGAACCAGACTTGTCTGCCATGACATCACCTATCTTTCAGCCCACCACCGCTGCAGTGGTGCCTTCTCAGCCTTGCCAGAGGTAACTCAATCCACCTGGGTTGGTCCTCATCTTCTGGAGGGTTCATACCATGGGCTGAACGTCATCTTCCACAGGGCATACCTTGATGGGCTGCACCCACTCTTCTGCTGGGTCCATCTCTATTGGTTCCTCATCATCCTTTCTTGGATGTTTAGCAAGGGGCTGCAGAGTGATGTTATCTTTGTTTGCAGTGAATTTCTTCTTCCTCCCCAGCCACACCACTGGATCGATCCTTCAGGCTTTGCAGCACACCACACAAAGGCTTGATGCTTGCCTGCACCCAGCCTCCTCCAAGTCTCGTTGGTACTCCAGGAGCCAGAAAGTCAGTGAGTGGAAGCCAGCAGCAGGGGTGCCTTTTTTATGGGGCTGGGGACAGTGGGCAGTGAGGCGGTATATGCCATCGGGAGGTTACTGTGGTGCTGGCCCACAAATGGCCAAATATGCCTCCAGGTGGTAGCGTTAGCTGTTGATGGGGGTGCCGACAAAATAGGTACCAATTCCTGTGTAGTATGAGCTGGGGTTACGCTGTGGCTCCCATGCTGGAAAGCTGAAGGATGGAAAAATTAAAGGAAGGTGCTCGACAGAAATTTAGCCTAGCTGCAGAAGGCAAGCAATTGTAATTACACTCTGTCTTACAATCACAGCCAAGGATGGTTACAATTCAAATATAACAGAACACCAACCAGTATCCACTCTTACCTAAAAACCTCATGGTAAGGAGGCGGGGAAGAGGAGTGGAGGAGAAGGAGGAAAATGAACAAGAACAGGAACAGAAAAAGCAGGAGGAACTGGAAAAAGAAGAGAAGTAGGACAAACTGGAGGAAGAGGAGGAGAAACCAGGAGGAGGAGGAAGCAGAAAAGGAGGAACAGAAGGAGGAATAAGAGGAGGCAGATGAGCAAAAGGGTGAGAGTGTGAAAGCAGAGGACAATGACAAGAAAGAGGAGGAAGATGATCAAGAGCAGAGTAAGGAGATAGAGGATAATTTGGGGAAAAAGGAACAGTTGGATGAGAAGGACTAAGAGGAGAAGGTGAAGATAAAAAAGAACAGGAAGAGGAGAAGGAACAACAGCAGGAAGAGCTGTGTTGTCAGCACCCTTCTAGCTACAAACACAAAGCACAGTTCTATATGGACTGCAGTGGCAAATTTAACTCCATTCCAGCCAGACCCGACACACATATACACAACTCCTCTGATAAAGGATATCTGATACAAGTTGAATAAAACAACATGCCCCCAAAAATTTGCTTCATTCACTTTGAGATGTGGGGAGAGGTACATGTGTGTCTGGTGTGTGAGTGTTATGTCTTAGGAAAAATGCTAGTATAGATGCTCTTAAAAATACTACCTGGGGTTTTTTTACACTAGTAAATCTAATCCATCAAATACAATGTAAATACCATTCAACAACATGTCTGTACTAGAGGTCAGCTGGCTAGTCATGGGCATGGGCTTGGCTGCCAGACCTCAGAGCACAGGCAGGCACTGCACAGTTTTATGATATTAGCTCTCATTCTAGCTCTTGGGATTGTGCTTTTAGGGCTTGTAGCTTGTCTCAAATCATGGTGTCCATCATTTTTATCCAAACAGGTACTGTGTACTTGCCTCCCAGTAGACAAACCTTCTCAGAAGTTACAACAACACTGGACCTAAACGGACATAAGTGTCCTCTGCCTCACATACTAGGAGGCAAGAGACACAGACAGGAAGGAGGAGGAACAGCAAGAAAAGGGGGAGGAGGAAAAGAAGGAGGTGCAAAAAGAGAAGGAAACAGAGCGAACAGTAGACGTGAGAACAGGAGGGGAGCAAGAAAGAGGAAAAACAGAGAAAGGAGAAAGAACAGGAGGAACTGGTGAAATAGTAACGGCAGGAGAAAGAGGAGGAGGAACAGGATGAACAGGAGAAGGAGGAGGGAAAGGATGATGAGGTCAAGTTTGGACACACACAGGAACAGGAGAAGGAGGAATGATATTAGGAACAGGAGGAAGAAAATTGGGATGAGGAGCAACACAAGGATGAGGAGGAAAAGGAGGTGAAGGTGAAGGAGGAGAAGGAGGAAGAGGATGAGCAAGACCAAGAGGAGGACTACAAGAAAACAAGAACAGAAGGAACAGGAGAAGGATGACGAATAGAAAGGGGAACATGAACAGGAACAGGAAAAACAGAAGGAACAGAACGAAGAAGTAGGGTAAACAGGACAAGGAGGAGGAAGTAGAAAAGATGGAACAGGAGGAGGAATAAGAGGAGGAGGATGAGCAAAAGGACAAGAATGTGAAAATGAAGGAGGACAAGAAAGAGAAGAAGATGATGAAAAACAGAGCAAGGAGAGGATAATTTGGGGAGAAAGGAACAGGAGAAAGAAAAACAGGAGGAAGTAGAGAAGGAGAAAAAAGAAGAGGAGGAAAAAGATGATGAGGAGGAAGAATAGGAGGTGGAGTAGAAATAGGAGGAGGTGGGTTAAGAACAGAAGGAAGAAAGGGAAATAACGGAGGGGAAGGGGAAGGAGAGAGGACAGGTAAAGGAACAATAGAAGGAAGAGAAGGGGGAACAGGATGAGGAGAAACAGGACAGGGAGGGGGAGGAGGAACAGGAGAAGTAGGAAGAGGGGAGCAGAAGAAGGAAGAAATGGAGGATAAGGTACAGGAAAAAGAGGAGGAGAAGGAATAGGAGGAAAAGGAACTGAAACAGGAGGAGCAGGTAGAGGAAGAAGAGGAGGAGGAGGAGAATAAGGAAGAGGAGAATCAGAAAGAGGACAAGTAGGAGGAAAAGGAAAAAAAATAGGCGAGAGAGGAGCAGGAGCAGGAAGAGTGGACAGTCAAAAAAAAAGGAGGATGAAGAGCTGGAGAGTGGGGAGAAAAAAGAAATAGAGCAGAAGAAAAGATTAAAAGGAAGTGGAGGAGCAGGATGAGAAACAGAAACATAATGGAGGAAAAAGGGTCAGATGAACTGGAGGAAGACGTGAACAGAAGGAGTAACAGGAACAGGAGGAGGAAAAGCAGGAGAAGGAACAGGAGGAACAGAAGGAGGAAATGGAAAAGGAGAGAGAGAATAAAAAGGAAGAAGAGGAGAAGGAGAAGAAAATGAAGCAAGAGGAGGAGGAAGGGGAGGAAGACAAGAGGAGAACTAAGAAAGAGAGGATGAAAAACAGGATGTAGGGGGAAAGAAGGAGAAGGAATAGAGAAAGGATGGACAGGAAGAGGAGGAGGAAGCGGAGGAGGAAAAGCAGGAACAGGAACCACAGGAACAGGAGGAACAGGAGAAGGAACAGGAAAAAGTTCAGGAATGGGAGTTGGAGGAAGAGGAGGAGGAGGCAGCACAGGAGGAACATCAGAAATAGGAGGAGGAGAGGACCAAGGAGAGGAGAAAGACAAGGAACAGAAAAAGAATGATGAACAAAGGAAAAGGAGGAGGAACACAGAGGAGAAGGAGAAATAAAAGAAAGAAAAGAAGGAACAGGAAGTTAAGAGGAGAAACAGGAGGAAAATGAGGCAGAGGTGGAGGATGAAGGAAAGGAGTAGGAGAACTAA